>NW_026988433.1:2870000-3310000 GCF_030222135.1 Aotus nancymaae | reverse complement strand
GGTCTTGAGTTCCTGACTTCATGATCCACCTGCCTTGGCCTCCCAAAGTACTGAGATCACAGGCGTGTCCTCTTCTTAAACTGCTGGTTTCTCTAGAACAGATTAAATGGAAGTGGGTAATCAGTAGCTTTGACCAGAAACTTCAGAGTGTTGGTGGGAGTGCAGCAAGAGTGACAAAGAGCGTGGGCCTCCTCCCGCTCTGCAGGACATAGCTGGATGCCACTATTTTGAGTGGGAAGGCCACTGACTCCAGACGGTGGGTTGAGTTCCAAGCAGGCTTGGGTTTCTGCTGATACTTGCTGTATTTGTTAGGCTGCAAACGACAGAAACCAAGTCTGGCTAACTTAAGCAGAAGAGATGTATTCTGAGGCCCTTGGATAACTCACAGAATCTCTGGATTTAGAAGTCACGCAGATGGGAATGACGCCAGAGGTGGTGTTGGGGATGTGGTGTGAGACTGATGTGCATGTCCCAGCTGCTGTGCAGAGGGAGTCCTGATGCGGTCTGCCTGTGCATGCTGGTGTGCACCGTCTGGTCCACAGTAGGGCGGAGATGAGCCCACACTTCAAACCTTCTGGACTGGAGCCGCACAGTCTGCTTCTGAGTGTGTAGCTGCACTCTCAGGCGGGCCTTCTCCTCACGGTGGCCCCACCCCGCTCTTGGTTCACCTCTTTTTCTGGAGTAATTCCAGATGAAAGAGACCATTGTTTCCCGTATTCAATGTAACGGGCCCCACCCCTCCCATCTGCCTAAGATACGTCAATCTGGAATCTGTGCACGTGAACTTATTTGGAAAAAAGGGGTCCCTATTAACATCATTAAGTTAAGCATCTTGAGATGAGACCCTCCTGGATGAAGATGTGCCCTGAATGGAATGACAAGTGTCAGAATGGAAGGCAAAAAAAGAGGCCACATAGAAGAGAAGTCATGAAAAGACGGAAGCAGAGATTGGGGCGATGCATCTACAAGCCCAAGAGCGCTAAGGACTGGCAGCAGCCGCCCACCGGGAGCTGGCAAAGAGGCACGGGCACATTTTCCCTAAAACACTCCAGGAGGAACCAGCCCTCACGCACCTGATTTCAGACTGAGATGATGAGTCGCTGTTGTCTGAGGGCACCCAGTTTGTGGTAATTTATTCCAGTGACCTAGGAAATTTCTTCAGTGGCTCCTGCAAAATTTCCAAAATGGCATTTCACCGGCATGTCTAGGGTAACGTGCCCGACTTGGACCAATTCTACATGGCCCTTGGATGTAGCTGAGCCACTGAAGTAATGCCTCAGCACTTCTGCTTTGTGAGAAAAATCACCAGTTATATAAACTATTAGCAACTGCTGCGTTTCCAATTAATACACGTCTCATCTCCATAATGCAGAGAGGAAATTGAGAGAGGGATTATGTGCCTTTCGCGGGCTGGTGAGCAGCGAATCCCGTGCCCAATAATCCAGAGTGCAGAACAGTCTGATTGGCCACGTCTGGGATATGTGCCATCTTCTGGAGCCAGATGTGGGGAGTGTTTTAGCCTTAAACAAATGACACGAACTTGGCCTGAAAGTAAGTAAAAGCCAAGTTTCCCCAAAGTAAAAGCAAGGTGTTATTGACAGAAGTAGAGAAAAGCAATCCTCAGCAGTTGTTATGGATTGAATTGTGCCCCCAAAATGTCACTGGTTGAATCCCTAACCTCCAATGTGACAATGTTTAGAGTCTTTAAAGAGGTAATCAAACAAGATCATAAGGATGAGGACCTAATTCAATAGGACTAATGTTTTTATAAGAGGAAGGGACATCAAATCTCTCTCTCTCTCTCCCCTCCCTCTCTCTCTCTCCCCCCCCCTCCCCCTCTCTCTCTCTCCCTCTCTCTCTCTCCCTCTCCCTCTCTCTCTCCCTCTCTCTCCCTCCTTCTCCCTCCCTCCCTCCCTCTCTCTCCCTCTCTCTCTCTCCCTCTCTCTCCCTCTCTCTCTCCCCCCTCTCTCTCTCCCTCCCTCCCTCCCTCTCTCTCTCTCTCCCCCTCTCTCTCCCCCTCTCTCTCTCTCTCTCTCTCTCCCTCCCTCTCTCTCTCTCTCTCCCCCTCCGTCCCTCTGCACACAGGGGTAAGGCCATGTGAGGACACAGCAAGAAGACAGCCATCTGCAAGCCAGCCAGAGAGCCCTCACTAGAAACCAAACCTATGGGTACCTAATTCTGGGATTTCAAGCTTCCAGGATCATGAGAAAATACATCTCTGTTGTTTAAGCCACCCAGTCTTGTGATATTTTTGTTATGGCAGCCTCAGCTGACTAATACCATAGGCAAGAATAATTAATGCAGTACATAAATCTCAAACAGCTAAGAACCCCCTCACCCCATAGAAGGTTAATGAGAACAGAAGATCATGCAGACACTGCAGTTGCACACCTGTGTCCCTGCTCTTCTCTTCTTTGTGGGCACAGAGCTAGGCTACATTTCCAACTCCTCCCCTACAGCCAGATAGAACCACCTGATGGATTACGGGTCAATGAAATGCAGAGAACTGATATACGTTACCTAAAGGCATGGCCCTTAAAAACTTCCCATGCTTGGTCCCCTTTCTCTTTATGGACTGGCTTGTGAAAGGGATCTGGAGAAGGATCAAGCCACAAGCGGAAGGGGCCTGGGTCTTTGAGCGTCTACACAGAGAAAAGACTCTGCCAAATCACGTTGTGTCGTAATGTGAAGGAGAATTAGACTTACTGTGTGAGATGCTGAGACACTCACGTTTACCTGTTTTTCCAGCCAGGATGACTTGTCTTCATTAATCAGAAATAATCCAATCAATATACCAAATAGTCACAGATTTGGGGTTTTTAGTTTTCTAATCATATGATTACCAATGACATCTATGCTTGTTTCTGAGTTTTTCTGTGTTTTTCAGATTTTTAATAAAGGAAATGTTTTCAAGTAAGAAAAAAAGTGTATTATGCTAAAGCTGGTTACGGAGGATTTGCTCTGATGGAATACACTTCACCATGCATGACTCTCCACTATGAGCTCCATTCCCATGCTGTGTCAAACATCTGTGAGGGTCACTCATCTTTGTGTAGTTTTGGTTGTGAGGAACAGAATCCGGCTCAAACTAGCTCAAAAAAAGGAAGTTCATCAAAAGCATGACCACCTTGCAGAACCCAAAGTTTAAACTAAATAAAGAGATCAGGGCTGGGTGTGGTGGCTCACGCCTGTAATCCCAGCACCTTGGGAGACTGAGGGGGATGGATCATGTGGTCAGGAGTTCAAGACCAGCCTGCCCAAGATGGTGATACCCCATCTCTACTAAAACTACAACAAATAGTCAGGCATGGTGGCGGGTGCCTATAATCCCAGCTACCCAGGAGGCTGAGGCAGGAGACTCACTTGAACCCAGGAGGTGGAGGTTGCAGTGAGCCGAGATTGCATCACTACACTCCATCCTGGGTGACAGAGCAAGACTCCATCTCAAAAAAATAAAAAATAAAAATAAAAAAAGAGATCAAGGCAGCTCCAAGTCCTCCCCAGCAAGAGCCTGAGGCCTCTCGCACTTGTGTGCCCATCCGTCCGCGAGACTTCTCACCAACCCCCGTCACTTCCTCTCTTGAGGACCCTGAGCTGCCGCGTGTCTCCACTCCTCACGCTTGATGTTCCTCCGCCACCACCTCCAAGTCTACGTGACTCTACGGGAGCAGAATCTCCGGGAGAGTCGACCTCTGTGTCAGCTTACCGTCTCGAGAGAGAGGCCCGCCAGAGTTCTGTCTCACTGGAAGGCTGCTTCCTTCTGGGTTTGATGTCCAGTTGTGTCCTGTGCAGGCACAGTCTCACCTTTGGCTGCCAAAGCACACCCTTCAAAAGAGCTATGGGTGGCAGGAAAATTCCAGAGAAGACAGGGCTATGACAGCAATGACTGATCCGTCTGGCACACGGCTTGCCTAGAAGAAAACACACCAACATTGCAAGAGTGGATGTGTCGTTACTACTGCGGGTCCTGCCACGTACTAACTAACGCTCTCGAGCAATGACTTTATTCCTGGCACCATCTCCCACTGCAATAGGAAAAAATAAACTTTAATAAAAATTGTACAGGGATAAAAAGAGATCCCAGTAGTAGTAATAATATTTAGAGACAAGTTACTCAAGACATTAAGAAGTTCGTCAAGATCTCATCAAGAAAGCATTAGACTAACGTGATGCTGAAACACTGATTAGGCCAAAAATGCTATGGTTCTGTTACAGTATATAAGACTCATAAAATGATATTGTGAATGTGTGCTGAAATGAATAGGGGTGTTTCTGTAATATCCAATACGAATCGTTGCTAGGCCAACGCAAAAACCATCATCAATAATTTGAGCATCCGGGTATTTCGCAGGTGCTTTTAATCTTCCCAGTGCCATTTAGCTAACCCCAAATCCAGCCCTGACTTCCTCTTTTACTGCTGCTTCAACGAAGGATGAGAAAGTAAGTATCTCTTTCTCCACGGCAAAGGGAAGCCTTGTGACATAGTACTGGCTAATAAGATACAGCAAGTCTGGTAATGCCCGTGCTTTCTTATTTAAAAGTAACGAGTGGGGAGAAAAAAGAGAGAAGAACAGTATGGCTACCACCATCCCCAATTATTCCTGCCTTAAACACTGACATGGTGGCAGGACCTGTGGCAGCCATGCTGTGAGCATGAGGAAAGGATGAAGGGATGTATGGGTACACGGCCCTTGGATACAGCTGAGTGACTGGAGCAACGCCTCAGGACTTCTGCTTTGTGAGAAAAATAACTCCTTCCTTGTGTAAACTAATAGGAAATAGTGTGTTTCTAGTTAATACACATCTCATCTTCGTGTTGCAGAGGAGGAAACTGAGACACAGGGAGGTTACGTGGCTTTCCCAAGCTGGCGAGCAGCTAAGCCAGTGCCTAGTCCAGGAGCATCAGGATCCAGAGTTTGTACAATTAATCCCCTGCTCTAAGGGAAGAGATGAGTGGAAAGGCAAGAATATGAGCATTCATCCAGTCCTATTTAGAGCAGAGTCATGTCACATTGCATGAAAAAAATTAGGTCACTAGAAACCATTCTTTTTCTTTTCTTTTTTTTTTTTTTTTTGAGACAGAGTCTCACTAAATTGCCCAGGCTAGAGTGCAGTGGCACGATCTCAGCTCACTGTAACCTCCCCCTCCTGGGTTCAAGCGATTCCTGTGCCTCAGCCTCCCAAGTAACTGGAATTACAGGCACTCGCCACCATGCCTGGCTAAATTTTGTATATTTAGTAGAGACAGGGTTTCACCCTGTTGCCCAGGCTGATCTCAAACTCCTGACCTCAGGTGATCTGCCCATTTCAGCCTCCGAAGTGCTGGGATCACAGGCATGAGGCACCATGCCTGACCACTCGAAACCATTCTGTATAGTGAAACAGCAGAATCTGCCCTGACCATTCCGTCTCTGTGTCTGTGTGCAGGAGATGTAGCTGCCGAACGAATCACAGAAAGAGACAGGTATAAGCCTGTTTTCCTGAGGCTTCCATCTTAGAGGAAGGCAGGCAGGCGGCCATTGGCAGGATAATGCACATTCCAGATGATGTCAGAGTGTCAGAGTGAAATTCCCATGGGAAGCAGCAGGCAGAAGGGTGTGGGCCTCTGGAGAGGGCTCTCCCCATTGTGAAGTCACAAAGCCTGACTGTGTGAGATCACATCCCACAGCTCTGTCACCCCTAGATGAGCTGATTCTCATCAAAGCTGAGACATACGGCCTGGTGCAGTGGCTCACGCCTGTAATCCCAGCACGCTGAGAGGCCAAGGTGGATGGGTCACTTGAAGCCAGGAGTTCGAGACCAGCCTGGCAAACATGGTGAAACCTCGTCTCTAAAAAATAAAAATAAAGAAAGTAGAGGCAGAAGTTTGTAAAGTTCCTCCAGGAAGCAGTCCCACAAGGCCTCGGTACTGCTTACTACCACTGAAGGAAGTGTAAGTGACGACAGCCAGGTGGGAAGGGGTCCCCAGAGAAACTCCAACGAGCCTGCACCCCAAGAGGAATGCACTGGGGTGGAGCCACAGAAGTTTGCCCCTCTTGTGTGAGGGAGGAGCCCAGCCCCTCCTCTTCCTGGGTGGAACCTGGGATTCAAGTTTGAGGCAGGAAGAATATACTAGCAGGATGCTTGCTCTGGCTTTTAGGAGAGTCCCTGTTTCCCTTTTATTTTCCTTTTGCCCAATAAATTCCATTTTTATTCTCCCTCAAATCATCTGTGAGCCTAATTTTTTGTGGTCATGAGACAAGGACCCTGTCTTTAGCTGAATTAAGGAGAGAGTTCTACAACATCCCTACTCAGACAGTGATTCTTCTACAACATTCTGTAGCAGACAGTGATTCTTCTACAACATTCTGTAGAGATTTTTCCAGAATGTTCTGTAGAGATTCTTCTAGAATGCTCTGTAGGAATTCTAGAACATTCTGTAGGGATTCTTCTAGAGCACTCGGTTACTAGGATAACAGACTATAGATGCAGAGCCACTCTTTAACACACATCTTGGGTTTAATGCATGATTCAATATATATTTCATAAATATGGAATAAAATTGGTGCTCGGTAGAGACACAGTAACCTTGGACATGGTAAAGGAGTTAGTTGACTTCTCTTACATCTTTGCTTGCCAAGAAAAGTCTGGAATCATCAAAGACTGACCAGTGACCCCTTCAGCTCATCATAGGCAGATTCCAGAGACAGGAATGGAAGCCGTCTGGTGTGGAGAGATTTTTTCGAGGAGAAGCCCTCCTCACGTCCATGGCCAGACTGCTGAGATGGGTTTGCAGGAGCCACTGCTTTGGATTGGGATCCCACCTGTCTGCACAACAGGGAATTTATTCACTCAGGGAATCTGAAGAAGGCTGTGCAATTGCCCAGCAGGAAGGGGTGAACGTCAGCAGAACTGGAAGGCGGGCTAGAAGGCCAGCTGGGTCCTTCCTCACCATCTCCTGTCTCTGTGCATATCAGTCTTATCCTCTCTCACTGTGGACTTGAATTCTCTTTTTTCTTTTTTTTTTTTTGAGACAGAGTTTTGCTCTGTCACCCATGCTGGAGTGCAGTGGCACCATCTCAGCTCACTGAAACCTCCAGCTCCCAGGCTCAAGCAATCCTCCCGCCTCAGCCTCCCCAGGATCTGTAACTACAGGTGCACAACATCACACCTGGCTATTTTCTTTATTTTTTATAGAGGTGAGGTCTCACTAGCTTGCCCAGACTGGTCTTGAACCCCTGGACTCCAGCAATCCACCCACTTCGGCCTCGCAAAGTGCTGAGATTACACGTGTGAGCCATTGCACCTGGCCCATACCTGAATTCTTTGTTGAGTGGAAAATATGGCTGACCACAGTGCCCAGGTTTTATAGACAGTAGTTCCACTGCCTTTGGGAATCCAGCTCTCGTTCCCAATTCCAGGTATTCATATCCTAGGGAATTATTTGATGTGCTTTTGGGTTTACTGGCCTCCCAGGACCATTCATGTGTAGGAGGCATGAAGGCCAGGGCACGTGAAAACATGCCTGCCACCCTGGACACCGTTCAGCGGGTCCCAGAAGGAGCCTACATTTCCAGAGTAAGAGGAGAGGCTGACAAGCACACAGAAGGGGCTGCTTCCTCCCCGAGGCACGAGACAAGCAAGGTGAGAGCGTTCTCCGCTGTTCCCCCATCCTGTGTCTGTCTCCCTCACGCCTCTCCAGCTTTTGTTTGCCTTCAGGCCATTCTCACAGGCAATGCTGAGTGGAATCAACTTCCGGACGTAAAGCACAGAAGCCACACTATGTGTGGGTCCCTCGCATTGATTGAATAATTTCCAGAAAGCCACTGCTCATGTGTTGTGTTACAGGGAGAAAAAAAATTTCGTCATCTCACATATAAAGTCAAAATGGGAGTATTATTAATCTATCTGAATGCTGACAAGGCCGTTTTCTCCCCTACCCTGACGCTCTTGTATTTGTTTCTGTGATTTATAACAGCAGTATTCTTTAATTAAATTTTAATTGCACCAGGACTACACACATCTATTCTCTTTGAAATTCAAGGGTAATACTGAAGTTCTCATCAACTATTCCTTCAAACCCCCCACACCCTCCTCTCTTTTCCCCGGGCTCAGCCGTTGGTTTCTGCTTGTTTTTTACCTGTTGGACTGCTCTGTAAAATTGCATACATGTATGGGACCCTACAACTTGAGAGGTTAGAGTATGTTGTGTGGGTCTGTGTGCATCTTCTTTGAAAAGTTAACAAACTCTAGGTCCCTTGTGGAACTTTTAAATTCAACAATATATCATGGAGATTTTTTACATTATCATATGTAGGGTTAGCTCATTTTAAACTACATTTCCCTACTAATGGATATTTTAAGTTGTTCCCAGTTTTTCTTTATTAACCTGTGCTGAAATACTCATACGTGGAGGAGAACATTCCTTTTGTTAAAATTTCTGAGAAGTGAAATTGGTGTATGCTTTTAAAATTCCAAGTCCTGCTCCCACCAGGAGTGGGAGGGTAAAAAGATACCTGTTTCCAATATACTTCCCAGCACTTGATACTAACAATCCTTTTAACTTTCATTACAGTTTTTTCAAATGATGGTTTAGAGACCTGAAAGGCCATCTCTTAACACTGGGTTTGTACATTCCAGGCAGGTAACCGGCACTCGTAAGATGGGAAAATAGTTTGAGTAAAGCACAGCGTTTCATTAACAAAAGCTGACTTTTAAAATCAAATGATCTGCTATTTGCAGGATTTTAGCCTTTTGCTCATCCCAACAGTTAATTGCAAAATTGACCATCTATGGAAGTTGTTCCCAAATGATATACACTCAGCTCCAAACAAGATGTCATGAAGGAGCTTCACTTTCTGTGCTTGATGGAACAGCAGCTGCTTCTTCGTCCACACACAAAAAAGACAAACAAAACCAGTATTCCTTTTGAAATGGCCTTAAAGTCAGAGCAACATTTGCGAGACATGATTCTGCAACAAACGGAACGTTGGATGTGTGTGCTGGGCGGGAGATTGGACTGGAAGGCGTTTAAGATCCTTTCCAACCTGGACAGCCTGTGTGCCTATGAGTCACCTGGCGATTCTCAATTGTAAGGATGACTGATGCCTTTAACAAAATACGACTTTATTTTCTCCCATCTGCCCAGTGCTGCTCAGGATGTGGGGATGAATCAGGGAAAGAGACACACAGACCTGGTTTCATGAGGCTTCCATCATAAAGGCAGGCAGGCAGGCAGGCAGGATAATGCACCTGCCAGATAATTTCAGAGTGGGAAGTGCTCGCAAGAGATAGGCAAGCTGCCTTGAAGGAGATGGACAGGAGGAGGAGGTCAGGAGGTTAGGAGCTCATTTTAAACTACATTTCCCTACTACAGGGTAAGGTCGGGGTGCGCACTCTAAGCCAGGCTAGGGATGAATGTTAAATTCCGGGATGCCGTCCTGAGAGAGACTGCTCTGTCACCTGAGGAAGGAGGGGACCCTCAACCCTCGCGTAAAGGTGGGAAACCAGAGTGAATTATCCCTTCCAGACTGGAGATTCTACAGTTTTCTAAAATGTTGGCAAATCTGAAATCTGAGCTTTTCTCCCTGCAGACTCAGGAGTCCATGATGTGAGTGGCATCCACAGGTCCCCGTGGCGATTTGAGGGAATGCCCCGTGGCATCACCAGCCTCACCCTGAGTGCGGCCATCACGGGCAACTCATATGCAGAGAAAATAGCTTTCTTTCTTCTCATTTCTTTCTTTCTTTTTTCTTTTTTTTTTTTGAGACAGAGTTTCACTCTTGTTGCCCAGGCTGGAGTGCAATGGCATGATCTTGGCTCACTGCAACCTCTGCCTCCCAGGTTCAAGTGATTCTTCTGCCTTAGCCTCCTAAGTAGCTGGGATTACAGGTGCCCCACCACTACACCTGGCTATTTTTGTATTTTTGGTAGAGACAGGATTTCACCATGTTGGCCAGGCTGCTCTTGAGCTCCTGACCACAGCTGATCTGCCCACCTCGGCCTCCCAAAGTGCTGTGATTACAAGGGTGAGCCACTGCGCCCAGCTGGAAAAAGCTTTCTTTGTGTTTTTCTAGGTTGGTATGGTTCACTTTGATTGCAGGTTTGAGTGACAGTGGAGTAGCAGGACCTGGAGGGTAGATTGTCAGCCACTCCTAGCTATGCGACCTAGGAAAAGTTTCTCTACTGTCCTGTGCCTCAGTTTCCCCATCTGTAAAGTCCTCATGGATTTGGGAATGGTGGGTTACTTCACATAGATAAGGCATTTGATGTTCGCTGCACAGTGAGCACTAGACACACGCTGGCTCCCTTGCCGGGGCAGCCCTCCCTCTGGGTCCCGCATGGGGCCAGGCTTCCTTGGGGCAGTGGTACAGCGAGATTTAGGGCCCAGGTGGGTTGGCCTTTGGTTCTGTGTCCATGAAGCTTGCCTCAGCAGTAAGCATTGAGTTGGTGAGTGTCTCCCTGCAGGTCCACCCTGGTACATGCAAATCTGCCGGTGGTACGGTCTCCTTAGGTACATCTTTCCCTGGGGTCTTGTCACCTTCGTGACAATGCCAAGATACCCACGCAGCACATGGCCTGTAGAGAAGACCCTCTATGATCCCTCTTGCTTTTTAATTTTTTTTTTACAGACAGGGTCTCTGTCACCCAGGCTGAAAGGTAGTGGCGCAATCATGGCTCTCTGGGCTCAGGAGATCCTCCCACCCCAGGCTCCTGGGCAGCCAGGACAACAGGATGTGCCTCCATGCCCAGCTGTTTTGTTTTTTTTTAAGAGACGAGGGTTGAGGATCTTGCTATGTTGCCCAGGCTGGTCTCGAACTCCTGGCATCAAGTGATCCTCCTATCTTGGCCTCCCAAAGTGCTGGGATTACAGGCATAAGCCACCCTGCCTGGCCTCCCCTCCTGCTTCCAAGTTAGACAGTATTGATCTCCAAACCCTCTCGGGGACATTAACGTCTGGAAGTTTCCCAGGCTACTTTTGCTCTCTTCTCCATCATATCTATGTCTGAAGCTGACTTTCTGCTTGAAAGGGAGTGAGAGGGCAGAGGGAAAAGATAGGTGTAGAGAAATATGTCAAGGACTTCCCATGTATGTGGGATATCACGCCCAGGCAGCTGTCAGGGCTGTCAGCATGCTGCTCAGGCCTTGCAGGGCATGGATGTCACATTCCAAAGGGACGATGGAGGAGAGTTTAGTAAAGGTACCATTGTCAAGGGTGGAGGCAAGATGAGACTAGCAGCTGTACAGCCTGATGTCACCCCAAGACCTGCAGGATCAGGGAGGGGAGCCTTCCCTGCAGGAGCTGAGAGGATCCACAGTGAGATGCAGCCAACCCATGGAGGCCCTGCTGGGAAAAGCCAGTGGGAGGAATACAGCAGCCTCTCTCCTCCTGCCCTCCGTCTTCTGCAGAGCGTCTCATTGGCCAAATCAAACCAAAGACAATGGAGCCTATGAATGCATTTATAAAACTTAGCCCCCAAGGCATAAGGCAGTGAAGAGTCTAAGGGCTAGATGGGGAATGTCTAGTGCAACAAGCCCGTGCTCTAACCCGAACTGACCAATGCTGGGGTCTTCTCTGCAGGAGAGAGTTTTTGCCACATTTCATGCAATTTACACACTTACGGGACTAGACTCAGGAACGCCTCCCGGGCTCTCACCACCTAAAAATAGACCGACGAACCGTGTTTCTGTAGAAAAACCAAAATCCATTCAGTGATGGCTACTGCTGCCCTCAATGATGGAAAAGAAGGGGGGAAGGAGGCAGCACCCCGGGAGTGCATGAAGGAGTGTGAGGAATGGGCTCTCTACTCCCAGGTAGAATCCTATTTAATCATAAGCTCGAGAGCAGGTTTTGCTACCTTCCATAACAGCCATAAATTATCCCAGTATACTTAAGAGTCGGGTTCATTGATTTATAATACAGTTCATTTATAAAGACCAAACTTATTTCACAGATGACAGCAGCTACTTGAAACGCTCTTTAAAGGGAAGGTGGTCTACAGATTATCCAGTTTGGTCTGAAACAAATTATTCATGAGGAATGCAGTGTCAGCAGGAAGTGGGCCAAGTATTAGTCGCTGACAGGATGAGGCCATATCAGTATCAGATAATTATTCCAGCGCTTCAGGATGGAAAGGCACGGATAAGATGGGGAGTGGAGGGTGCCGACGGAGGCCACAGACGCCCAGCAGCAGGGAGACGTCCTGCGTGGTCTATCATCTGAAAAATATCTTTCAGGGACATCTGATTTTTCTCTTTTAAAAGAGGCAAAGTGGGTATATGGAAACGACCTGAATGTCAGAGTGTCACCCAAGGTTCGTGTTCTCACGGCCGTGGAGAACAAGGACACCGATATATGGAGAGTGAGGTTAAGAGTGGAAGTTTATGGCCAGGCGCGGTGGCTCACACCTGTAATCCCAGCACTTTGGGAGGCCAAGGCGGGCAGATCATAAGGTCAGGAGATCAAGACCATCCTGGCTAACACGGTGAAACCCCATCTCTACTAAAAATACAAAAAATTAGCCGGGCATGGTGGCGTGCGCCTATAGTCCCAGCTACTTGAGAGGTCGAGGCAGGGGAATCACTTAAACCCGGGAGGCAAAGGTTGCAGTGAGCCCAGATCGTGCCACTGCACTCCAGCCTAGGCAACAGAGCGAGACTCAGACTCAAAAAAAAAAAAAAAGAGTGGAAGTTTAATTGGTAAAAGAAAGAACAGCTCTCTGCTGCAGAGATGGGTCCCAGAGAAGTGGGCTGCTGGACCTGTGGTGAAATGCAGGGGGTTTTAGGGATGAGCTGGTGAGGAGCCAGTGTCTGTTTTACATAGGGCATGAAAGCCTGGTGGGGCCAAATGTAGCATTTGCATAGAGCGAGAAAAACTGGTTAGAACAGGTGAGCCGTTTGCATGGGTCACGAATCTGTGGCAGCCCTCACCCTCAGCTTTTACTACGCAGGCAGGTCCTCTGCCTGAGCTGCGCCACGTTGCCCATTCCTTCACTGTACACGTGGCAACCAAAGCAGGGAAGATCCGGCCCCCACGTAGCCCTTTTCTACTGGCACAGCTCCCGCCGTTCCCTCATGCAAGCTTCCAGCTGGCCTATCTATGTTTGCAGCTTGCTTCTTCAGGCTGCGGTTTGTTAGACAAGAAATGATTTCTTGGGCTGCTTTTTGTGAGAAGGGAAGCTCTACTGAGGACCCTTCTGCTCTCACTATCTGCCTAAATAATTTCTTTCTACCTCCTTTATCAATATTATCTATTGCTGGGGAATGCATGGCCACAAGCTTACGGCCCTAGACAACATACAGTTACTTCCTCATGGTTTCTGCGGGCCAGGAGGCTGGGCATGGCTTTGCTGAGTCTGCTGAGAAGTGTGATCTGATCAAGGCATCTATCATCCAGGGAGGAGAGCTCATCTGAATGCGAGGCCGGGGAAGGAGCCGTTTCCAATTCACCCAGGTTATTGCAGAAGTTCCCGCAGGCTGCCCTCCTTTCTGGTCTCACGGATCCCTGACGTGGCCTCTTGCTTCATCAAGCCAAGAAGAGAGACCTGGCAAGACGGGTCTCCCAACATCACACGATGCGAACATGCACAGCCCATCACCTTCACCACCTGCTATTAGTTAGAGCAAGTCTCAGGTCCTGCCTGCCCTCTGGGGAGGAGACCACACAAGGGTGTGAACATCGGCAGGAACGGGATGGAGACCACAGTGAGAAAGGGGGAAAACTATCATGGGGGAAGGAAAGGAGGCTGGAAAGAGAAGAGAATATAGCACGAGCCACAAAGATGGATATGTGAAAACTGCAAGAAAGTGGCCTGAAGACATTTGTTATTTTAGGGTATCTGAGCTCTTCCTAGAAAGCAAAGGAATGAAATTTCACTCTGATAAAGGCCAGGAAGAAAGGCCCAGCCCTTATTTTTTTGAGCATTGTAAGAGAGATCAACACCAAGAGGCCAACCAGAGAATTCCCACTGACTACACCAAAGGGCTTTTCTCTGTTCTCCCCCAAGAAAGCCCAGGGAAAGAGAAAGGGTTCCCATTTGCATCTCAGGCCTCAGGGAGGCACAGGAGCTCCATTCAGACAGATCCATCATCTCTAATCTCCTCTAATAGCTGAGCACTCCCACCCTAGTGTGCCCCTGGGAAGCATTAGAATGAGGCCAAGGTGGAAAGCATCCCCTCTGTTTTCCAGGTTTTTAATGGAGTTGTTGAAAAGGAGGTTTTGTTCAGCAACTTACTGTGCCCCAGGAGGTCTGCAGCGGCCAGGCTGGCTGCTGACAGAGGAAGGAGGAGACAGATTCAATATTGTAATGTCCACTGAAGCCTCCAGAAGAAAAAAGAGGGAGCAGGGAGAAAGGAAGGCAGGAAGGCTGGGAGAGGGTGGTAGAAACACTGTCAGGATGCTGAGTTCCCTCTGTTGGAAACCAGCCAGGCTCTTCATCCCAATCTGAATTCCTGATGCAGTAACTCAGCTCCTGGAGTTTCAGGACGATCCACCCAGCTCTGCACTACTGTATTTAAGGAAACAAAAAGGGAACTCCTCCCCAACCCCATCACGCCACTCGATATTTCTTCACAGCCCGTTCCCTTCCTGATCACCAGAGGTCACTCAGAAAGGCTTCTCTTTGGCTTCCGACAGCTTCTTTTTCTCCCTGAACTTCACAGGAAAGATTATGACAGTGCTACCTCAGAGCAGGAGCCGTGGTCCTCTGATTCTCTGTGGAGTAATGATGTCACCTAGTGACAGCATTTCTCCTTTGTAAACCCACCAAGGTCAGCGTCTCTTTGGGCACCGGCATGGTTGTGAGGCTCACGCTCTGGCTCACCTCCCTTCTAGCACAGCAGGGCGGGAGTTAGGCTGACAGCCGTGGCAAACAGCAGCAGGTCTCCAGAAGGAATTGTGCGCATTGCAGTTATTTCCCATCGTTGACTTCTACTTATAAAACCTCGCAATGACTGTCCAGTTGGGTAACAATAACATTTTTCTTATACATTACATTCATGGGAGTTAAACAGTGATTCTATGAAGCTGGCAAGTCTACCTGCTGTAAACTTTACGACGCGATCCACTATAAGATAAGTCATTATCTAATGCACCATCATGCTGGAGGATCTGTTATGAACTCAGCCCACCGCCCTTCCAAGGTTGAGAACCACACGACCCAGGATCCCT
Source organism: Aotus nancymaae (assembly GCF_030222135.1). Classification (NCBI taxonomy): domain Eukaryota; kingdom Metazoa; phylum Chordata; class Mammalia; order Primates; family Aotidae; genus Aotus; species Aotus nancymaae. The sequence continues at coordinate 3,294,852 of NW_026988433.1, read as the reverse complement.
TTCCAGGCACAGTTCAGGTTAAAGTGTGCTAAAAAGGGAAATCTGTACAAGACGTAGAAGGCACAAAAAAGTAAAAGCTTGTTTTCTCTAGTCGGTTGGGCAGAGGAGAGATTCACAGTGGCTTCTGGACACACTATAAAACATTCACTTCACTGCAGCGAACCGAGGTGGTTGGTGGAGCTTGGGGGACCGTCTTGGAGCTTGTAATGGTCCTGGAAGGTCTTGGAGAATCACTGGTTTTGCTTCTGATGCAGGTGTTCAATGTTAGCTCCTTTCACCTTTCACTGCAGCCTCTCTACACACTCTTGGAAGGATTTTTTAGGGAGGTGAAATAATTCATGGCTCCTCTTTAACCAGTATTGGGGGTGGTTGGGTTGGGTAGTTATGGTGGGATATTAATGGGTCAAAGGTCCATCCTCATGCAAACTAATTTCTGTTGCCACCAGCAGCATGTTCAGGGGTCGGAAAGCACCTAGACACACATCATGTCACAGGAGGTCCAGTGCATGAGTGACCTGACACACTCACTCCACCAGGAAAAAAGCATCTTAGCAGCTTCTTCATTGAAGGAGAGTCACTTGCACATGGCTGGACACAGAGAGCGTCATCCTGTTGGCCATTCCGCCTCAGCAATGGCACGATGGACACACACTGGTGTTGAGTGCAGACTGAAGGGAGCTCTAGTCAGGGGGGATGTGATGCTAAGAGCATGGATACTGCAGGCAGGATCGGCCCCAGGAGCAGGGTATAAAAGGCAGGGCTTACTATCAAAGATGACTTCCTATTGCTTTGCTGGAATGAAACATTAAAATTATCGAGTAGCAGTCACCAAACTTTCCTAACTATGAAAAAATGTGCTTTACAATTATCGCCCAGAAAGGTTTGCCTTTTAGGCACATTGTAGGATTGCATTTTGTGACTTCTTCATGGGGAAGTAGGTCCAAGCATGATCAACTCTTACTCAGCACAGGCACCAGTGAAACCCTCCAGTCCTGTTTTTCTGCAGGCGACTGGCAACTCTTTCAAGGTGGTAGCTGCTCCCTTAACCTGGGTCCTGAGTGACCCTGATGAGAAAAGCAAGCCCTGCTGATCAGTTACAGACACACAGCACGCACAAGCCATGAAAAGGTGTTTTTAAGCTACTGAGATATGGGGATTATTTGTTACTACAGCATAACCTATCCTATGCTGACTGATACAGGTATGTGTCCATGTTGCTTTTATGTCAAACAATGCACTGATATTTGGCATTCTATTTTACTCTATTTCTTTTACCTGTAAAATATTGGCTGCAATCCAATGGTTTCATGACTCGTGATGGGTACGAAACACATCGTTGCAAATGTACATGTGTTTGTGTGATTGGTTGTTTGATCTCTGCCTCCCTGCCTAGGCCATAGCACCATAAGGCCAGTCGTATTTGGTGAATGAATGAATGAGTGAATGAATAAAATTATTCTGTCTAATTATTTAGATGCTCTGACCCCACTGATGATGCCTTTCAACTTGGCCTAGGAGCCCAGCACAGACTAAGAAAATAAGCACCACCTCCCATGGGGAGAATGAGCAGGTTTATCACTGAGAAGAGGGCCATAGTGGGGCAGCAAGGCTCGGAAGACTATTGACAACAAGGCCAAGATTAAGCAGCTTTAATTTTCCCTATGGGTTTTACCAAGTATCAAGAGAACAGAGCTTCTCATGTTACTTTGTTGTCTTGAAATGCTCACATTGAGAGCTTCTCTTGGAAATGAGCCTGCACCTCCCTTCCTTGTGGGGAAATGGGCTTGGATCCATGTCCACGCGATAAGAAATTGAACATTAAGGTAATGTCAAAGCAAGTGAGGCTTAGAATGAAATCTATTCAATTATTGTAAGCTCGACTTTAATCTGAAAGAAGCTTCTTAATTGCCTTGGCTGCACTGCAGGTAATGGAAAGGTTAAATTGCCTTTAAACTTTTATTTTATTCATTGTAAGATAACTAATTTCAAATATTGAACTTCCTTCAGAGACACAATAAATTACTTTCTAAAATATAAATTATGCCAATAATGGATGAGCTGGATATAAATGGAATTCCAACACCTTTGGAACGTATTCGTGTGTGCATTTTTCTACAAATGGAAGAAAAGAGCATTACAATGGTGAAATAAAACAGTAGCACTGGCATATTATTATATGTTCTCTAAAGATATACAGTCAGTGTGTTGTATGAATTAAATGAACCACAGAGGACGAATATCCTCAGGAAGATGAACCCTGGACTTTAAAATAAAAAGAGAAACATGAGCCCCATCTTACTTATAAAATACCTGAGTGCTACCACCTAGAACATTCAAGGCAGCTCTGCTCTGAGCTCCTCAAGAAGATATTGCAGAGCTAGACAAGGTCCTAGTAAGAACAAGTGAACAGTAAGAACACATGAATGGTAAAGTTAGTAGCTTCCAGAAAACAGGCATAAAGAGGTTTCCATTTCATCTTGTTTTCTGAAAAAATACAGTGAGGATGCAAAAAGAAGACATTCTTTAAGAAAGGCATCTGCACTTTGTCCCCTCCACTGCACAGATCTGAACGGAGCTCAACAGTGGAAAGCACTATTTCTTTACTTGGTTTGCAGGTCACAGCTGGCCATTTTGGACAGGCAAAAGTGAAGCCCAGATTCAATTCTAGAACTAAGAAGTGGAGATAGAGGTGACAAACTCGTCTGTCTAAAAATGTATTTTATCATCCAAGAAATATTTATGAAGTAACTGCCATATACCTGGCACTTCACACGCTAGGGAAAGGGCAGTGCACAAAATGGACAAATGTCGACATCCCATGGAGATTACCTTCTAATGTTATAAAAAGATGCCATACGTTGGCCTAGGCAAGGATTTTCTGCATGAGAACTCAAAATCACAGTCAACAAAAGCAAAAATAAACAAATGGTATTATATCAAAGTAAAGAGCTTCTGCAAAGCAAAGGAAACAACGGGGTGAAAAGGCAGCCTGCAGGTGGGAGTGAACATTTGCGACCTATGCGTCTGATATGCAGTTAGCATCCAGAACATACTCAAACAACTCAACCACCACAAAAACAAATACTGTAATTAAAAATGACCAAAAGACCTGACTAGACATTTCTCAAAAGAAAATTTACAAATGGCCAACAAGTATCTTTAAAAAGGCTCAACATCGCTAACCATCAGGGAAATGTAAATCAAAACCACAATGAAATATCAGCTCATCCCAGTTAGAATAGGTATTATCCAAAGGAAGAAAAACAAATGCTATTAAGGCTGTGAAGAAAGTGGAACTCTTATGTGCTGTTAATGGGAAGGTAAATTAGTATAGCCATTATGGCCAACAGTATGGAGGTTCCCAAAAACTTAAAAACAGAACTAACGTATGACCCAGCAATCCTACTACCAGATATATATCCTAAGGTAATGAAATCGGTATGCTGAAGAGATATCCACACTCCCATGTTTATTGCAGCACTAGCCATGACAGCCAAGATATAATATCAGCCTAAATGTCCATCAGTGGATGAATGGGTTTTAAAAATGTGGTATAGCTGCATAGTATTCCATGGTATATAGGTACCACATTTTCTTTATCCAGTCTATCATTGATGGGCATTTTGTTTGACTCAATGTCTTTGCTATTGTGTCCTCTGCAGGGACATGGATGGATCTGGAGGCCATTATCCTTAGCAAGCTAATGCAGGAACAGAAAAGCAAACACCACATGTTCTCACTTGTAAGTAGGAGCTAGATGCTTGAAGACAGACACATAGAGGGGAACGGCACATGCTGAGGCCTGCTGGAGGGTGGAGGGTGGGAGGAGGGGGAGAATCAGGAAAAATAACGAGTGAGTACTAGACTTAATACCTGGGTGATGAAATCATCTGTACCACAAACCCCCGTGACACAACTTTGTCTATGTAACAAACCTGCACATGCACCCCTAAACTTAAAATATAAGTTTAAAAATGTGTTCTGTATACACTACGGAATACTATTCAGCCATAAAGGCAAATGAAATCCGTCATTTCCAGCAACATGGGTGATGAGCTTGAAGGACATTACGTTAAGTGAAATAAGCCAGGCGCAGAAAGACAAATACCACGTGATCTTACTCACACACGGAATCTAAAAGAGCTGATTTCATGGAAGTAGACAGCAGAGTAGTATTTACCAGAGGCTGAGGGTACAATTCTTATGTGTCAATTAAAAAAAAAAAAAAAGACTAAACAAAAAGATTCCATAGTATGTTGGAAGGTGATAAGTGTTATGTAGAACAATATATTGGAAAAAGGCAACAAGGAGTGTTGGGATGAGGGTGGATCCTGGCCTTGGATAGGCTGGTCAGGGAAGGGCCTACTGAGAAGGAGACATTCAGACAAAAACCTTATATTGATGCAGAAGACACCATGCAGAAATCTGAGGGAATGGACTTGCAGATAGATGCAGAGCTTTTGAAACCCAGTGCTGTGTGAGGAAGCTGTCCTGTCTACTGTAAGATATCTAGCAGCATCCCTGTCTTCTACCCACTGGGTGCCATAGCACCTCTCCCCCATTGTGACAAAAATATCTCCAGACATTGCAGAATGTCCCCCGGGAGGCAAAATCGGCTTGGGTTGAGAACCACTGAGCTAGGAAAAATAGCAAATGAGAAGGCGCTAAGTTGGAGACCTGCCGATGTTTTCCAGGAACAAGGGGGCCGGTTTGCCTGGAATAGAACGAGCAAGAGAAATGCATGAGAGATGAGATCACGGAGACCACAGAGGCCACATGCATGAGGCCCGTGGGCCATGCTGACACTGGCGTCTACTCCACATGAGATAAGAAGCCATGTTGGTGGCGGGGAGGCTCTCAGTCTATGTCACAGTACAAGCCCTCTAGGTCTCCTCTCTACTTTTCCCTGCCCTGCTCTGCACCATCACCAATTGCACCCAAGGGCTCCTGTGGCCTCTGGCTTCCTGTCAGACTTGGCCAGCAGTAGCCAGAGAGATGCCCTCTCTACAGCCCCAGTCTCTGGATCTGGCAACCACCTCCTTCTTTGCCTCTTCAGGTCTAAGGTAGTAATGGCTCCCCAGTGTTAAGACCCTCAAAGCGCTGCACCATGCATGCCTTGCTTTCTCTTGCTCCTGTCCACCTTAGTGGATACCATGTCATATGCCTTCCGTGTTCTTCTAGGACTCGGATGAATGCAAAATTCATGAGTAAACCTAGAAAAGAACAAAAAGGACGGCTCATTCCCCAGGCTTCCCGGGGTTCAGTCCAGCTATGGGGACAAAGTTTATGTCTCCATTTTGCCTGGATGCATCGAATTTCAGAGTTGTCTCAAAAAAGCAGACAGACCCACACAACAAAAGAACATGCTTGGGTTTTAAAATAAACTTTGTTAAACAAAAAGGCTTGAGACAAACTTTGTAGCTGGAGGCTTTCTGCCATATTTACAGGCACCACAAACACCATGGAAGCTGTTTCCAAGGTTTGCAGCCTCCCAAACTCCTGCAGAGGCTGGTGACAGGACTGGCAGCTTATCTGCGATCTGGGGGAGGGCAGAGTGTTTCCATTTTGTGCCTGCAGAGTTCTAATTCCAAACGCCACCACAAGCAGCTTAAAAAAACAAAAGCAGAAATTAGAGTGGCCTCAGCTAAGCAGGGAACTTGGGAAGAGAGATTGGAAAGGAAGGTTTAAGAAAATAATCTAACAGTCTAAAGTCTATTAAAGTAAACGTAGACCATGCATTTATTTTTTGTTTTTGTTTTTGTTTTTGTTTTCCTAAATCGTATAAAGAAAGTCCAGGAGCAGGAGGGAAATCTAGGTAATATAATAATGACATAAATGTTGAGGCCAGAGAAATGTGGACAAGGCAGGGCATGAGAAAGTTTCATTCAATCCACCTGGTAGTGTCTGAATGTTAGGATTCTAGACTTGCACATCTGAGAGCTGGAGTAGATGAATTTTCCCTGTTCCTCCTGCTAAGTAGAGCTAACATCCATGCTTTACATTATCTGTTAAGCCAACAGGAACCAAGGAACAGTATCTTTGGTTTATTTTTGCCTTATGTAATTCAAATTGGGTGCTAGAGAAGTTGATGCTTCAGAAACACCAATGGATGCAGATGAAAAAGGCCCTAAGCCTACTTTTTTTAAAACCCCAAACACTAGGAAACAAACTGACTAGCCAGACAGAAAAGTTTTAGATAATTAATATGCTTCTTCAATCATATACCACAGAAAAAACGATGACCCATGCCTACCACCACCAAGCCAGGATTGAGCCTGGACCTTCTCCACTAGTCCGGATGAAGGAGACCAACCTTCCCATGGTGTCAGTGGGAGACGGCTGAAGAGCAGCAGTGAAGCCCACTGTCCCCTTCCAGTGAGAGTGGTGCTGTCAATGGAGGCCTGGCAGAGAGTCTGAACTCCCAACCTCACCCAGCAGCAATGAGGAGCCCCTCTCCCCAAGTGTCAAAGGAGACAGGGTGAGGAAGCTGGATAGAATAAGGCAGCACTGCTCTCCTCCATCCATCAAAACAGAATGACGTCAGACAAAGCTGCTGAAACAAGGTTAATATCGAGAGTCCTGTAGCATAATGCCCGAAGTAAGCAGGTTTCCATTTTTAAAGTCCTTCATTATACAAAGAATCATGGAACTATCAATTTGAGAAAGTAATGAGAAAAAGTAATCCATTGATGCTCACATGTAGATGACACATAGAATTACATGGCTATGACTTTAAAACAGTCATCCTAAAATTACTTTAATAAGTAATACACAGAAGAACCAAATAGAAATTTCAGAACTCAAAAATAAAATAACTGAAATAAACAGCTCAATAAATAGGCTCAACAGCAAAATAGAGGTGACAGAGGGAAGAATCAATTAACTGTTATGTAAGACAGAACAACAGAAATTGCTCAACCTGTTCAGAGAGAAAAATAGACTTTTTTTTTTTTTAATGTGAGCCCAGAGACACATTAGAACTATATCAAGAGATTTAACACTTGTGTCTTTGGAGACTCAGAGGGAAGAAGAAAAATGGTGAGGTTGAAAAGGTACTTTAAGAAAAAATGCCTTAAAGTCTCCAAAATTTGGCAAAAAAGAAAGAAAGAGAGAGAAAAAGGAAGGAAGGAAGGAAGGAAGGACAAGTTCATGACTCATTTGACCCCAAACAGGACAATCTAAAGAATTCCACCTTAAAAGGCATTATAGTCAAACTTCTGAAAATGAAAGAGAAAAAAATCTAGAAAGCAGTGAGAGAGAAACAATACCTTTTATAAAAGGAGAAAACAATTTGAATAAAAGCAGCTTTCTCACCAGAAACCACAGAGGCCAGAAGAAACTAGCAAAACCTTTTTCAAGGGCCAAAAGAAAATAACTGTCAACTCAGGATTCTCTATCCATTTAAATATCTTTCAGAAATGAAGGAAATTCAAAACCAAGTGAATCTGTTGCCAGCAAAGCCATCCTAAAAGAATGACTAATGGAAGTTATCTTAACAGAAAGTGATAACAGAAGGGATCTTAGAATATCAGAAAGGAAGAAAGAACACTGGAAAGAGGAAAAAATGGGTATGAATAATAGGCTTTCCTTCTCCTGAGTTTTCTAAATTGTATTTGATAAATGGAGCAAAGATTGTAACACTGACATGGTTCCCATCTCATGTAGAGGAAGTATTTAAGATGATTATATGTGAATATGGGAGGGTGAAGGACATGAAGAACATGAAGGGAAGTAAGGCTGACTTGAACGGGTAAAACCAGTAGACTGTGGCAAGTGATGTATGTAAAATGAAATACCTGGAGCAGCTGCTAAAGTCTACACAGTGCAATTCATTAAAAACCCCACAGAGAAATCAAAACAGAATTTTAAAAAATATTTAAGTAATTCACGGGGAGTCAGTAAAAAGGAGACAGAGGAACAAAAATAAAAACAGAAATTACAAACAAAAAAACGAAATAAAATGGAAGATTTAAGCCCTAATATCAGTAAAGGACAAGTTAGCAGATGAGTATTCAAAGGCATACAAAGTGATATAATGAACTTTGGAGACTCAGAAGTGGTGGGGACTGGGATTGGGGAATGGGATAAAAAAATTACATGTTTGGTACAGCGTACACTACTCATGTGATAGGTGCACAGAATCTCAGAATTTGCCACTATATAATTCATACTATGTAACAGAAAATCACTTGTACCCTAAAAGCTATTGAAATGAAAAAAAAGAAAATTAAAGACAAATTAGCAGAAAGGATTTATTAAAATGACCCAATGATATGCTGTCTATAAGAAATTTATTTCAAATATAACTACATAGGTAGGCTGAAAATAAAGAATAAAAATGATACATTAAAGAAGCATTAGTCAAAAGAAAGCAGATATGCCTATATGAATATCATATAGACTCAGGGGAAAATAAATTTTCAAGGGACAGAGACATATAATGATAAAATTGTCAATCCACCAAGCAGATAGAGTAATCCTAAATGTTCGTGCATCAAACGACACAGCTGCAATACATGTGAAACAAAAACCAATAGCATTAAAAGGAGAAATAGACAAAACAATGATAGTTGGAGACTTAACAACTGATTGAAAAACTAGCAGAAAACCAGAAAGTATACAGAACTCAACATCATCATCAACCAACTGGATCTAATTGACAGTTGTAGGATACACCATCCAACAAGAGCAGAATGCATGTTCTTTTCAAGTGTTCACCAAACAAATAACAAGATAGGCCATTTCCTGGGACATACAACAAACCTCAGCAAATCTCAGAGTTGAAATTATACTAGCTGCATTTCCTGAGCACAGTGGAATCAAACTAGAAATCAGCAACAGAAAGGTAATGGGAAATTCTCCACACACTCAACACACTGAGAAAATCTCGAAGGCTATCAAAAAATACATTGGACTGAATGAAGCGAAAATAAACATATCAGAATGTGTGGCATGCAGTTAGAGCAGTGCTGTGAGTAAAACTTATAGCACTAAATATTTTATATCACGGAAAAGGAACAGTCTAAAACCTGTAATCTAAGTTTCCACTTCAATAACCTAGAAAAAGTAGAACAAAGTAAACCTACATCAGGCAGAAAAAATGATAAAAAGTAGAAATCAAAGAAATGGAAAACAAAACTAAATAAAAAACAATAGTGTAAATCAACGAAACTAAGCTGGTTCTTTGAAACAACCAATAAATGTGACAAACTTCTAGAAAAACTGTCAGAGAAAACAGAGAGAGAAGACAAAAATCAGCCATGTCAGGAATAAAGTAGGGACTAAAACCACAGATTCTGTACACATCAAAAGGGTTATGAGAAAACACCACAAACAACTACACACATAAATTCGACAACTTGGATGAAATGAAATTTTATATATGACAAATCTTGTTGCCTAATAAAAAGAAGAGCTTTGTGCCTATGTGATGAGATTTTATCTTAATGTACAAATTTTTGTCGTTCATAAGTACCTTTTGTTTTCTCATCCTTCTAAGTAGCTGTGACTGCCACAGACCAGCCCAGTGGTCAGCAATCTCTGATGACCCTGAGAACCTGCCGTGCAACATACCTTCCTGCCCACTCCACCATCATCCTAGAAAAACTATATTTTGGTACAAATTTAAGGGGTACAATTACAATTTTGTTACATGGCTATATTATGTAGTGGTGAAGTTTGGGCTTTTAGTGCATCTATCATCTGAATTACATATATCGTACTCATTAATTTCTCATCCCTCACTTTCCTTCCAACCCCACACCCTTCCAAGTTTCCAGTGACTATTATTTTGTTCTCTATGTCTATGTGCACACATTATTTAGCTCCCACATGTAAGTGAGAACATGGGGTATTTGTGTTTCTGAGTTGTTTTACCTAGGATAATGACCTTCAGTTCCATTCACCTTGCTGCAAAAGACATAATTTTATTCCTTTTTATGGCTGGATAGTATTCCATTGTGTATATACACCACATTTTCCTTATCCAGTTATCTGCTAATGGACGCTTAGGTTGATTCCATGTTTCTGCTATTGTGGATGGTGCTGTGATAAACGCACAAGTGCAGATATCTTTTTTATAGAATGATTTTGTCTTTGGGTAGACGCTCAATGGTGGGATTGTTGGCTCGAATGGTAAAGTTCTATTTTTAGTTCTTTGAGAAATCTCCGTAGTGTTTTCCATAGAGGTTGCATTAGTTTACATTCCCACCAACAGCATATGAGCATTACCTTTTCTCTGCATCTTTGCCAACATCTGTTATTTTCCGTATTTTTAATGATCGCCATTCTGACTGGCATAAGATGATACCTTATGGGGTTTTAATTTGCATTTCTCGAATGATTAGTGATGTTGTGCATTTTTTCATAAGCTTCTTGGCTATTAGTATGTCTTTTTTCGAGAAATGTCTATTCATGGCATTTGCCTACTTTTTAATGGGCTAATTGAGAAAACCCAATGTTACATAGACATTTTGTTAGTTGGCCCAATACAAAGCACAGGATTTGGATTTTTGGACATTTTGAAGGAATGATAGGTGCATGAAGAAAGAGCTTTATACACAGCCAAGGTGGGACATGACTCTCTGGAGATTGCCCAGCAGAATTTACAGCAGTGACACATCACCTCTCTGTTGTGTTGATATAATACACTCCAACAGGGCACCCAAACCCCCCGGGCATCAGAAATCAACTCTATAAACCAGAGATCTGTAAGAGGGCTACTAATTTTCACTCTTTTCAGCATTTTAGATATATATATATATATCATGTATCATTATTTAACATAATTATCAGCATTTTGCTAAATAGGTCTTCTTTCCTGCTTAGTGTTGAGTAAAATTGAATCAAGATGGTGCAGTGGGAAGACTATGGACTTTGTGTGGGATTCTCAAAGGATTTTGTCCTGACTCTATCATTCATAAGCTACCTGGCTTTGGGCATGACCCAGCTCATCTGTGAAATAAACTGACAGTAAAAGGTTCTTCCAGATCTTATGCTTGATAGATCTCTGATGATTCATATTCTTACATAAAAGTCTACATTGCCTGGAATTATTCATTTCTGATCTCATCCATTCCCTGCTCAGAATCTATGCATTGTTGCCCACTGCTTTAAAAATTACAACCTAAATCCTTAGCCCCAGCTTCACATCATGCAATGACCCTCAACACTGTCTTTCTTCTTTCCTGGTGATGGGTCGCCAGTCTCATTTTTCCTTTGTGCATGAATGAATATCCTCCTCTGTCTTGCTTACTCTTAGTCATTCTTCAGTTCTCTAGTCTAACATTCCTTATTCAGAAAATCTACCCTGACCACACAGGATGGACCAGCTCCCTGTGTTATATGTAGGCTCTGGTACATGTTACTTTTCCACGTATCATTAATGGCAGTTTGTGTTGTGGTGGGTTTCAGCAGGTGTATTTGGATATTGGCTCTCTTGTGCTAGACTGATAAGACTGCAAGCTCTTGAGAAATGAACGTGTCCATCTTTTTCACCATGGTACCCTGACCAGCATGGCACGTGGAGGATGAAAGGGAACAGGGATACAGAAAGTGGGGGCAGAGATGGGGGAAATAATCTTCTAGACAAAGGAAGCAGCAAATGCAAGGGTCCTGAGATACAACAGATGTGTTAGTGTGCAGACCGGAGAGTGAAAGAGGCAAAATCCAGAGGTGGAGAGAAGCCAGATCTGTGTGGGGACATACAGGGGATTGTAAGGAGTCAGATCATTCGGTTAAGTAAAACGGGCTGCCCCTCAATGATGGCAGAAAGAGACATGATTTGTGTTTCAAGGTTAAAATACCACTCTGTCTCTGTGTGAAAACTGGATTATGTGGAACATTCATAGAATCGGGGAGCTGGTGAATTTGCTCAGGTGAGAGATGGGCACTTAGGGGAGAGTGGTTATCAGTGAAGATGGAAAGAATTAGGCAGGTCAGGTTAGATTTTTGAGACCAAGCCTATAAGACTTGTAATAGTTTGGTTGTTGGTGTCAGGGAAGGGAAGGATCACAGAAAACTTCTGAGTAACACCTTAACAATGAAGAGGCTTATGTTGCTACTTACCACACAGGAGAACCATGGGTGAGGGCCAGGTGATGGCATAAATCATGCCTCATCGCCCACCCAAACTCAGGTGCCGAGGCCATAATCCCCAACACAACTGCATTTGGAGACAGGTTCTGTAAGGAAGTAGTTGAGGTTAAGTGAGGTCATAGGGTTGGGACCCTAATCTGGTAGGACAAGTGCCTTGATAAGAGAAAGAGATCCCCAGGATGGACATGCACAGTGGAAAGACTGTGTGAGGATGCTAGCCACAGACATGCCTCGGGAGAAACCAAACCTGCTGACACCTTGACCTTGGCTGACCAGCCTCCAGAACTGTGAGAAAATAAAGTTATGGTGTTTAAACCACCCAGTCTGTGGTATGTTGTTATGGCAGCTCTAGAAGACCCATACATTGAGTCTCGGAGGAAAAAAATCTGTTTTTAATATATTTCGTATAAAATATTTTCAAACAATCAAATGTTGATGAGAGCCTTACTATATATGAAATGCTCAGAGAAAGTCCTGGACTGTAAACAATAGGTGCTCAATGAATGATTGTCAAATGAATGCAGGAATGAGCCATTACTAAAAACCACCAGAGGGACAGGACATTTTCTTGCTGGTAAGTATGTGCTCCTGAAGGCCCTCGACCTTATAACCAGCCAAGAGAGGAGCAAGTGAAACAGACCATCCCAGCGTGTCTTCTCTTGAGTCTATCTATAATGGACAAGACTCAGTGAGAACCAAACTGAAAAACAGAAACCAGAGGATGCTCTAGGGTTCCACGCTGTCAGCTCCCCAGCACAGGCAGGCGTGTAGCCGGCTTGAGGGGCAGGCATGGCGACGCTCGACTCGCTTTTATTCATTCATGGTGCTGTGACTGGTCAGTCAGTGCAGGGGTCTGTCTCTTCCTAAACTTCAGACAGTTCTTTACTTGTGACTCAAACTGAAGACTGAAAAATACAATAATCCTCTAGGAAAACCTGTTGTGTCCATTCTTCAGTGGTTAATCGGAGAAACTGATTGGGCTAACTGAAGCAGGGAGAGAAGATAGCACAGTGGTCCCCAACCTTTTTGGCACCAAGGGACCAGTTTCATAGAAGACAGGTTTTGCACGGACCAGGCAACAGGGATAGTTTCAGGATAATTCAAGCACATTATACTGATTGTGCACTTTATTTCTATTGCTCTTACATCGTAATATAGAATGAAAAAATTCTACAACTCGCCATCATGTAGAATCAGTGGGAGCCATGAGCTTGTTTTCCTGCAACTAGACGGTCCCATCCGGGGTGATGGAGACAGTGACAGATCATTAGAGGCATTAGATTCTCACAAGGAGCCAGCAACCTCGATCCCTCACATGCGCAGTTCACAATAAGGTTCATGCTCCTGTAAGAATTTAATGCTGCCACTGACCTGACAGGAGGCACAGCTCAGGCAGTAATGCCAGTTCCTAACAGACCAAAACCAGCTCATGTCCTGGGGGTTGGGAACCCCTGACATAGAAGGTGATAAAGTAGCGGAATAGTTAAAAAGCTTAAGAACACAGTTTCAAAGAGCAAGAGCTAAGGAAATGACTGGCCATCTTCTCAGGACGTGACGACTGGAATGAGACCGTTTTCCATTCTTGCATCACTCTGCTAAAGACTCAAAGTTCAGAAAGAGCTGATAAGACTAGAATGAATTATAGACTCACTTTTGGTGAGGGAGTGCTAGGATCTCTGACCAACTGTCCCCCACACGTGACTATATACAATAAGTAAAAGCTCGTTCTTCAAAAAATAAACTGGAGTGTTACTCCCACAAGAAATCGAATGGATGCAGGTGGGCAAAAATAGGTTGCTCAGGCCACCCAGGAGACGGGCAAGTGGGACGCATCCGTCGTTACGTGAGCAGGTCAGCTGGCCACACCACGGCAGCTCAGTTATGAGTGAGAGACAAACACACTCGATAGCTTTACTGGCTAGAAGGACAGTGATTGAACGTGAGTCAGTGACTCGCCTAGTGCTGATGGAAGCTGTAGGGAAAGGCAGGGAGGAAAAAGGAACAGCAGAGGGACGGGGTTGTCTTATACGCTGGGGAGGAGAGTACCCCAGTGGCAGCTCTTCAGGAACCTGGTTTATTGCTGGTGCTGTTGCTGTTTTTCTACCCGACTATCAAATGAAATAGCTACTTTATTCCATATGTAAACTATCCCTGAGTTAAAAATGGAGACAGGAATGGAATTGGGAATGAGGCTGTGGATTAAGATACAAATGAATGGGGAGAAACGTACAGACATGGAGAATGTGCAGTAATGCACATCAGTCGGCTCCTCCCTTCCCAGCCTCCACCTCCCCTTCCAGGAACAGGACTCCACTGTTGGTCCACATAGCTCCAGACGGGCAGCCTACATGAGGAGGCAGCCTGGTTCACTGCTGAACCCCCAAACCTAGAAAAGCACCCAGAGCTGAACAAGAATTTCTTAAATTTCCTTGATGAATACCAAGATTAACAAATTGCAAACCACATGAATCATGAATTCTTAAATTATTCCTCTTTGGCTGTTTCTCTAAATCATGAACTCCTCTTGTAGAAGGCTTTCACCTCTGAGCCTGCAGAACAAAGATTCTTCCCACAGATCTACTGACAGCTCTATTAGGGCTTGATTCAGAAAATAATTACACACTGGTTTCCACTCCACCAAAATCCAAAGGAGTCCGTTTGGCAGGCGCCACAGCCCTGTTGGGCTGGACACTCACTGTTTCTTCTCCCCTCTTGAGTTAATCCCTCAATTGGCAAAATGCAGTGCTTTATTGTTGGAGTTATTTATTTCACAAGTCCTGGAGAAGACGGGCAACGCTGAGCTGATTTTGTCCCCGGCCAATTATCAACGAGGCTGCATTGCTGGCCTCTGTGCCCAGCCAGCCTTGTTCTGCTTCTTGGCCTCTGCTTCTAGTGTGCTCCATCATGGGCGCAAAGGTTGGGTCCAGCCATCAGCTGAGGGTGAAGGAGCCTATTCGTCTTCTCAGGTGAGCTGAAATTGAGGTCAGGCCTGGACACGAGGAGGCTAATTAGAAGCCCAGCTGCTGAGAAAACTAACTGCTGAAGTATTCGGTGGTTCTGAGTGTGGGCAGCTCCCCGGGGTATGTAAGGGTCGCTGGACTCTTGCTGATCACAAACAGCTCAGTTCCACCCCAGCCAATAGCCCCGACCCACTGAGCAATATTTTTTGCAAAGGAAGATTTCTCTTCTCACTGTGGTCATTTTGCTCAGTGGAGTGGTTCTGCTTTTGTAGTGCAAAACAGTTCCCCACTGCCAAATCCGGTCCTGTAAACTCCTTCTAGCTCAGCCAATTTAAGAAATTAAGTGACGGAAATCAAAATAGGAGGAAGGGAGAGAAACGTGTTGTGAAGAGAAAAAAAAACACACAAGCATCACGTTTTTTCCCTTTCTTTGAATATCCTGAAAATTGCAAAAAATGTGTTTTTATGGGTGTGTGTGAAGTCGGTGAGACATTCCTCTCTCAGTAATTTGAATCTAAGCAGCACGTTGCTTTCAAGCCCATAATAGCTGAAATCTGAGGAGCCACTGCATATGTATGTTTTAAAAAGCTACATTTGGAAAAATAAGTGTCTTTGCACCACGTGCCACCCTGAATAAGAAAGAAGCTTTGAGGGCAGATGCAAAAGCCACAAGAATGTCCTGCAGAAGAGGGCAGTGACAGGAAATGTACCTGAAGCTCAACTGCTCCAGAAACCAAGAAAATGGAGCTGACCCATGAACTCTGCTTGGCCAGAGCCAACGGATGCAGACATTTCCCCCTCCTGCCGGCACCCTCTGCTCTGTGGGAGATGGTAGGCAGCCACGGTCTTCAAAGGAAGATCAACAATTGGCCCTCAACTCAATATCAGCTAGAAGCCAGGATGGCGAATTTGTTTGGCTCATTCTCTGAGACCCTCTAATATTCAACAAAGGAAGCCTGGGACATTTTCAAATGAAGTCTCAGAAGAGAGAATAAAGTATCTAAATCATCAAATATTTCCAAGGAATTCCGCTTAAGAGTTTGGGGGTGGCCGGGCAAGGTCTAAAATGACTTTAAATCTTGAATGGGGAGAATGGGGCAAAAGAAAAGACCACAAGGAAAATATCTAGTCTCACTTAAAATTTTTTTTTTGCCTTTGTGTGTTTTTTTTTTTCTAATCTGCATTCCCATGTTTATTGCAGCACTATTCACAATAGCCAAAATCTGGGTTCAACCTATTTCTTTCCTTTTAAATGACTTAACACACAATTTCATAAGATAATAATTATAAAACTGTATTGATAGCTTTATAACATGAAAGATGTTGTATTGACGACAATGATGACACAAGGATGCACCTGTGTCTCCAGTTTTGGGGCCAAGAAGTTCATCCTGTGACCTAAATTCCCTGATGGATATGAGCAAAGTTGTTGGTTCTCCAGTTTGTTCACCTGTTTTCCTTGTTAGAAGGACAAGAGTGATGACTTTCAAGCTCTTTACCTGTCAGACCGAAAAACAGAAGCCTTTGTGTTTTTAAAGAAACCATGTTCTGCAGAAAGAGACAATGTCTGAGGCGGAAACTCAATTGGCATTTATTTCCTTTGCAGGAGGAAGGCTGGTGATTTAAACCCAGCTTGCAATAGTGTGGGGATCTTTTCAGTAAACATGCTAATGAAAAGGGAAATGAAGCTCACTTTCACTTGGTAGCAACCCAAATATCAGCTTAGTGACCAACTGGCTTCTAGGTACTGGAATCGGCCCGCATTTCCCTTCTTTCCCTATAAATTAAAGACTGAATTCATAAATGAATAATTAAATCCATAAAAGTACACCTCAGCTGAACAATACTGCCGCCTTTGCAGAGGGTCTTTTTAGTTAGGTTAATCTCATTTTGGTTTCATTAACACCACTCTCTCCCCAGTGGTCGCTATGTTTTGTCAGAGGCAGGACACAGAAAACAAACATTTTTCTCTGTGAATTTTGCTGCATTTCTGTTTATTTTGAAAGACTTCATGAAATAATTACTTCACTTCTACCACCAAGGCCCAAACTTTTATATTATCTCCAGAACACCAATCACATAGTGATTTAAAAACCATAATAATGCTTATCACTTTAGTTTCCTAGACTACTTCAATATCACTCATTTGGAGAAAAGCAAAACCAAACAGGTTGAATACCCCTAATCCCAAAACCCAAAACACTTCTGACCCCAAGCATTTTAGATAAAAGTTACTCAACCTGTACTCTGCAAATTTTCTCTCCACGTATGTGATCACAGTGAAATTGTGTTTTTTCCCCCCTTAAAAGCCTACAGCATATGCAAGTTAACCACAAATCCAGGGGACTCCATGTAGTCAATGAGCTGAAATGCTGTCAGACAAATGGCACACAAACATTAACTACATACTCAATTATGGAGAACACAGAACAGCAGACTCCTCTCGAGGTTATTAGCGACTGTGACACTACCATCTTTAATTATGCCTCTGCTGTCTATTCCAGAACACTAACTCTTTAGAAGAGTAATGCACAGAAATTCTTTATTAATCACCAGTGGGAGATGCACTCGCCCAGATAGCTGTGTTTTGCTAATGTGTTTATTTCCAAAGCCTTGAAACCTATTAAGAAATCTGCCCATAGGAAAACTCACCGACTGCTAACACCAAATCGACTTTAATGATGGTAGAAAGTTTTGTGGTTACCAATTACCCAGGGCATAACCTTCTAAGAAATGGTTGGGGGAGGGAAGAGAAGGCTGAATCCATGAATGCATTTAGACTGTCTGTTGGATATTTGCATGAATAAATTTTTCTGCAGTTGAGTTGCAATTGAGAGGATTTACAGTTGCACAGGTGGACAGAGTCACACCAGGATGCCATAGATTCTATTCACACCTAAGACTCTCATCATCAGTTAAGTGAAAGCAGGTGAAAGTGCAAAAAAAATCAATGATAGCTTACCAATTCAGAACTTATAAGAGCTTTTTATAGAGATCGTGAGCATCAAAGAAGGGAGAAATAAAAAGGGAGATAGGTGGACATCATGGGAAGATGACTTTAATTCTGTCAGAGGAACAAGAAAAATGGTCTTCTCTGAAAAGGTAACAAACTAATGGAAAATACAGGACATGACCATTTGGTAATCAAAGCTCCAAGGCACCCTTGGCTCTCATGCCAAAGTCTCAGTTTACTTAAGGCCGCCATGCTGTGGGGAAGCCCCATGTAGGTGTTTCTGACAGTAGTTTAGTTCTTCGAGTGTTTGCAGCTTAGGCAACAGACTGAGAGTGAAGGGGCCTTCAGGTGACTTGATAATTTCATTTCCTAGCCGGAAGTCTTCCCAGCTGAGGCCAGGACATTATGGCACCCCCAAGGTGCCCTGTCCAAATTTCTGACCCATACATCCCATGACCATAATAAAAAATAATTGAAGTGCTGAGTTTTGCAGTAAACTGCTGTGCAGAAATTGCATCTGGAAAACAAGGGTTTCAAGTCTTGATCTGAGGGAAGGAACTGAGATTGTTTTGAAGAACTTTGCAGTGTGTCTTCAGTTCCCAGGCCAGTCATTTATAAATTTAAATGACAAATTAAAAATTGAGAAGATAGGGAATTAGTTCAAAACAACTTTTAGCCCTCTAAAAGATTCTTTGGGGATATTCGGGGAAATTTAAATATAGACTAGATAATAGAAGATATGAAATTTCTGTTATTCTGGTAAAGAGTGATAATAATATATATTACAATTATACATGGAAAATATCCATTACTGTTTTTAGGAGATGTTTCTGAATGATCAAGAGATAAGGCACCCTGTGTCTTGATGCCTGTCACTTTCAAGTGTCTCAATATCAGCAAAAAATTAGAGAGGAAGAGAAGAAGTAAACATGGCAAAAATGTAGCAGTTATTGAATCTAGGTGGAGGATATTTGGATGTTCAGGTAGCACTCTTTCTCTATTTCACAGGTATGAAAATGTGGAAGAAAAAAAGTGGGAGGGAGAAGAATTTTTCATTGATCTCTCAGAATTGTGAGAAGTAGAAAATGAAAAAGACTGCAGAATAGAAGACTGAAAACCCATAGAATTCCTATCAGTCCTGGTCCAATACACTGATCAGTTTATCTAGAACCAAGATGACAGGCAATTAGCTATATTGATAACACCTGGAATTCAGCAAAATAAGCAATTAGTTCAATAATAGCGATCAAAACAGAGCCAGGTCTTTATCTCTACTCTAATGATTACGTGACAGCAAACCTGAATGCCTACAGGGGCTAGGAAAATCCATGAATGCAGAAACTCAGGTCTAAGATGATAATGAATGAAAACCGTAAGGGCTTCCTGGACCCAGCTCCAGCCCACTGTCACCATCCAGGGACAGGAGCCAAGTGTTCTCTGATCTTCCAATGTTTTTCAAAGCCAAAAAATTGGGATTATGATGTAAGACCTTATAGTTTCTAAAGGCTGACAATGAATTTAAAAATGTGAAAATACAGTACAAGCCAAATAAAATACAACTCCACGTCTCATTCAGCCCAGAAGCTTTAGTTTGAGACTTACGCTACATTGCATCGTGGCTGATTGATTGATTACACGTTTTTCCCCTCATGGTATTTTTTTGATACAGCTAAAATGCAAACTTTCAAGGCTGAAGTGGTGCTTGCATTGGTGTGACACCCTGCTGTCCTCTAGTGATGACACCTGCCTTTCTGTAGTTATACTCTGCAGAATATAAAGTGTCTCCGCTATAGGTCCAGGACGCTCCTTCCCTCCATAACGTCTAGGACGCTGCCCTCCTTCCCTAAGAGTTTACTTACATCCTGGCACCAGCCAGGGGACGCTTCCCCTACAGTGTAACTTCAGTCATTAGGAGACAGATTGATGCCATTGCTGTGGAGTGGTCATTGAGCAACGGATTGGAAGAAGGATAGCAAGGCTGATGGTTACGTGGATGCCGAGCAGAGAACGGGCTTCCTGGAGAGGCTGTGTCTAGCCCTGCCTGTGTTTCTCAAAGCCGTCTCTCCCTTGTCACATCTCTTTGCTCTTTTCTCCTTGATGCCATTTTATTTTGGGGAAATACTTTCTAGTCTTGATAGAAGGAACTCAGGATGTCATTTACTGTGTTTATTTTATACCTCAATTCCTCTTAGAGCCCAGCTTCTAAGGTTCAAACTTTTTTTTATGCCACTACATTTCTTCTTTGAATTAATGCCAGTTGCATAGACACCCCCCCACTAACCAGATGAAAAATAATGCCAAGTATAAAATGACAGAAAATAGCACGAAGAAAAAAAGATCAATATACTAAATATGACAATATTTCATACAACATAAACAGAATAGATGAAAATAGGAAATTAGAAAAGACAAATCGAAAGTAGGAAAATAAATTCAGGGAAAAGATTAGTCTGTTAAAAAACCCACTTCAGTTACGTTGGAGAGGGCCATCGATTTAACTCAGAGCTTCTCAGAATCTATATTCACCATGAGAGCCGACCTATACAAATGTCAGACTTCACGCCAAATGCAGATACCCATTCCGAATAAAAGTCAGGTTCCAAACAGGTTGTCTGAGGAAAACGTCAGGGAGATGGGACTATGTCATAGTCACAGCTGGCTCCCTTTGTGGCTGTTGTTCTTGTGCTGCTGTTAATCTCTAATTGGAGAGCAATGGTCAAACCAGTGATCCCTGTGGCGTCAAACCAATGATCATTGTTCTCCAATTAGCATAGCAAGACAGTCTCTTTTCTCTAGACTCTGCTAGAACGGTCATAGCAGAGTCCAGAGATGAGAGATGGCTTGATCTCTAGCACCATTTGGCAGCAGGGGAGAATGGAGGAAGAGCAGCTCAACAGTCAGGGCTATGAAGCCGTTATGTATGCTATACTTTGAATGTATGCATCCCTCAAAATTTCATATGTTGCAACTTAAACCCCAAGATGATGGTATCAAGAGGCTGGGCCTTTGGGGGTGATTAGGTCATGAGGGTGGAGCCTTTATAAATGAGATTCATGCCCTTACAACAGGGCTGGAGGAAACTGGCGAGGCCCCGTTGCCCTTCTGCTCTTCTTCCGTCATGTAAGGATGCAGCAACCAGGCACCATCTTGGAAGGAGAGAGCAGCCCTCACCAGACACCAATGCTGCTGCCTTGATCTTGGACTTCCCAGCCTCCAGAACCATCAGAAATGAATTTCCTTTGCTTATGAATTACTCAATCTGTGGTATTTAGTTGTAGCAACATGAACAGACTAAGATAGGGGGTGTGTCCATATCGGGATGCCTCAGTTCAATGATCTAACCAGTTCAAACCCGGGCTTGTCAATCTACATTGTGACTGACATTCTATGGCTTTGCTAATGAGAGAATGTGCTGATCAGTAGATACGGTTTGTGGGATATTAGCAGATCTGATCTAACTATAGGAGTGGCACAGCTTGTTTAGAGGTGGAAGTAGAAAAATTTCTGTGAAATCAGCACTTTTCTCAAGGTTTTAGAATCAAGGAAATTTACACATAAATTCACAAGCCACACAGATGGTTCCCATGTGCATTTTTAAGATCTAGAGCTGTCCTGATAGTTATAATACCTCTTTGGAAGCTGCAGATTTAGGGTAGAAAGGAATCTTTTCCTGTGGCTCTTGGATGTGAAGCTTATGGTTCCATTTCCCATTGAGCATTTATAAATGAACCTTATGGGAATTATCATATTAAAAAACAGATGCTAGGTTCCATTAAGATAAATATATAGATATTGTTGCTTCTGTCCCATGTGCTGTATCTTTTTGTTTGTTTTGTTTTCTGAAGCTGTTACTTAAAGATTCACCAGGACCTCAGAAACTTGTCAATAATAAGCCTTTTCATTTGCTTTTACAAGCAGCATGCAACACTACCAAGATCATAAATAAGCTGCCTCCTATCCCTGGAAATCTCCCAGATCCTCTTCCACTTTTCCTTCTTTCCCTGCTGACCTTTTCTTTCTGGACCATGGCTCTAACCTCAGGCTCTCAGCCCTGACTCAGATGTTTGGTTGGGAACAACAGTTTAGACGCCCCCACATGGCCTGCCCCCAACCATGAACACCTGCTCCTGTACTTCTCCAAAGCATGTCACCTACGGACACTAACACCAGGTGGCCCATGGGCTATCACTGAGGTGCCCTTGAGTGCCTGAAGTGATGCAACTAAAAACATATTATTTAAATGACACAAAACAAGAAGAGGTAAGAAATCAATTTCATTCTCCAATATCCTAAACACATGCGTGTGTGTGCACACACACAAACACGCACAATTTTCCTCCAGTGCAAAGTTTTTTATCAGCAGGTAGAGGTGGTAAAGCCTCTTCATTCAAATACACATAAAGTCAAGACGCTGAGGCTCCACCCCACCTCAGGTTTGGGGGAGGCCAAAAAAATGCCATGTTGGGTGAGGAGAGGGTATGGGCAGACATGTAGGGTAAGAGAGGGCATGGGCAGCCATGTTGGGTGAGGAGAGGGCATGGGCAGCCATGTTGGGTGAGGAGAGGGCATGGTCAGCCATGTTAGGTGAGGAGAGGGCATGGTCGGCCATGTTGGGTGAGGAGAGGGCATGGGCGGCCATGCTGGGTGAGGAGAGGGCATGGTCAGCCATGTTGGGTGAGGAGAGGGTATGGGCGGCCATGTTGGGTGAGGAGAGGGCATGGGCGGCCATGTTGGGTGAGGAGAGGGCATGGGCGATCATGTTGGGTGAGGAGAGGGTATGGGCGGCCATGCTGGGTGAGGAGAGGGCATGGGCGGCCATGTTGGGTGAGGAGAGGGCATGGGCGATCATGTTGGGTGAGGAGAGGGTATGGGCGGCCATGCTGGGTGAGGAGAGGGCATGGTCAGCCATGTTAGGTGAGGAGAGGGCATGGGTGGCCATGCTGGGTGAGGAGAGGGCATGGGCGGCCATGCTGGGTGAGGAGAGGGCATGGGCGGCCATGCTGGGTGAGGAGAGGGCATGGGCGGCCATGCTGGGTGAGGAGAGGGCATGGGCGGCCATGCTGGGTGAGGAGAGGGCATGGGCGATCATGTTGGGTGAGGAGAGGGTATGGGCGGCCATGTTGGGTGAGGAGAGGGCATGGGTGGCCATGTTGGGTGAGGAGAGGGCATGGGTGGCCATGTTGGGTGAGGAGAGGGCATGGGTGGCCATTTTGGGTGAGGAGAGGGCATGGGCGGCCATGCTGGGTGAGGAGAGGGCATGGGCGGCCATGCTGGGTGAGTAGAGGGCATGGGCAGCCATGTTGGGTGAGGAGAGGGCATAAGCGGCCATGCTGGGTGAGGAGAGGGCATGGGCGGCCATGCTGGGTGAGGAGAGGGCATGGGCAGCCATGTTGGGTGAGGAGAGGGCATGGGTGGCTGTGCTGGGTGAGGAGAGGGTATGGGCGGCGTGAGGAGAGGGTATGGGTGGCCATGCTGGGTGAGGAGAGGGCATGGACGGCCATGTTGGGTGAGGAGAGGGCATGGGTGGCCATATTGGGTGAGGAGAGGGCATGGGTGGCCATGCTGGGTGAGAAGAGGGCATGGGTGGCTGTGCTGGGTGAGGAGAGGGTATGGGCGGCCGTGTTGGGTGAGGAGAGGGCATGGGTGGTCATGCTGGGTGAAGGGAGAGTATGGACAGTCATGCTGAGTAAGGGGAGGCTATGGACAACTTGTTAGGTGAGGAGAGGGTATGGCTGCCATGTTGAGTGAAGGGAGGGGATAGGCAGCCATGTTGGATGAGGAGATAATTTTGGTTAACGTTTACAACATCCTAAGCACATTGGGCTCATAATTCCACTGCATTGCCTGCCCACTTCCCCTTCTCCCACTGAAGAAATAGCTGCTGATATAATCGTCTCTGTGTAACCACAATATTTTTGCTTTAATCATCATTTTGATTAAAACATATTAGGAGAAGCCTTATAGTACCCTAGGAAAGGTCATCCAGGTAATGCTAGAAAGCTTCACAGAAATCATAAAGCTCCTGAGAGAATGGAAAGTTCCAAGTGCTTCCTTCCTGAAGGGCTTAATAAACCAGTAAATGGCTGGCCCTGGCCTCATCTTTTCAGCCTATTTCTTGCGCAGATGATGGAGAAGTTTCGGTACTTGCAGTGACAGGTGGCAACTCACAAGCTAATGGGAGCTGGCTGATTTGAGGGCAGAGACTGTGCAGTGTATCATGTTCTGTGACACTCAGTGGCAATACTCTGCCCCAAATAGAGAACACCAGCCAATGAAGTTTCTTCTGAGGCATGAGTCAGCAAACTTTTTCTGTAAAGAGCCAGAAAGTCAATGATTAGATTTCACGGCCATATGGACTCTCTCACATGGATTCAATCTGGCTGTTGTGGCACCAGAGCAGTCAGACATTAGGTGAACAAATGAGCATGGCTGAGTGCCAATAAAACTTTATTTACACAAACAGGCAACAGATCAAATTTGGTCTGGTCATAGTTTACTGACTCCTGTTCTGGGTCACCATTAACTTCAAGATATTTAGGGAGACAGAAATAAATACTATATTTCCAGGTATCGTTCGCCTGAGGTGTATTGTAAAAAGAGTAGACGGCATAGCTGGTAGATGTTTCTGATGGAGGATATTTTGATTTTTATCCTTGTTTATCCTGAGACCCTCATGTTTTCAGAGTGAAAATTAGTCATCTATCACCTTAGGTAGGGTGGAGTATTACAACAAAAATAAATAAGAGACACATGGCTAGCTTTTGTTTTCTTCTTTAAGAGCCTATTTTTTTATGAGCATTTTAAATGACAGAAGTGATTCTGGCTCTGTCCTCAGATTCAGCATCTGTGGTGGAAGCTGCTGAGAGAAAGAGTGAGAGCTCCTTACGCTCCTCTAGCCAAGGTAGTTTAGTCAGAGCACTAAGATGCCAGAGAAAAAGCTTCCAGGAGACTTGTGTTTCTCGGAGGAAGATGAGTTCAAGCCCTTTCCTCTGAAGACTGGGCTGGTGAGGATAGGATGAAGATGCCCATGACTGGGAGCCTAATGAGCATGATGACAGCATAAAATATGTCTATTTTTATCAGTTAGAGCTGAATCAGAGAAACACATCGCAAGACTGGAACCCCATGGCATCCAGCAGAAACACTGAAACAATACAGACTCAAGCTCTTGGTCGGTGCTAAGACAAAGCACCCAGGATGGGACAATTAAGCAAATAGGTTTCACACCCACTTTGCTGGGATTTATTATCTTATAACACAAAACTAAAATGTGGTCTAGAAAATTATAGAAATAATACACACTTATTTCTAGCATGTACATATATGCATATGTGTATATATATGTATATGTATGCATCCATATTTACATTCTTGGTTTCTGAGTTTCAAACTAAGAGCTAGTTGCTGAAGAAAAGGCTTGTAGACAACATTGAAGAGTTCATCTCACCTTCTCTCTTCCCAGACTATATGCAGGTCCTATAAACTGAAGGGAAAAAGAAAATAATGAGGTAAAGGATAAGTCAACCTCTCACCTGTGAGTCATAGCCAGTGATTGGGAAGAGAAGCCATTAACTGTATCACACATCTGGTTATTTTTGTGGTCAGGTAGCACAACTGCAGCTCTATGGGG
This sequence comes from Aotus nancymaae, assembly GCF_030222135.1. Taxonomy (NCBI): domain Eukaryota; kingdom Metazoa; phylum Chordata; class Mammalia; order Primates; family Aotidae; genus Aotus; species Aotus nancymaae. The sequence continues at coordinate 3,269,213 of NW_026988433.1, read as the reverse complement.
CTTTGTATCAGTCAGCTAAAGCTAGGTTATGCTGCACTAACAAACAGCACCAAAACATGATTAACAGATACGAGTTTCTCTTTCACAGGACACATCCCTCAAGAGTCAGCAACAATCCTTTCTCAGTGTTCTTCCCTCTGGGGCTCAGATCGAAAAAGCAGCCTTTTGAAAGGAGCAGGGTAGAGCCACAACGTGGTTCTCAATACCTCCTTGCATGTGGTACACTGACATCTGCTCAGGTTTCATTGGCCAAAGAAATGCACATGCCCATGTTAGTCATCAGTGGGGCAGGGATGGATCTTCCCACAGGGAAGCAGAAAATAGTTAGAAAAAAATAATTATAGAATTCTCTTTTTTATACCAATTTGTGGCCACAAAACTCCCGTTTTGAATTGATTCATGCTCTGAATGTCTCCAAGGACTAAATCTAAATCATTGATTTTCATCCGACAAAGCCAAATGATGTTCTTAGAATCCCAGACCAGAAGACTTGGGTCTACATCCTGCTTAGAGAGTACGAGGCTCAGGCTCTCAAAACCTTGGTTGTCCACCCCTTTGTGCACCAGGGACAAGCTGCCCTCCAAACACAAATGCCTCTGTCCTCCCAATCAGGATTGCATCCAGCCTGGCCACATAAGTTAATCTCACTGTGACAAACTGCAAATCCTCAGAGGAGGGCCTCCTAGAAAGTAGCAGTGCAGCTTTTCTCATATGATTTGCTTATTTTATAAAATTAGTCAGCCATGCGGCTATGTGTGTCATGCCATAAGATGACAATTCATAAGAGAGAAATTGTCATTTTTCATAATTCAGAGCCTAGAATGATTGCACTGTTCCTCCAAAAGATGAATGTTCCCAGCCATTATAAAAGCATAATGGCACTTGACAGGTGCACTGGAAACACCATGGAACCCAAGCGCCATTTGTCACTGCTGGCATTTAGATTGTCAGTCTTTGTGTTCTGTCGGACTTTAACATTTTGCTTCTGATTAGAAACAATAAAATGAAAAGTGCTGTGTTAAAAAGAAATACAGGTAACCATAGAGATGTGTAAGTTTCCTACTTTTTCAAAAACCTACAATGAAAACTGACATGTGCATGTCAGAAAAGCTCTTCCTATATGTGGGATGGTCCCAGTTAGAAGTCTGAATCCTGAGGCCATTGAAAGCACAGTTCTTGGTGAGTACCCAGCCCCTCAACTCGGGGTCAGATCAGACACGCTTTAGACAGTGACCACCAATGAGCCCAGAAAACCCCCTTCGTAGGGAAGAATTTGCTTCTAGGATCCAGGGTTGGAAAGAGCCCTATTATATGCATGCAGATATTCAGAAAATGGGTTTGAAGGATGGTTGCAAAGAGGACAAGTAAGTAGTATGGTATCACAAAAAGGGACCTGGACTAAGATTGTGAAGGACTGGGCTCTAGAACTATTTTTGCTATTTACTATTTCTCTGACCCTAAGAATTTCACCAATCCTCCACTTCTTCATCTTGGAAGCAGAAGACATAAAAGTGTTTGAAAATTTGTAATTTACAAAATTTGTAACCATTTTCTGAGTATCTGCATGGACATAGTAGGGCTCTTTCCAACCCTGGATCCTAAAAGCAAATTCTTGCCTGCAAAGGGGGTTTTCTGGGCTCATTGGTGGTTATAGTCTAAAACGTATCTGATCTAACCCCAAGCGAGGCTGGGTACTCACCAAGAACTGTGATTTCAATGGCTTCAGGATTCAAACTTTGACCTATGGGTGGATCTATAGGATCAGAATTATCCTCATTGTCCTGAGGATATGAGGAATGTATATGGAGGGGGAAGAGTAGGTGTCTGAAGCATTCGGTGATGGTCAGTGCAGCCACCAGCAAAAGGCTGGGAGGTGAGGTTCATCATTATCTCCCTCATCATCATCACTATCATCATCATCACCATCATTACCATCACCATTATCATCATCATCACCATTATCATCTTCATCACCATGACCACCATCATCATCACCATCACCATCATCATCATTGTCACCATCATTATCACCATCTTTATCAACATGACCATCACCATCATCATCTCCATCATCACCACCATCACCATCATCACCACCATCACCGTCTTCACCATGACCATCACCACCATCACCATCATCATCATCACCATCATTATCACCATCTTTATCAACATGACCATCACCATCATCATCTCCATCATCATCACCACCATCACCATCATCACCACCATCACCGTCTTCACCATGACCATCACCACCATCACCATCATCATCATCACCATCATTATCACCATCTTTATCAACATGACCATCACCATTATCATCTCCATCATCATCACCACCATCACCATCATCATCACCATCACTGTCTTCACCATGACCATCACCACGACCATCATCATCATCACCATCATGATCACCATCTTTATCAACATGACCATCACCATCATCTCCATCATCATCACCACCATCACCATTATCACTGTTTTCATCACCATGACCATAATCATCACCATCATTATCATCAGCATAATCATAACCATCACTATCTTTACCATCATCACCATCATCACTGAAGCAGAAAAGGGGGAAAACACTGAAGCTTAATTTTCCCCATAAATATCATTCCCCTCATAAATATTTTTAAGTTCTCACCATCCACAAACAAGTACCCAAAGACCAATCCCAGCTCACACACATTTTATTTGCTCCATAGAATGTGGCCACCTTGTTGTTCTTGTTTTAAAATCACTGCAACATTTTTTAAATGGGAGATTTCATGTAAATGTCCTAATTTCTCTTTGGCATATCGAACCACCCTGGGCTTGTCCACTTGGCAACCACTGGCTGCAACTGAGAAATCCTTGCTTACTTCGGAGAACATAATCTGGAATTCGCTAGTTATCACCACACGCTACTGACTGAGGACTATCAGCTGAAACAATCCGCATTGCCTGATCTGTTCTTGTCAGTGTATGGATGTTCTACTACTACATTATTAAATTATTTGATTTAAATTCTAATTTGCCAATTTCTCCTTTGATGGTGTCACCAGTATAAATAAAAATAACATTTAAGATATTTATGTTTTCAACCCCATCAGCCCAAATACTTAGTATAATTTTAATTGAACGGCATTCAGGATTCAAGGTTTCTGTTGTCTTCCCTGCCATACAAAGGCACAAATCTTTATTCCTAGAAGTTAAATCAGAGATGATACTTAAAGGATATATTATTCAATAAGAATGTTGTCTCCACATGGCAAATAAATAAAACTACGAGAAAGGGTTATTCTATATTCTCAAGGTAGAAATGGCCTTTCTGGGTTGGACAGATGAATTTGATGATATAAACAGTATCAAAAGGCAAAGGAAAAAATTGGAGAAATTTTACAGTTCAAAAATACAGAAACAAGTCTAAGTATTCCATATATAAAGATTCCCTACAAATCAATATGACAAAACGGTCAAAAACCCAATGACACTGTCTCACAGAGATGCTTCAAGGAGAGAAGCATCTATTCAGGAATACATGCATGCAATTCAGGCAGGTATTTGTATTACATACACACAGTGAGACTTCTCACTGCCTTCCTTTGGATTCACAGGTCTTTAAGTAGGCTAATGTGTGCTGGAGAAAATCAAATTATTGTTCCTGTGAGGATGTTTGTGCCTTTAAATTTTTAGTTGCCTCACGTGACCACTGATGTCACAGATGGAAACATTTCAGCCTGGGACCACTGAGAAATCCAGGTGCCAGAGCTGGAGTCTGGAATTAAAAGCTTTAACCAAACTGTTGATTATCCATAATGCACACCAGCTGATTTAACTTATCTCTTGGCTGAAAGTATTGGTGGGTTAGATGCTATAAATGCAGACTGGGTCTGCACTCATTGGGCAGAGATTAAGCAGATAGCTAAAGCTGGGGAAGATGGCAGGCTGCTCTCAAAGACAAAGCCAGTAGTGGATGAAAGTGACAGGAAGCTGACGTGGGCCTCAGGACACACATGCCCGCCTGTCTTCCACAGTAGTTCATGCTTCTAATGCACAAATGCAAGTCCGTCTCCCTGGAAGGCATCAGGCTTTCCCTCACCTTGCTACCTTTTACATACGACAGCTTCTTTACCCAGAATCCAGCTCCCTCCCTTCTCTCACAGCCTGAATCCAACTCATCCAGCGTTCAGGGGGAAGAGACTGCTGGCTACTCCTTTCTTCTGTTAGCAGACGAAGCTTAAAGTGTAGCTGGGAACATGGCTGTTCTGCTCAAGAATATTTATTTCCACCCCCTTTGCAATTATGAAAAATGGCCATATGCTAAGTCCAGTGGTATTCAAGAGCAAGTCCTATGGGCAAACTTCTGGGTCTTCCCATGAGAGAGAAGGGCTGTGGTGTGCCACCAGGATCTCCTCTTCTGGGCTGAAGTGTTTGCCTTCCTGGCCGCTTGAAGATAGTGAACAGCAGAGTCCCTCCCTGGAAATTACTTTTCACTTAGGCAAGCAGCCTCACTCCACAGCCACAGACCCAGCCGACATCCAACAGCTGGCCAGCGTACAAAGACCCAGCCTACTTGTCCAACCTGGGACGTCTCTGAATCAGCTTAGGTCTTCCTGCACCTGTATCTTAGTTCATTTTCATTTCCATGAATCCTCGCTTCCTTCACTGCCTTACAGGCGCTGTTCCCATGAATACCCCCAGTGAGCGTCCTACGCTGAAATCCCTGACTTGGTGTCTGTTTCCAGGAAACCCCATCCAAGAGGGGAGCTGCAAGCTGTAACAGGTAAGGTGAGCCGCCGTTACCGTGCAGAGGTAGCAGAGGAGGGAAGGATCCGCCTCCCCATCACCGTAATGCCGCCCACCAACCGTGGGCCAGGTGCTCTGAGTACCACAGCGAGAGAAATAAGTGACATAGGTTTAGTTTCTCTACTCGGGGATCTCTGCTTGCAACAGCCTAGGCAGAACTCACTGATAAAACCAACCTCAAAGATAAGCTCCCACCAGCCCCAGCCCACATGCACATACGAACTAAGGTAGTCTTCGTAGGAATTGACATAACACTTGGGCGCACTCTTTGCCATACTGGGTCGGGAATGATGGTATCTTGTTTGCTTTCCTAAGCAAAGGGTCAGCTCCTTTTGACCAGACCTGTGTTTTGTTCAGCTTCTGTAACCCTAGCTTCTACTAGTCCACAATGAATACTCCATAAATGTTTATGAACGAATGCATGACTTTCTCTCATTCAGGGTCCTCTATTTCCTAAGAAACCGCATCCAAACTGCTGTACCTAAACAGAGGTGTAAATTGATCAGCAAACTGACTCCTTGCCACATTGAAGAATAATCAATAAAATCAATAGCCCGACATTTGCTAAGGGTGCTTCATGTGAACCTGTCTCATTTTCTTCTAATAGAAATTCTGTGAGACAGGCATGTGTATTATCCCCACCGATGGATAGGAAACAGGCTCAGAGGGAAGGTAACTAAGATGAACTAGCAAGTTGAGAGGCAGGACTGGAACTCATATCTGCCTGATTGCAGAGCCCTCAAGTCCGCTACTGTCTAAGATCTGACAAGCTCATTCACCACCTTCTGTGATCACGCCATCTGCAACGCCTCCCAAGCCACAACAAAGAAACCCACACAAGGAAGTTCCTGTGGTGACGTTTCAAACGTGAGGACCAGTGTTTAAACAGAGAACCTCTCTCTAAGCTCACCAGCCCAGACCTGCCCTTACACAGAGAGAGGAGGACTTCACAAATCGTAGTCCTTCAATACACTCACCATCCAATCCCCGCATATACCAATCTCAGTGTAATTAACACTAGCCACCACAGCAGATGAGCCCAAAATCTCAGTGACTTAACACAATAAATGTTTATTTTGTGCTTGCATCAGAGTCAAATGCAAGCCACCAGTTCACAAGGGCAGATGTTCTCCAGGTTGTGACTCGAGGATCCAAGCTGTTCCCTGCGGAACACAGAGCTCCCACGTTTTCAGTAGCAATGAGAGAAATAATTGGAAAAACTTGTACAATGTTTTAAAGCATGGCAATCAATCGCCCCTGCGATGAACAGCATCGATTCGCGTTACTGCCGAGAGGACACGTTAGCGTTGCTCTCAGAATCATGCACACTGCTATATTCTCTAAGCGAAATTCTACAGTTGTAAAATAGTTCAGTCAATAGAAAGCCAGCCACAGAGGCACACCTAGTAGTTGGGTTTTGCCTATTAAGTGTTAAATATCAAGTTTGATAACAGATATAACATTGAATCCATAGTGAGGTTTTGTTTTGTTTTGAGACGGAGTCTTGCTCTGTCCTCCAGGCTGGAGTGCAGTGGTGTGATCTCAGCTCACTGCAACCTCTACCTCCTGGGTTCAAGTGATTCTCCTGCCTCAGCTTCCCGAGTAGCTGGGATTACAGGTACTTGCCACCAAGCCCAGCTAATTTTTGAATTTTTAGTAGAGACAGGGTTTCACCAGATTGTCCAGGCTGGTCTCTAACTCCTGAACTCAGGTGATCCACCTGCCTCAGCAGCATCTCAAAGTACTGGAATTATAAGCATGAGGCACTGCACCAGGCCTAGTTGTTTACTTTTTAATTGCCTTTCTATTCTAATAATTAAGTCAACAAGGAAGTGTCCTTTGGGGACTTGGGAAAATTAAGGGCCAGGCCTGGAACGGATTACATCACTTCTGCCCACATCTCATTGAACAGGATTAGTCATGTGACCTCACCCAGGCCAGGGTGAGGACTAGAGATGTGAGTTGCTGTCTCCACAATGAAACTCAGAGAAATATAGGTCAAAGCACTTGTAGAAGGTCTCTGCTGCTTCACTTGTAAAGTGGAGGGAGAGAATGGCTTCATCAAAGATTCTTACTTGGGAATATGCATCAAAATGACCTAGAGAGTTTTTTCAAAACCCAGATTCCAGGATGCTGCTGTAAAAGTTCTGACTTAAAATAATCAGGAATGGAGTTTTGCGTTTCTGATTTCAACACCCCTCCCTAGCCCTTCTCAGGCATGACTGAGGTTGAGAACAATTAAACTAGGTGAGTTCTAAACCTTCTTCCATTTTTTATGTTCTTTAATTCCAAGGTGCCCTTTTTGATCTATAGGTAGAAAAACACAGAGAGGACACACACCTAGAGATATTAAAGAGCCATTTCTTTGTCACCAGGTTCCCAAAGATTGAGGTGGGTCTTAGGACTCTGTATTTCTGTCTAGCAGAACCTCACTGAGATTTTGTCATGTGCTTTCTCTACTGATCATTCTCTGGACCTCTTCTTGTTTTTACATTTTCGCAATTCACCAAAACTCTATGCAGTGTCTTGGTGCAAGCATGCTACCCGGAAAACCCCCTCCCACCCCTTACCCACAGCGTTTCGGAGGACCTCAGATCAGTCTGCATCTCTCTATCCTTTCAAACGGCTCCACAATTATCAATATGCATCTATCCTCTACATATAAAGTACTGAAATGTCAATAACACTTTGTTCTAGAAAACACAAGGAGTGCTTTCACATTATGTCAAGGTTCATAAAACTTTACTTGAATTGATAGGTGACTGGCATAAAATGGATAACAGCAGTGGTGCTGAATCAGAAGAAAATTGTCATTTTTTTAAATATTGACCTGAAATGTTCTTTCTTTTCTTAGAGAAGTTAGCCTGTTCTCTTTGACATTTTCTTTCATTAAATTAAACCACAGGAAATAGGTTGTCCCAGGATAGGGAAAGTCAAGAACTCCAAGCTTCTTCAGCACCCTGGATGCAGCACGCCCATTTACTCACCTGTTTCTGTGCACGGCATATGACAGCAAGGCAGGGGCTTCTCTCTTTCATGTGTTTATTTCCTGTCAATCCCTATCCCCTCCCACCCCCCACACCTATCTTTCTCCCTACTCCCCAGAGGCCTTGATTCTACTGTGTTGGGTGTGTACTTTAGCTTTTTTAAATTTTATGATAGTGTTTTGCCTTAGAACCCATTCTCAATTTTTTTTTTTTTTTTTGAGACAGAGTCTCACTCTGCTGGCCAGGCTGGAGTGCAATGGCGTGATCTCGGCTCATTGCAACCTCTGCCTCCTGGGCTCAAGCAATTCTCCTGCCTCAGCCTCCCGAATAGCTGGGATTACAGGCGTGCGCTACCATTCCTGACTAATTTCTGTATTTTTAGTAAAGACAGGGTTTCGCCATGTTGGTCAGGCTGGTCTTGAACTCCTGACCTCAGTTAATCTGCCTGCCTCAGCCTCCCAAAGTGCTGTGATTATAGGCGTGAGCCACCGCTCCCAGCCCATCTTCATGTTTATTTACCCCTATTGATATCTTAATCTCATGGCATTTATCAGTTCCCTCTGACGAGGCGTGTGCTTTAGCCCGCCAGCAAGTCTCCGGCCTCCCTGGCCATATTGTTATTGTCTATTGATGCTGCTGTCTTCCTTCCACCGCTTCCTGCAAGTGACAGGAATTGATCGTCCCTCAGTTCTGGAGGCTGGAAGTCCAAGGCCACAGGGTCAGCCGGCTTGGTTCTTTCTGAGGCTCTGGGGAGCATGTGCTCCAGGCTCTCCAGGCTCCTGCCAGCCATAGGCATTTCTTGGCTTGTACATCATGTTCTCCCCATGTCTCACATCATCTTACCTTTCTGCATGTCTGTTTGTGTTCAAATGTCCCTTTTTCTGAAGACACCAGGCATATTTGATTAAGGCACATCCTAACCTCCTCATTTTAACTTGATTACCTCTGCAAAGTCCCTGTTTCCTATTAAGGTCGTATTCACAGATACTGGGTCTTAAAAAGTCTGCATCTTTTTGGGGGGACACAATTTAACCCATTACAGATGGGTAAGAGGCTTAATCATATAGAAATATAGATGGGAAGAAGTCAGTAGAGGAGAGGTTAAAGACAGGTGAGAGATGGTCCATAGTGACCGGTTTCTGAAAAGTCTGGATTGGATGGGACCCTGAACATGGGCATGGGCTCTGTCTGCCAGGGAGGAAGGACATACACCCCTGGGGAAATGGGGGCTTGGCGTGCAGAGCATTCAGATTTGCTGAGCTTGCGGTGGGCAGCAGATGCCACACTGCTGAAGCCACACCCACGCTGTGGCTCCGTTTCCCTGCGATGGAGAAAGGAAGGCTATCCTCTGAGATTCTCACGGGAGAATTGCATCAACATGACCCTGGGAGCTTTTTCAAAATTCAGGCTCCAGGATGCCACCCTGAACATACTTAATTAGAATCACCAGGGATGGGGTCAAGAAGGTGTGTCAGAGGTTTGTCTGGAGTGAACAGAAATGTAGAAAAAAAAATTTTTTAGGAGGGTTTATCCCCATTCCATCCTCACCCTAGTAATGATAAGGAGAAATTGTCTGGGTTCTGCTTAGCTCTTGCATGTGGGAGGCATGAAGCCCACCTCCCGTGAGCTCCCTTTCCAAACTGTGACGGTGCTGGTTCTCCAGAATGGGTGAGGGACCAGAATAGACTGCTGGCATTTGCCATCCATAAAAACTGGGGTTTCATCAATGACAGGCTGGATAAAGACAATCTGGTACATATCCACCATGGAATACCACGTAGCCATAAAATGGAATGAGATCATGTCCTTCGCAGGGACATGGATGGACCTGGAAGCCATTATCCTCAGCAAACTAACTCAAGAACAGAAAACCAAACACTGCATGTTCTCGCTTATAAGTGGGAGCTGAATGATGAGAACACATGGACACATTGGGGGGAACATCACACACTGGGGGCCATCAGAGGTGGGTGGCAGGGAGAGAGCATCAGGAAGAACAGCTAATGGATGCTGGGCTTCATTCCAAGGTGATGGCCTGATCTGTGCGGCAAACCACCACGGCACGCAGTTACCTATGTAGCAAACCTGCACTTCCTGCGCGGGTACCCAGGAACTCAAAATAAAAGTTGAAGAAAAAAATACCTGGGAAGTATCTCTCAACTGAGTCAGCAACTGCTCTAGAGGTAGAGTCATCTTCTCATAGCTGATGCCCTCAGATGCACCCTCCTCTTAGGGGCCTCCCCCTGGAGGAGCACAGATCATTTGCTCTCCTGGTGTCCATGTGTTTATGAACTTCAGAAATCACGTGGGAGGCACGTCACGGACCCAGGAATTACCTATCTCAAAGTCAACTTTGGCTTAACTTGCCACTGAGATTGTCCGCCTCTACCAGAAGACTCAGAAATGCTCAAGACCAGTGCAAAGAGACCAGAAGTCAGAGTCCCACTCTTGTGCTCATCGCCCCTGAAAAAGACAGTTCTTTAGCATGATCTAGAAATGTAGACATGCTAAGGGGAGCGATGCTTATCGGCAAGAAGAGGCTGATCTACGTAGGATGACTTTGGCTGCAAGCGACAGCCCCAGATGACAACGGCTTAGGGGATAAAAAGAAAATGTATTGTCTTATATCGTAAGAAGCCGCCTACGAGCGCAGGCTCCATGCTTGGTTAATTCACAGTCTGGTAGCATCGTCGAGGACTCCTGTTCTTTCCATTGTCCCACCCACCATCCTGACACCCCCTTTAGTGGTGTCCCCCATGGTCACAGCAGAGTGGCTGCAGCTCCAGGTTATGCCCAGAAATAACACCAGCAGCAGAAGACAACGCAGCTCTGTCTTCTTGTCCCTTTTGCGAGAGAGGCTGCCTTTCCCACACGCATCCCCTCATGTCTTATGTTTGAGATGTGAATCTGGTCAAATATCCATCCTGACAGGACCAAGATTGGCTTAGCCAAGTGACTGGCACACAGGACACCGCAGCCACCTTCCAACATGGAAATTTTCTTTGAAAGAAGATTTTTTTGTCTTTTAGCAGAGTTGGCCCGAAGCACTTGAATATTAAATATTACTAAATGTTAAAATTCACATTATTTACTACATTTCTTAGAGAGTTCAGGAATTACACTGATTTTTTAAAAAATCGTGTGCATACAAATAAGGTTGAAAGAGAGACATCAGCGAATCCACCTACATCTATCTTTATAAACTAAAAGGATACATTATGCAGAGAAGGTTTGGTCTCTTGTCTGGACTCCAAGAATGTAAACAGTTACGGGGAGTTCATGCTTTGAGGTGGCAGATGTCACCATCATATTCTTCCAGACGTAAGAGACTATGGTGATGGACACAGATGTAAACTCAGCTTCTCAGCTTCACTTTACCCCTCCAGACCCATTCTTTACCCCCTCTGTTTATTGCAGGTCCCAGGAAGCTACGTTTGGCGGAAGTTTAGCCAGTGGATGTACCTGGCATGAGGCCGATAGATCAGAGGAAAGAGAGTTGGGTATTTCCCTCCCGCCCTTCTGGCCACATTCTGTCAGCTCACTATCTCCTGCAGTTCACAGTCACTGGGCTCCAGGAATAGGCTCCCTCCCCAGCCCCTTCAGCCTGGGGGATTGGTCACTCCCCCCTGTCCCTCTGTGGGTGCCTCCTCGTCCTTCTGGGATTCATTAACTCTACTTGCTTCTCTGAACACTGTCCCTTCATGCAACTCACTCCATTGAACCCCCCAAGAGCGGGCTCTGTTTCTGTGCAGGCCCCGGGTGACACACACAGTATTCTCCCTTGGGAGGCATGAGGCTGGGAGACTCCTCATAGCTCTGTGCATTGCCTCATTTTCCTGCTGGGCTTAGGTAGTTTCTGTTCAATCAAAGCATAGTAATGAACCTGGGCAGAGATTCCTGGAAAAGAAGCGACCAAGCTGCAGGTGCTGCTTGGAAAACCAGTGCCCAGCAATGCGAGGCTTGGAGGATTGCAGCCAGTGAAAATGCACCTTTCAGTTGGAACCAGAATCCTCATGATGCAACGACGTTCAAAGGAAAGGCCTTGCTTTACTCAGTTGGGAGAATCTGATTCATCCTGAGTTCCCAGCACCATGCTGGTTTACAGGAACAATCAGAATAAGTTCCACAGTTTCCCCTACAGTCCCACAAAGAATATTTTCCCCAAGTCCCTGCTTTGCCGGCTGCTCTGAGTTTTATTATCATGCTTGAACACTGATAGGGATCTACGAGCAGTGCCCAAATCCCCCCTCCTTGGAAAACTGTTTTACACAAATGGGTGGAATTATAACACATCAATGATTGGAGAAAGCTCCACCCTTACCACCAGCTCCCCCCACAACACCCACATGCATATTTTGTGCCTCTATGCCTGGGTCATTCTGCATAGTATAAAGGAGACATTTCTGGAAAGATATCTCAAAGTGAAGGAGAAAAATTAGGACTTACATGGACAGGAAATGGCAGCTATGCATGCTACAGCAGTGTGGATAGGGGAAAATGGGAGACTGAGGACATGGGGAAACCTGACCTGTGAACCCCACTCCCCTTCCTGTTGAAAAAATCAAGCGACACAGGCTGCAGGATGATCGCATGAATGCCGTGTGATAACGTGCGTGCAGAGCCAAGCATGCAGCAGGTGCTCAATAATGTGAGTTGAATTATAAACCTCTCTCTGTAACTTAATCATTATCAGAATTATTTTAGTTATAATGGCTAAAAATAGCTCAAACTTATTTAGGAGTCAATTATTTGAAACTCAAGGGATAGATGGGTTTCAGGAGCCGCTTGATCCAGGCACACTCACAGTATCTCAGGACTCAGTGCTCCTGTCCCCACATGAAATTCACCCCCAGATACCACATGGTGGCCAGATGGCAGCCAACAGGTCCAAACCAGATGCCATTCAGGTCAGGTCTGGGGAAAAGGGTGGAGGAGTGAGAAGTAGAAGGCTGTGTTTCTTTTACAATAGGGAAAAAAAAAAAAAAAACAATCAACTTAGCTTCATTCAATACCATAGGTTCTAATTGATTACATGCTTATCCCTGAACCAATATCCTTAGGGGCATGGGATACTCTGAGTCATCAGACCTGAGTCATGTGACCACTCCTGAACCAATAACCTTAAGGGAACATGAAGCTCTGATTGATCAGGCTGGAGTCATGTGACTACTCCTGAACCAATATCCGTAGAGGAATGTGATCCTCTGATTGATCAGGCCTGAGTCACACGACCACTCCGGAACCAATACCCTCAGGAGAATGAGATCCTCTGATTGATCAGGACTGAGTCACATGACCACTCTGGAACCAATACCCTCAGGAGAATGAGATCCTCTGATTGATCAGGCCTGAGTCACATGACCACTCTGGAACCAATACCCTCAGGGGAATGACATCCTCTGATTGAGCAGGCCCCAGTCATGTGAGCACTCCTGAACCAATAACCTCAAGGGAACATGAAGCTCTGATTGATCAGGCTGGAGTCATGTGACTACTCCTGAGCCAATATCCATAGAGGAATGTGATCCTCTGATTGATCAGGACCGAATCACATAACCACTTCTGGAACAGAAGCTGGGTACAGCTTCACCTGATGCACATGAGCTGAGTGAGAGAAGAAGGGGTGACCTTTGCCAAGGCAAATCAATCCCTCCTACCTAGAGAAGAGCGAACAGATGTCAGAAAACCAGACTACTATTCCACTATAATCTACCATTCACCAAACAGTCCGCTGTTACCCGACAGCATCTTCTGTCAAGTGGACTGTTTATCTCCTTAGCAATCCCCTTTGCCTAAGAACAGCAACCGCTTCCATCTGGAAACTGGCCTTCCCCTCCCTATCCTTGAATCTGACTTATGTGTAAACTATACTGTTTGTTTTTTGGCTTTTGTTTTTTGAGACAGAGTTTCACTCTTATTGCCCAGGATGTAGTGCAATGGTGTGATCTCGGCTCACCACAACCTCCACCTCCCAGGTTCAAGTGATTCTCCTGCCTCAGCCTCCCGAGTAGCTGGGATTATAGGCATCTGCCACCATGCCTAATTTTGTATTTTTAGTAAAGACACGATTTCTGCATGTTGGTCGGGCTGGTCTCAAACTCCTGACCTCAGGTGATCTGCCCACCTTAGCCTCCCAAAGTGCTGGGATTACAGGCATGAGCCACCGCGCCCGGCCACTATACTGCTTTTACTTGAAGGAAAAAGGTTTGACAGAGAAACATTTTCTAAGCCTCAGTTTCCTCATTTGTAACAGGAGATAAGAATAACCCTTGCCTCATGGAGCCATTGCGAGGATTAAATGAGATCACTTGTGTAGACCACTCGGCATGCATCTGAAATATTGGAAGTGCTTCATCAAATTTAGATGTTTTTATTATGAGCAGACGGATGGCATTTGGCAAGAGTGGAACACAAAGATAATTCCAGGTGAGTTTTGAAACTTATTTCAAGAAACAAGGCAAGCCTTAGACTTACCTCCCATGTTCCAGCTTCCAAATATTTTGGTGCACCCTGATACTGTAATCCGTCTTAGACTCCTAAATAGCGGACATAAAATCATTCTCTTTCCCTTTAGTCAACTGGTCTTGTGGCACCGTTAAGAACTTGTCTTTGTAGTGTTCCACGCTCTATTCAAAACCCTCCTAAGGAAGAATTGATGACTTGAAATGTTTTCAGGGACTGTTATGGATCTGGAAATGCACAAGTGACTCAGGGATGTGTCATTCGTCTGCCATTATAGTCTCAATGTCCATGTAAAGAATGTCTCAATCTCCACTGCAGGGCGCCTGGCAATGTGTTGCCAGGTGGGCTTGCTGTCCACGGCCTTAAGGCGCTACAGTCTTGTATGATGCACCTGCCTGCTCTGTTAAGAACATGTTTGTTTCCAGTATGTGCACAGTGACAGCTCTCCCTATACCAAGGGACACTCACTTTACAAGATGTGATGTTTTCCATTTCAAATGACAAAACCCAACCCAGCCTCACCTAACCCAAAAGCTAACTTATTAACTCAGATAACTGTGAAGCCCAGGGGATGTCTAGATTACAGTGGCTGGATCCAGATTTCACATAATTATCACCAGGATGTGATGTCTTTCAGTCATGCGGTTCTATGGATCGCTTTGGCTGTTCCAGGCTCAAACTCCACTAGGAGGTGGAATACCTCACCTGCCTTTGCTCTCCCGTCCTCATCCTCAAAGACTGGCCATCCCAAGGGTCCTCAGCAGGACTTTGGTAGCCAGATCTGCTGCTCTAGACAGCGGTGGCTCCGGTCCCAGTTCCGTTGAGTTTAGTGTCTTCTGAGTGTCCATGACCTTCAGAGACAGCCAGAGCTGTCAGAAGCAGCAGGGAGCCTACAGCTAGATGCAGGGAGGAGGACTGATAGCTGAAGGCCACCAAAGAGACCTTTGTAACCTCAGTTAAAACAAAAACAAGGGGGTAGAGCGGGGACTCCTTAAAGCTCCTGGCACGAAGCAGTTAGAATGTCAGAAAATCGTGTGGGACGTAGAGCACTTGCTGGTTATTTTAGATTTCTGTGTATTTTGCACAGAAAGAAAAGATGGAAGCTTTTAATATCAGAAAGTTAGCTGTACCCGTGGTGCTAAGGAATGCTCTTCTGCAATCTCACCCTCTAAAGCTCACCTCTAACAGCTCATCAAACACCATGATCAGGGCTGGCGCTGGGCCTTCCTGTCTCCTGTCTGCCGTGGGAGCGCACACAGTGGCAGCTCTCTGCTGCCTTGAGGCTGGGAGAGGGGACCTTCCCCACACACTCTCCCAGAACTATTCCTGGAAGTGCTTTCTCCCCACTCATCCCCCAAAGCCAGCCCCTCCCTCCAGTCTTCCTGTCCCTCCCTTCTTCAGGACGGCCACGATGATAGACACGGCGGAGCTGTGGCGCACGGTTTTATGCAGAGGGCGGTGGCCATTTTCAGTGGATGCCCCAGCAGCCTCTTCAGCAGCACAACGCAGTCTCCGCTCCTAAGGCTGCACATTTCCGCTATGTGGCTTTGTGGGGCTACCCACCTCCAGCACCAGCACTGAGCCACAGCTGGCCTAAGAGAAGCAGTGGGTTCATCTGACTGGCCGCAGTTCACACAGGAGCAAACACCACACAATATAAACCTAACGCAAGTTTTGCTAGATACGGGGAGAAGGGCCTTTGTGAAGTGATCTGCTTCCTCCCTCTACTTGAACCTCTTCCTGGAAGCCTGGCGGCCCAGGGGCTGCTGGCAGCCACCTTGGATTATGGAGTGGGGGCAGCAGCTCCCCGAGAAGGGCCTCGCCCCCAAGGGAAGCCCAGCCCGGGGATGGAGAGTGAAACCTGGACCCCTGAATTCCTAGATGCAGGCATGAATCCCATTCGTGAGGCTCACATTCAGGAGCTCACACCTCCCCAAGTTCCTACCTGCTGACACCATCACCTGGGAAGGCAGGATTTCAACACATGAGCTTAGAGAGACGCAGACGCTCAGGTCCGAGCAGTGCTCTGAGCGACGGGACTTGATTCTGCCGGGGCCTCTCAGGAGCATGCGGGATGCCTGCCAGCACTGCCTGCGCAAAGGGCTGCGTACCAGAGCACCTCCCTGCAGCTCCTGTCCCCGCTGCCTGCGAGTGGCCGCCAGGGTGCCTCACCCTCACTCCCAGGAGGCACCCCACAATGCACGTGGGTGCAGCAGGCTGAGTACCCTGTGCAGGGCAAAGGCCTCGGCAGGTGCGCAGTGGGAGGCTTGCAGCTCCGAGCCAGGCTGCGCTCACACACAACCACCCCCCAAATCTGCAGCTGCAGAGCAGGCCCAGGACAGAATACAGCACCAGGAGGCAGGCCTGAAGCAGGAGGCAGGAGGCATGAATGTGTCCGTGGCTGGCAGCATTTCCTACTCAATAACCATCACCCCCACACTTCTTCCTTCCTGTCGGAGCCTGAGTAGACCCAATGGTTGACTCAAAGTCTACTTGGTGAGTAGAACAAGTGCTTGATTCAGAGTATTTTCTGACCCCACTTCCCCCAACACCTTCCCTATTGGGAGGATTCCTTCCTGGCCATATACATAGCCTTGGCCTTCTCTCTTAGGATTCCCTCCTGGCCATATGCACAGCCTTGGCCTTCTCTATTAGGATTCCTGCCTGGCCGTATGCACAGCCTTGGTCCTGTGCATTGATGAAGCCCGTTTTCCCCCTCACTCATTCAACAGCTATTTAAGCTGAGATACAGACCAGGAAGGGCTGGGCCCTGCCTCTCAGACCACATAGCCTGGAGGAGGAGACCCAGCGAGCGATTGTAGTAGAAGACCCTGGGAAACGCAGGGGAACTCCCAGGGCCAGCCCCTCCAGCTGCCAGGAAGGGATGGGGGCAGGCAAGTTGGCAGGAGGGAGTGAGGTTTGGACTGAGAGCTGCAGTGGGGAGGGGAGAGCACGGCCTTGGGGACCACCTACCTGGTGCCTCCAAAGCAAACTCTGTTTCTGAAGATGGAGAAGCCAGGTGTCTTGAGGACCATGTTCTGGGAAGCCAGGCAGCGCATTTTCTCTGCCTTTGAAGAGCTGAGGAAGCACGTTTTATTTCCACTCCAGTGGTCTGAGAATAACCAAGCAGTGAAACGGTCATTTTTTCTTAAAAACGTCCTAAAGGAACTAAGCTCCCGCCAGCGCCAGCACCCAGAGCTGCCCCTCGTCTCCTGCCTCAGGACGGGAGTCCAGAGCACCCTTGTCCCTTTGCCCAGTTCCCATCACGAGAGGGGCTGGGGTGAGTGGGCAGTGGCCATAGCGCAGATGCGGCTACCCTCGGTCATGCCTGGAGGGGTCCCGCTGTCCAGAGACCAGCACCTCTGGGTCCCAGTTCTGCCTGGAAGGTTGAGTCCTCCACATTCAAACCTGGGCAGTCCTCTGGGGCCATTCCCCTCCCTCACCCCAACTCAGTCAGCTGGAGGGGGAGACACTAAGACGTGGCAACGTGAGCCTTCTCTGGAACATTCCAGGTTCACGGCCACGTAGCCAGACCAGGGGGTCGCTCTCAGAGACAGCTGGAAACTGAAAACCAAGTAGCGACACGGGAGTGTTGTTTCTACAGATGCCGTGGACCTGAAAACGCTCTCAGGCGTGTAGGCATCTGAGGGACCCACAGTCTGCGCTGGGAGCACCTTTCTGGTACCCACCACCCACCTCCAGGCTCGGTTCTAAAGAACGCTACTCAAAAGGCGCTTTGGATCCCTCTCTGCAGTCCTTGAGTCTGCTGAGCCCCCTCTCTGGACTGCTGTCCTCAGCTTCGCAGCCTCTGGTGGACCAGGCGCTGTTACCGTCAGGGTGGCCAGACCTCCCTGCCTGCCACCGCACACCTGTGGTCTCCCTGTGACCAACAGGAACACTCCCTTGGCCTCTCAGGAGTGGTGTCCTGCTCAGGATAAGTCCTGTGTCATCATCCTCATTATTGTCCCCATTTTATACAGGCGAACACACACCCTAGTTTTCCTTTAGGAAGCCACATCCTGCAAGCCCAGGGAGTGATTTGGGTGCCGATGTCTGGGCTCTAGGCATGTGTGCACGAGACAGACTGGTCCAGTCAGCCTTTCCACCTGCTCGGGCGCAGACATGGCACAGAAAAGCCTGGCACTTCCCTGAACCCAACAGACAAAAAGGGGGCCAGGAGGATCACAGAGACGTCTGCCCTGAGAGGCAGCGTCGCCTCAAGTCATCAACCCCTGACCTTTTCAGCTGTGTGTCATTTAATCCAGCTGTGTATTTTTTCCAAATCAATTTCATTGAATTTCTGCCTTTGAAAAGGAAAGAGTGACGAATACTGCCATGGCGGATCCAGAGATGGACTCAGGGGTTGCATACCTCTCCCTGGAGGTGCTCACCACGGGCTCCCCCCGCATCACCACCACACAGCACCTGTGTCGGGGGTGCCTCGAAGGAACCTGGGTGCCCACCCTGCAAAGCCTCACCTTTCCCTCCTGTGTCCACTCAGCCCCTGTCCTGCACCCACACGCCCCTGAAGCCAGGGCGGGCTGCTGCCCGTTGGATTTGTTTCCGAGGTGCGAGGGAGCTGCGGTGGGAGCAGCTCAGCCTCGGTGCCCCTCTCTCCTGCACACCAGGTTTTCTGTAACTTGGCAGCAGCATCTGACTTCCAAAGGCAGCCCAATCAGAGCCCTTTCTTGAGGTAATAATGCTTCATTTTCTCCTTTTTCGTGGAGTGGGGATCATCTCCCACTCCCTCCCTCACAGCTACACGCATCATCAAAATTTAACTTCCTGCATCTGTGCGAGATAAATAGGGCTCTGCAGAAATGGGCTGCAAACCAGCATTCATCTCCCTCCTCCAGAAAAGCTAGGCCGCCAGCCAATGGTTTTCTTCCTAAAGGAAAGGAGAGGAGAGGCCAACCTGATGCCGTCTCACGGCTGATCCGCGCTGCTTCCAGGCCAAGGCCAAGTGAGGGGACGAGGGAGAAAGAGGGCACACGGAGGCAGGCCAGCAAGAGCTGAGGTGGGAGGAAATGAGCCTCTTTCTCTTTCCTGGGCATTGTTAGAAAGCGGCAGCACAGTTTGTTTATTTATTTGTTTAGAGATGAGACCGCGTCTCACTGTCTCCCAGGCTGGAGTGCAGTGGCGCGATCTCGGCTCACCACAACCTCTGCCTCCCAGGTTCAAGCAATTCTCCTGCCTCAGCCTCCCACTTAGCTAGGATTACAGGCATGTGCCACCACGCCCAGCTAATTTTGTATTTTTAGTAGAGATGGGGGTTTACCATGTTGGCCAGGCTGGTTTCAAACTCCTGGCCTCAGGTGATCCGCCCACCTCGGCCTCCCACAGTGCTGGGACTCCAGGCATGAGCCAGTGGCACCTGGCTGTGGCAGAACATTTCTATCCGTGTCATACACTTACTCAAGGAGCCCCCAACGCTGCACAGAGGCCCCTCGGCAGCATTTCCTTAGGAATACGACACACCTGATTCTTTGGCTTATTAGGTAGGATAATTTATTTTACAGGATTTAAATTATATCAACAAAGTGTTGATCCAAGATATGGGAGATACCCCCAAATGATTCAGAATTGGTACCTTGCCATTATTGAAGAAACATTGGTAAAAGTTTCCAACTATCCAGACACATAAAAAGAAAAAGATGAAAGCCCCTGTTTCACTGCCTAAGCTTCAGCCCCACGTCACACCCTCCCCGCACACACACTCAGGTTAAGCACTGGACTTCTAAGGACGGGTCTGTTTGGAAAGCTGACTCCCGTTACAGTACTGGCAGTAACGAAGGCAGAATGCCCCTCGTATGAGTCCGTTCTCATGCTGCTATAAAGAACTACCTGAGACCAGGTCATTTCCAAAAGAAAGAGGTTTCAGTGACACAGTTCTGCAGGCTGGGGAGGGCTCAGGAAACTTACAACCATGGCGGAAGGGGAGGCAAACACGTCCTACATGTTTGGAGCAGGAGGAAGAGAGAGGGAGGAGGTACCACACACACTTTTAAACAATCAGCTCTCATTCACTATTGAGAACAGCAGGGGAGAAATCTGCCCTTTAATTCAATCACCTGCCACCAGGCCCCGCCACCAACACAGGAAATTACAATTCAACAGGAGATCTGGGTGGAGATGCAGAGCCAGACAGTATCACCCTTGCCGGAATTTCGTGGTAGAGGCGTCAGGAGAACCCATTAAAGAAAAGAAATTGGGTGGAGGCACAGGCAGAAAGGCTGACGTCTAACAAATCTGTCCTGCCCCGTCCACCGTGAGCCCAGTGGGCAGTGCCTCTTCCGGGCCCCCACTGGTGTTTCCCTATTACTGTGAAATGCGCTGAGGTGTCTAGGAATCTCTGCCTCTTCTCTGCTTTCTCTGCTCTTGCCAGCTCTGCCATCCAGGGGCCCCTGTGTGTGCTGCTGATGTGAGTTAGAAAGCACGTGACTGTGACGAAGCACCTTTGAAATGTAGGAGCCTGTTTGTGACAGCAGGTGGTCCCTCCTTGCCCCTCTCCCCAGGGCTGCTTTGTGTCCCCCAGTCCACACAAAGGGCCCCTGCATGGGTGAGTTTTCCAGCCGTCTCTAACAGGACATGCACAATTGGTTTCTAAAAATCCTAAACTTCTACAAACACCTATCTCATCCTCATGCATTTAAAGTGGTATGTCCTATTTCAGAGTACTCTTCCAAGAGATGAGAGCAGTTTTGTAGGAAGTGAACCATGTGGCAGAGGGCTCAAAGCTCGGGGTCCTCCAGCCTCAGGACGCCACCTGGGAACATGGCATGACTCCTGTATCAGGCAGGGTTTTCCAGAGAAATGGAACCCATAGGAGGCAAATGTGTGTGTGTTAGTGTGTGTGTGTGTGTGTGTGTGTGTGTGTGTGTGTGTTTGGGGGAAGAAAGATATGATGATGATGATGATGATAGATACATACATAGATACATAGAGAGATAGAGGTATAGATAGGTAGATGATGGATGGATAGACCGACGGATGGAAGGATAGACAGATAGATAGAGAGAGATTATAGACAGATAGATGGATAGACAGATAGATAAATGGATAGATAGATAGGATAGGATAGATACATAGATCAACAGATAGAGGTGTAGGCAGATAGATGATTGATAGATAGATAATGAACAGATGATAGAGGGAGAGAGGGCGATAAATGGCTAAGAGAGATTTTAAGGAACTGGCTCCTGACTGTGGAGGCAGCCACCAGCAGGAAACCCAGGCAGGATTTCTATGCTACAATCTTGAGGCAGAATTTCTTCTTCTTTAAAATGCAGGGGCGTGTTTGTTACAGCAGCTGGTCCTTCCACACCCGCTTACGGGGCCGACTCTGCATCCCACAACAAAGGGCCCGTGCACAGGTGAATTTTCCAGCAGTCTCCAACAAACAGTGTATGCACAATTTATTTTTAAAAATCCCAAACTGCCACAACAATCCCTTTCATTCCCACATGTTTAAAGTGGTCTGTCCTCCGATTCTTCTAAGAGGCTGGGGAGGCTCACCCACATTACAAGGGTAACCTCCTTTACTTAAAGTCAACTGATGGCAAACATTAATCACATCAACACAATATCTTCACATCTAAATAGTATTGGACCAACAGCTGGGCATCATAGATTCGCAAAGTTAACGTGCAAAATTTACGACCCTGATGCACTCCACAGCATTGTCGGTTCCTGACATTGGCTGCGGTGCAAACCATGCAAAAATTAATAAGCATCAACACTCGACATTTTCTCCACTCTGCTTCAAGGGGGAGCAACGCCGGACTAGGACATGATTTAGAGCCTAGGACGTCTTCCGTGGAAACACCGGGCTTTCTCTGCACGAGGTCAGGGCCTGGAGGGTCACTGGGGCTGAAGATCATCTTGCAAGTTTGAGAGTCCGACAGAGAGTCCTTGTAGACCTTGGCTCTTCCGATCCTGAAATAAACTGCTTGGGACTGGGGCTGGGAGTGGCAGGATTAGGGGAGAGGAAATTAAAGAGAGAAGGGAGAGGATGGTATTTTGAAGTACAGGACAGGTCAAGGTCAAGCCAAAGCAGAGAAGCTCCGGAAAGAGGGCAAGGAGAGTGGCAGGGTGTGAGCGGGTGCTGCGGTGGAGGCTGCAGCAGGTGCAGTGAGGGCAGGAGCCCAGATGCGATGCAATGCTGCCTCCGTGTGTCCTTCCACAATATTGCTGCGGAAAGCCTTCTGCGTTCAAGACGTCTTCCATCCCTCCATCCTTTCAGAACTCCTCTGTGAATAGCTCTCCAGTAGTAAAGAGATGCATCACATTTAAAACGTCGAGATATCCTAGATTCATTTAGAAAGATGGGAAGAGGCTCATGCCTGTAATCGCAGCACTTCGGGAGGCTGAGGTGGGAAGACTGCTTGAGGCCAGGAGTTCAAGAAAAATGGGAAGATCCCACGAAACTGGGTCCTCCCATCCCACACGTGGAGATAGAGAGGCTGCCTGTTTAGAGGGGGCACTGCTTCCCGTTAGCCCCCGGCCTCCTGCTCCCCAGGCATACTGGAGGGTAACCCCTGGGGCCTACTGGGCTAAGGGGAACACACAATTCAGGTTAGTTTCACCTGTTGGAAATTAGGAATTCAGTCACAACCCAAACCAAGGAGAGAGACGATGACAGGTGGCAATGCTGAGCCCTTCTCGTGCCACGAATTCAGCCACCCTTAGACTGAGCTGGTGTTGACACAGCTCCAGGCCCTTAGAATCAAAGTCACTTCATCAGCACCGCAGTCCTGCAAGGTGCATCCGTCATAGGGAGCCCTTTCTTCAGATGTCAACAGTAGAGCTCAGACACGACCCCTCACATGGCCTAGACCACGCACGCCAACGACCTAAGCTGACTCCAGCCTGTCTGCTGGAGACCTGTCCGACAGGAACGCAATGCAAGCCACATACGGGACATTAAATTTTCTGGCAGCCACATTTTAAAAAGTAAAGAGAGACGGGTGCAAAGAACCTGAATTGTGTGTTGCCCTTACCCCGGTAGACCCCAGAGCTGGGGCAACGCACAGTTCAGGGGATTTGCCTGCTTGCCTGGGGAGCGGGGAGGCCGGGGGCAAACGGGAAGCCGTGCTGCCCCTAAGCAGGCAGCTGCTTCTCCGTTGCAGCAATGGCCCGGTTTTCTGGAGTCTTCCCACTTCTCTTGAACTCCTGGCCTCAAGCAATCTTCCCACCTCAGCCTCCCAAAGTCCTGGGATTACAGGCATGAGCCTCTTCCCACCTTTTTAAATGAACCCAGGACATCACGAAGTCTTAAGTGATATGAACAAATTCCAGCTTCTCTCAAATCCTAGACAGACGGAACAAGCTGTGTGTGTGTTCCTGCCAATTTGCAGTCTCTGTAGTGCGGTCATATCCCTGGAAAAGAAGACCAGCCACCCCTCGGGAGCCTTCAGGGGACGCCCAAGTTTTAAACTGAGACGTAACTTTGAGGGGGGTTGGCTTGTGTGGTGCTTCCACAGCACTGGCAACACATCAGGCACCATTCTAAAAGTTTTACTCATCTGTGCAAACGCACAGTGAGGCCGATGCTGTTATCATCCCCACCTTACAAAGACACCGAGGTTAGAGAGGTCCAATCACTTGCTCAAGGCCACCCAGATACCTGGGATTTGAACCCAGGACCCAGCATTGATGCACTTAGTGGCTACACGTTAGCGCCTGTCTAGGGAAAGACGCCTACACAGGCTCAGGGTGCCCTGGCACCATAGCCATGGCCAAGAAGAGGTGTGAAGAGAGAGAGGGAGCGGGAGTGGAGGACGGACAGCCTTTGATGGAGACAGAGCTGCATTTGTCCCCCAGGGCACGGAGCTGATTCTCTCTTCCTCTCTGATCCCTGCCTTGAAAGGGTGTGCGGTGGGCTGTGTCACTGGGTCCCAGCTCCCCCATCCCTCCCTCCCCTCCCTGCCTTGTCCATTAGTAGAATGAACCTCCTATCCCATGGCCTCTGGACTGCCCAGGTGACGCACTTTGGTGGATGGGATGTGCTGTGCTGAGAGATCTGGGCTGGTTTCCGCCTGATAAGCCCCTTGTGGTCTGGAACAAGCCAGCTCAAGCGCAAGCAACCCTCAGAACCGGGAGCAAGACATAAATCGTTTCTGGTGAATTGTTTCGTTTTGTTTTTCAGACAGTCTCGCTGTCACCCAGGCTGGAGTGCATGGCACGATCTCAGATCATTGCAACCTCCGCATCCCGGGTTCAAGTGATTCTCCCGGCTCAGCCTCCGAGTAGCTGGGATTACAGGGGCATGCCACCACACCCGGCTGATTTTTGTATTTTTAGTAGAGACGGGGCTTCACCATGTTGGTCAGGCTGGTCTCAAACTCCTGACCTCAAATGATCCCCGTGCCTGGGCCTCCCAAAGTGCTGGGATTACAGGCATGAGCACCAAGCCCAGCCATAAACTCTTTTGGTTTTAAGCTCCTGACAGTTTTGGGTTACAGCTATGAAGCGGAGTCGCAGGAAAAAGCTGCTGAGTCCAGAGGGGCTACACGTCAGCTTGTGTCACGGGACGCGTGGGAAAGAAACAACCTCAAACCTGCTGTGCCTTAGAACCCGTTTGGTTTTTCTAACCAAAGCAGGCAATACCTGATATGATCTCCACTCCAAGACTCGCCCAGAGCTCATCAGGGCTAACAAATGAGCGACGTTGTGAAGACACCAAGGATGGCCAAGGGCCGGTCGCAGAGTTTCTATAAAACCTTCACCACCACCGTCACCACCGCCATCACCATTAGGAGGATCTCCACTCACTACGCCCTGTCTCAGTGGTGCCAGCTTTGAACTGCCAGCTTTGGTGTTGACCAGTGGGCTCTGACGGGCTCATGCCTTTGACATAGCAGCTGTTCGGTGTTTGAATATCAATAGGACATCGGTTCTCATATTCTGATCCGTTGTAAAATGCCTCTCCCACCTTTCCCTTTTGCAAAGCCCCGCCTCTCTCCGTCAGTAATTGAAGGATTCACAATGAGAGGAAGAATCTTACATGCCCGAGGGGGCAGACAAGTGATGTAAACAGACGAAGGGTCTGGAGGGTTCTTTCAGCATACACACCCCCGTCTGCCTATGTAACACACGGGAGTACTCCTCCCTTCCACAGAGAAAGAAT
Organism: Aotus nancymaae; assembly: GCF_030222135.1. Classification (NCBI taxonomy): domain Eukaryota; kingdom Metazoa; phylum Chordata; class Mammalia; order Primates; family Aotidae; genus Aotus; species Aotus nancymaae. The sequence continues at coordinate 3,243,836 of NW_026988433.1, read as the reverse complement.
TGTGTGCCCCCCATTTTTCTGAAGACATCTAGCTCTCTGGGACTGCATCCCTTTTTCTTATTGTGGATAGAAACCTGGACATAAAGAAAGCTTCTTCTCTTCTAAGAGGAGCTCCGGCCGAAGCACCAGGGCGAACAGCTGCGGACACTCGGCCTCGGTGCCAGGAAGAGCGTGGGGCACGGTGCGGTGGGGACGGACCCTGCGCATGGAGCAGCTGAAACTCAGCTCCTTGGAAGGACATGAGCCTGGGGCTGCCAGCTCTTCCCATTTTTCAAAAGAAGCTGGAAATGGGTTTTAGTTTGAAATACCCTGATTCTCAAATCTTGGCATGAAATTTTTTTAAACACTGTGAGCCAAGCAAAACACATCTGCAGTTTGTATTCAGCACCACAGGCCACCGATTCGGGATGTCTTCCGGGGAGTCTCACAAAGGCAATTTCCATCCCAGCGCTGCCACTTCCTGGCTAAAGGACCTTGGGCCACAGACAAAGGCTCCTGGCTTCTGTATCACCCCGTGGAGAGGGATGGTGCCTGCCTCGCGCAGACTTTGCGAGAATTAAGTGAGAAGGGCCACAAAGAGTATCTAAAACTCTGCTCTTCTACCGGGGCACTTTCAGGTCTATTCAAATGACAGAGAACACCAGGCGTGATTCTCCAGCTGATTCTATGAAAAACAAGAAAAAGAAAAGCTTAGCACGCCTTAATGTGTGCAGAGCCAGACACAATGACATGCTTGATGTTTTCACAGTGAAGGAGTGATGAGTCATCTGACTCATCTGACAAGTGAATCTGTTGAGATGGAAAAAACGAAACATATGAGTGATCAGTGGTGACAGTAAAGCAACACTCGAGGTGTGCCTTGCCATGGAGCTAACGGCGACAGTGGTGATCCTGATGGTAATGACAACCAGAATCATAAAATATACTGAAGGCTAAAGATGTGCCAGACACATTCTAAATATTTTACCAGTGTAATAATAATAACTGTACAATGCTTACTGTGTGCTGGGCAGATTGGGTGTATATTAATTCATGTAATTCTCATAGCTACCTTAGAAGGCAGGTACCATGATTATTCCCATTTTACAGATAAGAAAACTGAGGAAAAGAGAAGCAATGTGACTTTTCTAAACTCCCTTGGCTGGTAAGTGGCAGAGCTGGGATGTGAACCTGGGCATCTTCCTCGGAAGCCCGTGATGGTCCTTACACCTCCCCAGGAAAGGGATGCTGCTAGCTGGTGCCCTTCCCCGGCAAGGAGAGCGGCCAATCAGAGGCCCCGCAGAAAGCGCAGGCGATCGGAACGCGTGCCCGCGGAAGGCCCAGGGGATCCGAACGTGTGCCCGTCTTCATGTCCACTCTGCTTTCCCTCTCTCGTGACCTCTTCGCTGTCTTCTGATCACGAGCGCTGTCCCTCCACTGCAGATGGGGGCGAGCCGCAGACCTGACTCTGAGAGGGCAGCTGGAGGCCACCAGGAAGGATTTGGAGGCCACGCAATAGACAAGACAGGAAAGGACGAAGGGAGGTTCAGGGTGCCGACGAGCAGGAAGAGGCTGCCTTGCCCGAACACGTGGCAGCGTCATTTAATATCTGTATAGGGCACTGCCGCCTGCACACAGGCACCTTCCTAGCCATCAGCAGCCTCCCCGTTCCCCCATATCCCCGTGCTATTTATTCAAGATCCACAGTGAGAGGGTGTCCTCACTGGGTCTTTCGGGGAGAGGGTCTTTCGGGGAGAGAGAGGAGCCAGTTTCTTTAAGGACCAGAGTGGGAAGCTGGCAGCAGGGATGACCTGGCCATAGAGCCGTATACCATGGTGGAGCCATTGGTCCCCCAAAAGAAACTAGGGGACTGTTTCCAAGAGGAAATAGATGCTGACCAACCAAGAATGACAATTGTCCCCTTGGCCATCATATTGAGGGAATAAAGCCTTTTGGGTCAATGGGGAACTTTGTGGAAACCTTAGCATGGGAAAAGGTCAACACAGGTATTCCACCATATCAGGAGGCCGTGTTCAAAGTATCAGTAGCTGTTCAGCCACATTCCCATGCTGCTTGCAAGATAATAGAAACTAGGAAGCAACCACCAGAAAGAGAAAATGAGGTGACTTGTGGTCACAAGCCCTCTCCCGCACAGGACTAGGGGCAAACACTCAGCAACTCAGAAGTACTTGGGGAGATAAGCCCAGGCAGCCTGGCCAGCAAGGCAGCCCTCTTGGTCCCCTTCCGCCCTTCCATGCTGTGGGAGCTTTGACTTTCGCTTGCTCAGTAAACTGCACTGCTGCTCACCCTCTCAGTCCGTAACGCTTGTTTGGAGCTGGAACACTCACCATGGGGATAAGCTCTCTGCTCGATTCTTTGAGCAAGGGAAGCCAAGAACCTGAGCCCGGAGCCCAAGCTGAGCACAGAAAAAGGCCCTCTTCAGGGCCATGCATGAATCCTGCAACGGCACATGTGGTTACAGTATCAAAAAGGTTAGACAGGTTTATTCATGGCATTTCTGGTTCTGTATTAAGAGCCCTCGTTGGACTCCACACGCGAATCGATCACCAAGTCCTTGTCGGGAATAGAGGAGGGGAAAGTCCACACCGAGGACCTGCAGGGCAGCCCAGACCCCGGGACACTGACACGGAGGACGGACGGGAGGTCAGGCTCGGAGCTTCAGGAGCTTCCACTTAACACTCTTCCAGAAAAATACATTCAAGGAGTTTTTAGCAAGAACTTATTCACATATGTGCAATTAGGAGGGAAGATTGCTGAAACAGTCATCAGCTCTTTGGCTAAATTATAATTATCAATCTTGTACATGATAAACACAACTTTTCTTTGTCACTTAAAAATACGTAATACTTTTCTTAAAGTACAATAATCAATCTCATTAAGTTACAGAGGACATTAGCTCCTTGGAAATGAAAATCTTTGAAATTAATTTGCAAAGAACAAAATTTTATAAAATGTAATTTCACCAAAGTTATAAAATATAATTTCAAATTAATGTGATCAGCCACCTTTGGCTTAGAGAGCGGGTATCTGGAGAGATGGTTAAAGGAAACTTTCTTTTTAAAATGATGCAGTGCTGGGTATGGTGGCTCACACCTGTAATCCCAGCTACGCAGAGGCTGTGGCAGGAGGAGTGCTCCAGCCCAGGAGTTTGTGATCAGCCTGGACAACATAGTGAGATCCCATCTCTACAAAAACTTCTTGTTTTTGAGATGGAGTCTCGCTGTGTCACACTGGCTGAAGTGCCGTGGCATAATCTTGGCTCACTACAATCTCTGCCTCCTGGGTTCAGGCGATTCTTCTGCCTCCGTCTCCTGCCTTAGCCTGGGATTATAGGTGCCCGCCACCACACCCACTAACTTTTGTATTTTTAGTAGAGAAGGGGTTTCTCCATGTTGGCCAGCTTGGCCTCAAACTCCTGCCCTCAGGTGATCCGTCCACCTCTGCCTCCCAAAGTGCTGGGATTATAGGCATGAGCCACCACACCCGGCCTGTAAAAACTTTAAAAATAAAACTTAGCTGAGCATGGTGGCACATTCCTGTAGTCCCAGCTACTCAGTAGGCTGAGGTGGGAGGATCGCTTGAGCCCAGGAGGTTGAGGCTGCAGTGAGCTGTGATGCCATTATCACTACTACATTCTAGCCTGGGTGACAGAGTGAGACCCTGTCTCAAGGGAAAAAAAAACAAGCCCATGGTCTAAGAGCAGTTGATATATACAAAAAGCAGACAGTGAAAAGAAAGTGACTCTCCAGACGTTCCACCCCTCTTTCTCCTCTCAAAGCTACCAGATCCTTACATAGATTTGTGGGAATATTCCAAACATATGGTCGCATGTATTCAGAGCTCCCTCTTGTTCACAAGTGCATTGCATATTATTTTGTACCCGCTCTATTGTTTTATTATATATTGATTTATTTATTTTGCACCTGCTACATTGATTGATTTGTTATTTATTGATTGGTTTTTGAGGCAGGGTCTCACTCTGTCACCCAGACTAGAGTGCAGTGGGGTGATCCTAGCTCACTGAAACCTCTACCTCCTAAGCTCAAGTGATCTTCTCACCTCAGCCTCTCTCTTGAGTAGCTGGGACTACAGGTACACACCACCACACTCAGTTTGTTATGTTTTTGTAGGGATGAGGTCTCACTATATTGCTTAGGCTGGTCTTGAACTCCTGGTCTCAAACGATCCTCCCACCTTGGCCTCCCAAAGTGCTGGAATTACAGGCCTACTGATTTAGCAGCCAATACATCAGTGGTTCTAGACTACTGGCAACCAACTCCCACTCTCTCTGGGACAGTGAGCCATGTCTGAAGACAGTTTTGGTCATCACAGCTTGGGGGAGGGGTTGCTACGGCATCTAACTGGTAAAGGACAGGGATTCTGCTAATGTCCATTAATGCAGGAGACAGCCCCCCCTAGCCTACATGTCCATAGCGCTGAGGTTGGGAAACCCTAGCTTGGACCAATGACATCGTGGGGGCTGTGTTGGGGCATTGGATAGGACACTGCCCTTATTGGATCTTCTTTCCAGGATGGTCACTCTGGCAGGGAGGGAGTTGGATGGATTGGAGAGGTTAGGGAGGACATACATGCAAACACACACAAACACACGCACACACGCACACACGCACGCACACACGTGCATGCACACACACGCACAAACACATGTGCGCACACACGCATGTGCACACACACTTACACTTAAATTGTGTTTCTAATTACTTGTTCTTGGTTGGGATGAAAAATATACCGAAAGATAGGATTGGGAAGTAGCTCTCCGATATGCTAAAAAAAAAAAAAACAGATCCTATCGAACTGAAACTGATCAGATTGGAGTTTCCTCTTTCAGCAAGTGAGAGCTTGGCATTGCAGATGAAGGTGGAAGAGACAGAAGGGAAATGGTGCCCTCCCTGCTTTTCTTTTCCCACTGGTAGGCTGAGCTTCCAGAATCACCTGCACCCACCTGTCATGGGCACCACCTAGAAGGTGCCGCTATGGGGCTGGGCCAAGCCTGGGGGATGTGTGGGATTCATTCTGCTTTCGTTAAGGACCTCTAAGCATCCTGGCCCAACCAGACAGGAAGATGCAGAAAGAGAAAAATCCGAGGACAATGAAGCAGTGAGTGAACAGATTGCATTAATCTAGGGAAGACACCGCCTACACGGGAGCCAGCAGACAACCCTCCCCAACTCAGGCAGAACTGGGTAATGTAGAGACCTGAGTCACAGGAAGAGGGTCAAGATGCCCTGTGGAGGGCACGGGCCTGGGTCTTCATTGGCAGCTAGTTGCGTGGAGCCTCCACTCATCCCTCCCAGGTGTGGAAAAGGCTCCCAGAGTATCTGCAGCTCCAAATGTCACGACTTTAACCTCTGGTGAAAAGACAACTCCAACTCCATTTTGGGCGTTATTGCTGTCTCCTTGTCATGGAAGTATTTTTTAACCTTAGGAAAGTTCAGAATTCTATGTGGAACAGATGAAACTATTGAAACCATATTATCTAGTGTGTTACCTTTAAGAATAGCTCCATGGCCAAGCGCGGTGACTCATGTCTGTAATCCCAACACTTTGGAGGCCGAGATGGGAGGAGAGCTTAAGCCCAGGAGTTCGAGACCAGCCTGAGCAACATAGTGAGAGCCCGTCTATAAAAAGTAAAATACAAAATACAAAAACTTAGCCTGGCATGGTGGTACATGCCTGTGGTTTCAGCTCCTCAGGAGGCTGCGGTGGGAGAGTCACCTGAGCCCAGGAATTTGAGGCTGCAGTGAGCCATCATTGCACCACTGCAGTCCAGTCTGAGCAACAGAGAGGAACGCTGTCTCTTAAAAAGAAAAAGTGAAAAGAAAGAACAGCTCTATATTTGATATAGAGTTTCTGACAATAGTCTTGTGACTCCAGTTGAGAACGTGTGAGTGAGCGTTTGATTTGGGATTAGTGATTTTAAGCTGAAAAGTTTAAGAAAATGTGAAGTTTAAAGCTGGTTACATGATTTGAGATGTTTAACAGAATTTAAGATTTATTAGACTTTTAAGAGTTGTTTAAATATGTTAAGTAATCAGAAAAATGGAAGTATTTTTGAAAGATTATATTATTCCTTTAACATATGCCATTGAAAACGTTTGATGAAATTTAATTAACTAAGTTGCAAATGTTTACTTCAAGCAGAATGTGGAAGCTGGCTAGATTCACGTGTACACTAGTGAGGTTTGTAAAATGAACATGCAAGATTAAAGGAAAAGTTGCTTTTTTTGTGTTTTTTGGTTTTGTTTTTAATTTACAATTTGATTTAACAGATCATCTGTGTGAATTTGAGTATTTCAAGGGACAAACACTCCAGAAAATGAATACATGTTAAATACACATAATTATGGATACCCTCTGCTTATGGTAAAATATATACTTTAAATTTTGCTCTCATCCATTAAAATATAGGCTGGAGAGTGATGCAACGCAGATTTCGTAGATAAGACTACGGCTGCCACTAGCACTTCAAAATAATGTGGTTCATGACTTACGAGGTTTTATCTGAATCTCCTTTTCCTCCACACTTACTTTGGAAGAATATGACTCCATAATTCATAGTAAATAATGCAAAACTTTGAGGACTTAATAAGTGGTCCTAAGATACAGAGAAATGGCTTGGAAGCAATTTTTCCTTCCATTATTTGTAATACTTTTTTAGAATTATGGGGTGGATAATATGTTTACACTTTAAATCTTTTGCTTGAACATAGTGTAATCCATTATCACCGTGTGCTCAAAAACTTAGAACAATAAACACACACGCACACAGAGATCATTAGTGCACTGTGCCTTTAATTATCACAAAGTGCACAGAGGTACACATATGCAATCACCGCCAATGTCAGGAAACAGACATTTAGGGACATCCAGAAAATGCCACAGCAGCCCCCTCCGATCACTGGCTTCATCCTCCCTAAAGACAACCATCATTTCAAAAGGATAAACAATTTTCCTCATGGAGTCCAATATTGGAGACTTTATTTAGGAGACTCATTCATGTGACTGGGTGTGACCTTCATTCGTTCATTTGTATTACGTATAGCTTATCATTGTGTGAATACACTAACGTGTATCCATTTCACTGGTGAGACACACTTGAATTGTTTTCAGTGTGCAGATCTCCTGAGTAATGCTGCAATGACTATCCTGGCACATGTCTTTGTGGTCATTTGTGTGGAGTTCGGTTGAGTATAGTCCAAAAACTGAAATGGCTTAACCATGGGGTCTATATTGGGAGGGCTGCCGGGAGGCACTAGCTTGGCCAGATGCGGCCATGGGGAGGCCGGGGACGGGACCTGTGGATAAAGGCTGCCCCAGAGGCAGTAGCTGGGCCTGAGCAGAGGCCATGGTGATGCCACGAGCTGGGCCTGGAAGGTCCACTGAGTGGCGGAGGCTGGGCCCACAAGGACCTGGTGCAGGCAGGAGCTGGGCCTGTGGAGGCCAGGCCTGGAGAGGAAGCTTAGGGCCTGGAAAGGCCACCAGGAGGCAGGAGCTGGCCCGGGAGAGACTGTGATATGCGAGCTGGGCTGAGGACCTGGACCTACACTCAAGGCCAGTGCAAGGCGAGAGCTGGGTCCGGGGGGTTTGCCACAGGCACGAGCTGGGCCCAAACGGGCCAGTGTGAGGGAGGTGCTGGGCCTGTGGACGCAGCTGGGATGCAGCCAGGCAGCCAGGCAGGATCTTGACAAGGGGAAGCTGCCAGCACACAGCAGCTGGTGCTGGGGAGGCTGTGGGGGGTCCAGAGTTGGGCCCGGAGGCCCAGTCCCGCTGGCCGTGGGAGGCCCAAGCATTGGGTCCTGAAGTCCACCTCTGCAGGTACAGTTTTTACCCTCCCGGTGGCCCCCCCAACATGGGTGCAATACGTCATCGCGTGGGCCCCTCCAGGGCCAGGTTCTACCACCCAGCAGCTCCCTGGGGCCCAGCGCCTGCCTCCCGTCGACGTCTCCAAGAGGTCCAGCCTCTGCCTCCCAAGGCCCGGAACGTCCTCCTGGCCGCGTCTATGGGCCCATGTTTTGCCTCCCAGCAGCCTCTTTTGGCTCGGCTCCTGGGGGCCGAGCGCGGTGGCTCACGCCTGTAATCCCAGCACTTTGGGAGGCTGAGGCAGGTGGATCACTAGGTCAAGAGATCGAGACCATCCCGGTCAACATGGTGAAACCCCGTCTCTACCAAAAATACAAAAAAATTAGCTGGGCATGGTGGCACATGTCTGTAATCCCAGCTACTCAGGAGGCTGAGGCAGAAGAATTGCCTGAACCCAGGAGGCGGAGGTTGTGGTGAGCCGAGATCATGCCATTGCACTCCAGCCTGGGTAACAAGAGCGAAACTACGTCTCAAAAAAAAAAAACAAAAAACAAAAAATTAGCTGGGCATGATGGCACGTGCCTATAATCCCAGCTACTCAGGAGGCTGAGGCAGGAGAATTGCCTGAACCCAGGAGACGGAGGTTGCGGTGAGCCGAGATCGCGCCATTGCACTCCAGCCTGGGTACCAAGAGCAAAACTCCGTCTCAAAAAGAAAAAAAAAAAAAAAATTAGCTGGGCATGATGGCATGTGCCTGTATTCCCAGCTACTCAGGAGGCTGAGGCAGGAGAATTGCCTGAACCCAGGAGATGGAGGTTGCGGTGAGCTGAGATCGCGCCATTGCACTCCAGCCTGGGTAACAAGAGCGAAACTCTGTCTCAAAAAAAAAAAAAAAAAAATACAAAAAATTGCTGGGCATGATGGCACGTGCCTGTAATCCCAGCTACTCAGGAGGCTGAGGCAGGAGAATTGCCTGAACCCAGGAGGCAGAGGTTGTGGTGAATCGCGATCACGCCATTGCACTCCAGCCTGGGTAACAAGAGCAAAACTCCGTCTCAAAAAAAAAAAAAAAAAAAAAAAAAAAGGCTGCTGGGAGGCAAAACGTGGGCCCATAGATGTGGCCAGGAGGAGGATGTGGGCCTGGGGAGGCCGCCAGAAGGGAGGCATAGGCTAGACCTCCTGGAGAGGCTGACAGGAGGCCGGAGCTAGGGCCCAGGGGGCCTTTGGGAGGCAGGAGCTGGCCCGGGAGGGCCCAACCTGATGACGTTTTGCTCCCATGTGGAGGAGATGCCAGGAGGGCAGGAGCTGGGCCTGGAGAGGCCAACTTCAGGACCCAATGCATGGGCCTGCTGAGGCCAGCAGGAGGAGGCCAGAGCCGGACCAGCAGAAGCCGACTCGGGGACGTTTGGGGCCTGGAGGTGCTCTGGGAGGGCAGTAGCCAAGCCTGGACAGGCCAGCCTGAGACATGAGCCAGGTGGGTCTGGAGAGCCTGAGTCGAGGGCCTGAGCTTTCGGTCCTACAAAGGCTGCCAGGAGCTGGGTAGGAGCCGAGTCCACAGAGGTTGCTGCAAGGCCAGGCTGGAAGGTGGGCCGCTAGATGCCACTGGGAGGAGGAGCTGGGCCCCAAGAGGCTGACCTGAAGACGTTCTGGACATGGAGAGGATGCCAGAAGGCCAATGCTGGGCCCAGGAGGGCCGCCGGGAGGCACCAGCTTGGACTGAGGAGGCCACGGGGAGGCCGGGGGCGAGGCCTGTAGATACAGGCTGCCACAGAGGCAGGACCTTGGCTGAGCAGAGGTCACAGTGAGGCCACAAGCTGGGTCTGGAGGGTCCACTGAGTGGCGGACGCTGGGCCCGGAGGGGCCTAGTGCAGGCAGGAGCTGGGCCTGGGGAGGCCACCGGGAGGCAGGGCTGGCCCGGGAGGGAGAGTCCATGAGAGGTGAGGTGGGCTGAGAAAAGCTGGTGCGAGGGAGGACCTGGGCACAGACTCGAGGCCAGCACCAGGTGAGAGCTGGGTCCAGAGACGTCTGCCAGAGGAACGAGGTGGGCCTCAACCGGCCAGTGTGAGGGAGGCGCTGGGCTTGTGGACGCAGCCGGGAGGCAGGCAGGATCTTGGGCTGGGGAAGCCGCCGGCAGGCAGTGGCTGATGCTGGGGAGGCTGTGGGGAGGCCAGAGCTGGGCCTGGAGAAGCCACTGTCAGGAGGTAGGTGGGCCTGTCGAGGCCACCGGGAGGCAGAAGGGACGCCCGGAAGGCCCCACCTGAGGAAGCTTCGGGACGACAGACGAAAGGCTGCCGGTAATTGGCCAGGAGACGAGCCAAAAGAGGCTGCTGGGAGGCAAAATGTGGGCCCATAGACATGGCCAGGAGGACGATCCTGGCCTGGGGAGTCCGCCAGTAGGGAGGCATAGGCTGGGCCTCCTGGAAGGCTGGTGAGACACAGGAGCTGGGCCTCATGGGGCCGCTGGGAGACAGAAGCTGGTCCTGGAGGAGCCCACGTGACAACGTATTGCGCCTATGTGATGACATATTGCGCCTATGTTGAGGGGGCCGCCAGGAGGGCAGGAGCTGGGCTTGCAGAGGCGGACTTCAGGACCCAATGCTTGGGCCTCTGGAGGCCAGCGGGAGGAGGCAGCAGGAGCTGGGCTGGCAGAAGCTGACTTGGGAATGTCTGGGGCCTGGAGACGCCCTGGGAGGGCAGGAGCCAAGCCTGGAGAGGCCAGCGTGAGGCATGAGCCAGTGGGCCTGGAGAGCCTGAGTTGAGGGCCTGAGCTTTTGGGCCTACAAAGGCCGCCGGGAGCAGGGCAGGAGCCGAGTCCACACAGGTTGCTGCGAGGCGAAGCGGGAAGATGGGTCCCTAGACGCCGCCAGGAGGAGGAGCTGGGCCCTGAGAGGCTGACCTGAAGATATTCTGGACACGCAGAGGATTCCAGAAGGCCAACGCTGGGCCCAGGGGGCCACCAGAAGGCACCAGTTTGGCCCAAGGCGGCCACGGGGAGGCTGGGGGCAATGTGGAAACACGCTGCTGCAGAGGCAGGAGCTGGGCTGAGCGGAGGCCACGGTGAGGCCACGAGCTGGGTCTGGAGGGTCCACTGAGAGGCGGAGGCTGGGCCCGGAGGGGCCTAGCGCAGGCAGGAGCCAGGCCTGGGGAGGCTGGGGCCAGAGAGGAAGCTTCAGGCCTGGAAAGGCCACCGGGAGGCACGAGCTGGCCCGGGGGAGGACCTGGGCCCAGATGCGAGGCCAGCGCCAGGCGAGAGCTGGGTCCAGAGACGTCTGCCAGAGGAACGAGCTGGGCCTCAACCGGCCAGTGTGAGGGAGGCGCTGGGCTTGTGGACGCAGCCAGGAGGCAGGCAGGATCTTGGCCTAGGGTAGCCACCGGCAGGCAGCGGTTGGTGCTCGGGAGGCCAGAGCTGGGCCTGGAGAGGCCACTGTCAGGAGGGAGATGCGCCTGAGTGAAAAAACATCTTGAGTAAAAAAACAATCTTAAGTAGAACTTTTTGTTAGACAAGCCCCCCTTCCCTTGACCTGCTCCTTCTGCTTCTGTAATAATCTGCTTACTGCCCCCGACCCTAAACTGGTATAAAAGTGTTGATTGACCTTTGTTCTTGGCCGAGAGGTTTGAGCTCTCTCAAACCTCTAGCTGACTCTCAGATGCCAGCATAAAGGTGGACTCTCAACAAACTCAGTGCATGGCGCGTCTGTTTAAACTCGCTAGGGCATAACACTATGAGACCATTTAATGACTGTCACTTCTTTGGTAGGCTCTAAGCCCTTCTTCCACTTGGTCACACAAGTCTATCTGTGCAATCCCACCACACCCACATGGCACTCCTCACTCCACACACGATGGGTGAGGTATGTGAATATGTGACCATATTTGACACCTCCCTGCCTTTACTCATATTTGAAACAGGTTCCCTTTCTCTTTTCGCTTTTGGTAAGTGAAGAAGATCATGTTGTGGGGCTTCTGTTGTGATGGTGATTAATTTTTGTGTTTAAAGATGATCATGTTCAGCACTCCAGGTTGGGTGACGGAGTGAGACTGTCTCAAAAACAAAAGCTTAAATGGTTTTCTCTGATGGAATTTAGAATACTTGGCTTTTGCTTTCTCATTGATCTTTAATGAGACAGTAACTGGATATGTCATCCTTGCTTCTTCCCCAAAAATGCTCAATAACTTCTCATTTTATTTTTCTTAGTATTAAGCCCCCAACAACAGGGTTCTTGTCAGACCCAATTTTGCACATCTAACGCTTATACTAAATAAACGTTTGTTCAATAAGCGAATCTAAATATTAATTGTAAATATAAAGAAGTCATAATGAGACGGGAACAAAAGGCCCATCTTCATCAAATTAATCTCTTCTTAATTTGTTTCTGCAGATTATCTTACCTTTTAATAAAAATTTAATTCAGTTGCCCACTTGACTGATTGTTTTCCAGCCTTGGAATTCCATATCACGAGGGATTTCTGAAAGGAATGTTTTCCAGTAGTCCTTCCACATACAAATCATTTGAATGTGCTTCAAAGTTTTGGTCTTAAAAGAGATCTTCAAAGATCCTAAAAGATAAAACTTTTTTTTAATACCCTTAGGAAGAGAGAGAAAGAAAATTATTACAGAAAATAAAGAATACAACCTAAATAGCACTTTTTTTTTTTTGAGATTGAGTCTTGCTCTGTCACCCAGGCTGGAGTGCAGTGGCATGATCTCAGCTCACTGCAACCTCCACCTCCCAGGTTCTAGCAATTCTTCTACCTCAGCCTCCCAAGTAGCTAAGATTATAGGCACCTGCCATCATGCCTGGCTAATTTTTGTATTTTTTAGTACAGACCGGGTTTCACCATTTTGGGCAGGATGGTCTCAAACTCCTGATCTCAGGTGGTTCGCCCATCTCAGCCTCCCAAAGTGCTGGGATTACAGGCATGAGCCATCGCACCCAGCCTGTAAATACTATTTGGAAGCAGCCTTTTGCTACTCCCTGCTGGTGACCTCTAATAACCCTCCTCCATGCTGCTGCACACTGGCCCATTCAGGCTACACTTTCATCTGCACTGCAACCACAAGATCGATATTCTTTACCCCTTCAACCTTGTAAGCATGTTATTTTAAAAGAAATAACTTTCCACAAAGAATTCATGGAATGTGAAATAACAATAGTAAGCAGAGGCTGGTTTAGATTAAAAGAGGCATAATAACCAAGTTAGCACAAGAAGATTGTTTGGATCCAGATATAAAGCAAACAATGAGCTGACGCCAAAAAATCATTTTTAGTTTTGTGAGATGTGATGAGATAGTGGCTGTTTGGGGATGTGCACTGAACAGGTAAAACGATGTGAAGACTGTGATTTGCTTTATGATATTCTTGCAAAGGGAGGAAAAGAAATAGAACAAAATGTAGGACAATCTTAATGATCACAGAAACCCAGGAATGGGTTTTTGTGTTCATTGTACTATTTTCTCTACTTCTGAATAGGTATAAAAACTGTAATTTAAAAATGTAAAAAAAGAAAAAAAAAATGGTAACACACCATGGCTCATGCCTGTAATCCCAACTCTTTGAAAAGCCAAGGCGGGGGCATCACTTGGGTCAGGAGTTCGAGACCAGCCTGGCCAACATGGTGAAACCCTGTCTCTAGGAAAAAAAAAAAAAAAAAAAAACCTGGGTGTGGTGGCCGGCACCTGTAGTCCCAGCTACTCATAAGGCTGAGGCAAGAGAATCAGTTGAACCCGGGAGGCAGAGGCTGCAGGGATCTACTGCACTCCAGCCTAAACAACAGAGTGAGAATCTGCCTTAAGAAAAAAAAAGTAAAAAAGAATTTACTAATCCCTGCTCTAAAGCCACATCCAAACAGAACTCTAACGAGAAACATTCAAGCAATTTACGTGATGCTATTTATATACAGATCTCCCATGCACCTCTGAATGTAACATTTAAATATTTTGCAACATGATGGCTGGGAGTGGCTCAAACCTCGGCATGGTGGCACATGGCTGTAGCCCTAGATACGACTTAGGAGACTGAGACAGGAGGACAACTTGAGCCCAGGAGTTCTAGCCCAGCCCAGAAAAATAACACGACCCTGTTTCTTTAAAAAGAAAAGTCAGGGAGGCTGGGCGCGGTGGCTTATGCCTGTAATCCCAGCACTTTGGGAGGCCGAGGTGGGTGGATCACGAGGTCAAGAGATCGAGACCATCCTGGTCAACATGGTGAAACCCCGTCTCTACTAAAAAGACAAAAAATTAGCTGGGCATGGTGGCGCGTGCGTGTAATCCCAGCTACCAGGGAGGCTGAGGCAGGAGAATTGCCTGAACCCAGGAGGTGGAGGTTGCGGTGAGCCGAGATCGTGCCATTGCACTCCAGCCTGGGTAACAAGAGCGAAACTCCATCTCAAAAAAAAAATAAAATGAAATAAAATAAAACAAATAAATAAATAAATAATTTAAAAAAAAAAAGAAAAAGAAAAGTCAGGGAGCTGTCAGGGAGCTCACTGATAATTTATTTTGGTGCTATCAACAACTGCTATCAAAACACTACTACAAAATCCAAAATTCTATCTATTGCCAGACCTTTCTCCTTACTTCTGAACTCATTTACCAAACTGCCTCCCCCACCTCCGCAACTCAACGTGAATGTCAACTTGAAATTAATTACTTAATTTCTTTGCTATTAGATTGGCTTTCCTTTAACATCTAAAGACTTGTCTTAAATTCTTACTTCATGTTATTAGCATCAAATCTGAAGGGATCTAGTGTAGGAGCTCTTTGACATAAGAAACATGTGTTTTTGAGAAATCACACAAAGTGAAATAATTATCATAGCTGTAAAAAGAAATATGCCCATAAAGAAATAACAGTAAAAGATTAGAGGCTTTCAGTCATACTAGAGAGTGACGTTACATCAAATTATTCTGTTAATTCAATAAGAAAATATATAAACCTAATTCTGACAAACTTTCTATAAAACAAAAAAGAACCCTTTGTTAGGGTTGAGAGTGAAAACTGCAAGTTTTAGAAAGAGGTGAGACCAGCTGCAGAATGTGCTCCTCACGCATCACCAAGGCTGTCCCAATCGCACCCTCTGCCTCAGTATCCCCCTTATTCCACTTAATTCTTTCCCAGACCACAACCCCTTCTTACATAGTAAATATCTCCTACTTACTACACATTTCCCCACCGGATTAAATGCTCCAGAATGCATGGGGCAGGGCACCGTCTCCCACAGCGCCCAGTTTCCAACACCTGACTCACAGGTACCAAATGACTTCAGGATTATGAGGTTGGATGTAGTGATTATTTTCTCAATACTTGCAGTGGTTCACAGCAATGAAAATCCTAAGATTTCCTTTCCCCTTTCGGGGACCATAAAGCAAGCAGCAATACCGTCAAGAGGCATTTGAACCAGAGCAACTCCAACTAAAATAGGAGCTGGGTAAAATGAGGCTGAGACCTGCTGAGTTGCATTCTCAGATAGTTAAGGCATTCTAAGTCACAGGGTGACGAAGGAGGCCAGCACAAGATACAGTTCATAAAGACCTTGCTGATCAAATGGGTTGCAGTAAAGCGGCCAGCCAAAACCAAGATAGTGACGAGAGTGGCCTCTGGTCGTCCTCACTGCTACTACACTCCCACCAACACCACGACAGTTTGCTCAAAAGGGGAAGCATACAAATAATCCATTCCTGGCCGGGCACAGTGGCTCACACCTGTAAACCCAGCACTCTGGGAGGCCAAGGTGGGTGGATCGCCTTACGTCAGGAGCTTCAGAGCAGCCTGACCAACATGGTGGAACCCCCTTCTCTACTACAAATGAAAAATAAAATTAGCTGGGTGTCGTGGTGCACACCTGTGATCCCAGCTACTTGGGAGGCTGAGGCAGGAGAATCACTTGAGAACCTGCTTGAGAAGTAAACAAGACAGGCATGATCTGCGCTGTCAGGGCCACTGTGCTGAAGCAGGAGGAAGAAGTCAGCCAGCAGCGCTCTGTGAAAAATGAAAGGAGGATGAATCAGTGAGCCTGGAGGCTGAGGTGAGACGGTGCTCAGTGAAGACCTCTCCAGCATGGTGACATTTCAACTGTGATGCTAATAGAAAGGAGAAGCGCAGAAAGCCCTCAACTAACAGCATTCCACAAACACCAGCCCTCAGCGCAACAGTGCCAGGAGGCTGTGACCTGAGAGGAAGAGAGGCACACAAATGACCAGAGTGGCTGGCACAGAGCAAGCAATCCACAGAGGGCATGTGGGAAAAGCAGAGGAATGGCAGAGAGCAGCTCACCCATGCCCCTGCAGATCCAATCAGGGGCTGTGAGGTTTCTCCAAGTACAGTGGAAGCCACTACAGATGACAGTCCAGAGAATGACAGGCTCCACCTCCTGCTTTCAATGAGCCTGACCTGGCCGTTCTGTGGCATGGCTCTAACTGGGCACTGGAGGGCAGTGAAGGAGGATGGGGTAGAATCCGGGCTTTGTGTTTGGGCAGAGTCAGCAGGCCTTGCTAGGCTGGATACGGGAAGGGAGACAATCATACCTCAGGGTAACTCCTGGGCATCTGGCTTGGGCAGCTGGTAGACCCTGAGAGGAGCTCCTGGAGAGGGAAATGGGGACTTTGCCTGGGACATATGAAGCCTGAGGAGGGGTCAAGCAGATAGGTAAATATAGAGGTCTGGTATGAGGAGCATCTTCAGGGCCAGGAATGAGAGTCTCAAAGACACAGACAATATAATATTTTCAAGAGGTGGGCAAGGTGAGATTATCTGTAAGACACAGTAAGAAGAGAGAAAGAGGCTGGGCAAAGGGGCTCATGTCTGTAATCTGAGCACTTTGGGGAGGCCAAGGCAGGTGGATCACGAGGTCAGGAGTTCGAGACCAGCCTGGCCAACATGGTGAAACTTCATCTCTACTAAAAAAATAGAAAAATTAGCCAGGCATAGTGGTGGACATCTGTAATCCCAGCTACTCAGGAGGCTGAGGCAGGAGAATTACTTGAACCAGGGAGGCAGAGGTTGCAGTGAGCCAAGACTGTGCCGCTGCACTCCAGCCTGGGTGACAAGAGGAAGATTCTATCTCAAAAAAAAAAAAGAAAGAAAGAAAGAAAGAGGGCTCAGGATGAAGCTGCCGGCTGGCACTCTCCAGTGTAGAGAGGACGAGGGCAGGGGCCTCAAGAGACTGAAAATGAGACAGAGAGGAGCCAAGAAAGAGTCCACAAGATTTGAACATTTTTATAAAAAATGGGGGAACAGAGAACAATAACCTAGAATTGTGCTGAGAAGCAGAATAAAAATGGGGCAGAGAGCAACTCTGGGTGGCAAAAGCTGTTGAATAACAAATTAAAACAGTGTTTTGAAATGTTGATGAAGTATTTAAGGAACACGATAGATGAGACAGGTTGGCTGAGGTTGTACCTTCAAATGCCCAGTGGTGGCTACTGCCAAAGCTCTGTTACTACGGAGTGGCACCCAGGCACAGGTAAAGCCCAAAGAAAAGAGGCTTCCCAATGGTGTCAATCCTTCTGCAGAAAACCTTTGACTGTACAGAAAAATCTACTCAGTAAAAAGCATATGTGGTTCCATTACCCGACTCTCTCCTCTTATGTAGGATTAAAATTTCCATAATCTATGCCTATTAAAAACTGTAGGATGGCCAAGCATGGTGGCTCACATCTGTAATCCCAGCAATTTGGGACGCTGAGGCAGCTGAACCACCTGAGGTCAGGAGTTTGAGACCAGCCTGACCAACAAGGCAAAGCCCTGTCTCTACTGAAAATATAAAATTAGCCAAGTGTGGTGGTCATGCCTATAATCCCAGCTAGTCGGGAGGCTGAGGCAGGAGAATCACTTGAAACTGGGAGGCAGAGGTTGCAGTGAACTGAGATCCTGCCATTGCACTCCAGCCTGGGTGACAGAATGAGACTCCATCTAAATAAAAAAACAAAAAAAGTCAGAGAGTCCAGGTGTAGTGGCTCATGCCTGTAATCCCAACATGTTGGGAGGAGGGGGAATCAACTCAGGTCAGGAGTTTTAGGCTAGCCTGGCCAAACTGATGAAACCCCAACTCTACTAAAAATGCAAATATTAGACAGGCATGCTGGCAGGTGCCTACAATCCCAGCTATTTGAAAGGTTGAGGCAAGACAATCGCTTGAACCTGGGAGGTGAAGGTTGCAGTGAGCCAAGACAGTGCCACTCTGCACTCCAGCCTGAGCAACAACACTGAAACTCCATCACCAAAAAAAAAAAAAAAAAAAAAGAGAGAAAACTGGAGCTGAGTCCTACTCATTGTATTTACTTTCCTAAGATAAAACATTATAAAAAACATTCCCACCAGGTGTGGTGGCTCACATCTGTAATGCCAGCACTTTGGGAGGCCAAAACGTGGGAATCACAGAATGAGGAGTTCAAGACAAGCCTGGCCAGCATGGTGAAATCCACATCTACCAAAAAAATACAAACATTAGCTATACATGGTGGTGTGCGCCTGTAATCTCAGCTACTCGGGAGAGTGAGGCAAGAAAATGACTTGAATCCGGGAGATGGAGGTTGCAGAGAGCCACTGTACTCCAGCCTGGGTGACAGAGCAAGACTCCATACAAAGAAAACAAAACAAAACAAAACAAAAGACATTACTCAGTAACATACTTTAAAGGAGGAAAAAAAGGCTTACCCAATTGTTTTGCAGAAAAGCTGATCCACTGTCTTTCTTAGTTTGGTGATTCTGGCACATCATTCTTCCTTTACTGTCGAAACACAAAAATACAAGTTTTCTCAATGTAATGGGTTTACTAACCTGGGTTGTTAAATATTATTATTATTATTATTATTATTATTATTATTATTATTATTACTGTTTTAAGACGGGGTTTCACCACATTGGTCAGGCTGGTCTTGAACTCCCGACCTCAGGTGATCCACCCACCTTGGCCTTCAAAGTGCTTGATTACAGGCGTGAGCCACCATGCCCGGCCTAAATATTATTATTATAAAATAGGCAGTATCTTTTCTTTCCTGTGACTAAAACTATTTCTAAGATTCCAGAATGTACTTATTACTGAAACAATGCTAACACTGAACAAAAAAAGGAAGAACCAGACATTCATTAAAGCTTGAAAAAAGCAGAACGCGGTGTGCTCAAGAACAGCTACCGGGCCAGGCACAGTGGCTCATGCCTGTAATCCTAGCACTTTTGGAGGCTGAAGCAGGCAGATCACCTGAGGTCAGGAGTTCAAGACCAGCCTGGCCAACATGGTGAAACCCCATCCCTGCTACAAACACAAAAATTAGGCAGCCACGGTGGCAGGTGCCTGTAATCCCAGCTACCTGAAACATGAAGTGGGAAGATTTGCTTGAACCCAGAAGGTGGGAGGATACAGCAAGCTGAGATTATGTCACTGCACTCCAGCATGGGCAACCCAGCAAAACTCCATCTCAATAAATAAATAAACAGCTAGCAGGAGACATTTGCTATGGGGAGACTAGGGACATGATCTTGCTGGCAATCCTCCCATTTTAGTAAATCTAAACAGCTTAATTCCATTCTGTTTTGTCCCCATACCACGCCAGAGCCAAAACTAGTGAGAAAATCAATTCTATTTCTTTGAAAACACATCTAACAATGAAGACATGATACGCATGGCTGCATACTCTAAAAGGAAACCTTCTTATGTTCTGGGTATCATGAGCATTTGATGAATGCTTTTTCAGTTGACTGGCGTAGACTTGAACAATAAACTGTTCGATGCGCTACGCCAAATAAATCTTGCATCTGAGAAGTAGGACAAAGATTGTTATTTTACTGCTGTCTACCCATTAATCCAGCATCCACATGTATTTATAATGGGTTAATACAAAGAAAATAAGTTGACTGTTTTAGAGGGCATTAGAATTTTGACAGCATGAATTCTCTTATCCTGGAAAACAATTAATAGTTAGAGACATATTATTTCACGTGGAAGGTACCATTAAAGAAATCAATGTTAATCATTAAATAATTATTGCACATAATCTTCTCATCTGGCCTAAGACTGAAGACGTACCTCCTGAAGCTGGTTTATCAAGCTGTAAATCTCCAGTTCTTGAATTCATAAGTTCATGTCTGAAAGGTGAGAATATTTAATATTCACTAGGCAATATTTAGCACAGTAATATCCATTAGTACATATTTAATATTTAATCACCAAGGGTGGTTTTGAAAAGAAAAGACAGGCTGGGCACAGTAACTCCTGCCTGTAATTCCAACACTTTGGAAAGCTGAGGCAGACGGATCACAAGGTCAAAAGTTTGAGACCAACCAGGCCAACATGGTAAAACCCCATCTCCACTAAAAATACAAACCTTAGCTGGGTGTGGTGGCAGGCACCTGGAATCGCAGCTACTCAGGAGGCTGAGCTGGAGAATTGCTTGCACCCAAGAGGCAGAGGTTGAAGTGAGCCGAGATCACATCACTGCACTACATAGCCTAGGTGACAGAGCAAGACTCCCTCTCAGAAAAAAATTAAGAAAAGACAATCTGAATGCTTGAGCACAACTAAATCTTCAGTTGAGGTTTCTAAAGAGTAACAAAAAAAAAAATAATTGCAAATTGTCTCCTAAGTTGCTTCATGGAGCATGTGTCCTCACAAGTAAAGTGGCAACTTGGCAACACACAGCTCTTTGAAGCATACTACAAAATCTTAAATGGAATCCTTTAATATTGCATTGCATTCAAGGCTATCTTCCTCTACATATCTACAAAAACAATCATATATTCCCACATATGCTATGAAAATCTCAGGCCGAAAAGCAAGACATGGATACTCTTTTCTTCAGCAAAAGTAGCACAACATTGTAAAAGAAAATGTAAGTTGCATGCCAGTCAGGTGTGGGCGGTGTTCATGTTTCAAAAGCTAACACTGGCATGACTGACTCAAAGTTGGACCCAGATAAATTAAAAAGGGAAAGATGAAAAATACATAAAATAGGCTGGGCACAGTGGCTCATGCCTGTAATCCCAGCACTTTGGAAGACCAAGGAAGGTGTATCACAAGGTCAGGATTTCGAGGCCAGCCTGGCCCATATGGAGACTGAGGCAGGAGAATTGCTTGATCCCAGGAGGCAGAGGTTGAAGTGAGCCGAGATCATGCGACTACGCTCCAGCCGAGGCGACAAGAGTGAAAACTCTGTCTCACAAAGGAAAAAACATTCCTTTGGGAAGTCCTTCTACATAGAGATCTTCAACATGAGACTGGAGAAAAGGGGTATAGGATCATCAACAGACCATTGGCTTTTACTGTTTGAGCTATCGGGACAAAAAGAAAAAGAGAGATCATTTAAACACAATCTGTATTGCTCTTTAACTTTTTATTTTTCAGATGGAGTCTCGCTCTGTCACCAGGCTGAAGTGAAGCAGCACAATCTCAGTTCACTGCAACCTCCGTGTCCCGGGTTCAAGTGATTCTCCTGCCTAAGTCTCCTGAGTAGCTGGGACTACATGTGCCCGCCACCATGCTCAGCTAATTTTTATACTTTTAGTAGAGACAGAATTTCACCATGTTTGCCAGGATGGTCTCGATCTCCTGACCTCGTGATCCACCCACCTTGGCCTCCCAAAGTGCTGGGATTACAGGCATGAGCCACTGAGCCAGGCATTGCTCTTTAACTTTTATAATTTCATCTTTACTTCTGTTATTGTAATTCAGTCCAAAGAAAAACAGTGTGAGGAAAATAAAAATAACACCCAAAGTGCTAATATTCTGTTCATCAAAGTTTGCAGTGAAATATCCCACTACAGCCAGGCAGGGTGACTTACCCCTGTAATCCTAGCACTTGGGAGGCCAAGGCAGGTGAATCGCCTGAGGTCAGGAATTGGAGACCAGGCTGGCCAACATGGCAAAACCGCATCTCTAAGAAAAATACAAAAATTAGCCAGTTGTGGTGGTGAGTGCTTATAATCTTAGCTACTTGGGAAGCTGAGATAGGAGAATCACCTAAACACAGGAGGCAGAGGTTGCAGTGAGCTAAGATCACCCCATTGCACTCTAGCATGGGTAACAAGAGCAAAACTCCAGCTCAAAAAGAAAAGAAAAGATACATAGATCCCATTACATTAAGGCAATGTAGATACAGCCAGACTTTCTACAGAAATCTGAACCACATTATAAAGAGAGAAAAACATACCAGCTAATATTATTTAATACATACAGTACTAAATGGAAGAGGTAATATTTTCAAAACAGAAACATCAGTGTAACCTTATTGGACTTGTAAAAATAATTTTTTTTAATAACGGAAACAGAAGATTCCCTGAACTGCAACTTTTAAGCTAGCATTTATTTACTCAAGATTCAACTAATATAACAGCTATAAAATGCCAAGAGCTGGGCTGGGCATGGTGGCTCATGGCTGTAATCCCAACATTTTGGGAAGCTAAGGCAGGCAAATCACCTGAGGTAGACCGTTCCAGACTAGCCTGACCAACATGAAAAAAACCCATCTCTAATAAAATATAAAATTAACTGTGGCATATGCCTGTAATCCCAGCTACTCTGGAGGCTGAGGCAGAATAGCAGCTTGAACCCGGGAAGCAGAGGTTGCAGTGAGTTGAGATTGAGCTATTGCCCTACAGCCTGGGCAACAAGAGCAAAACTCCATCTCAAAAAAGAGCTACCCAAGTGGGGGTGGCTCACACCTGTAACCCCAGCACAGTGGTAGGCCAAGGTGGCTGGATCACCTGAGGTCAGGAGTCCGAGACCAGCCTGGCCAACACGGTGAAACCCCATCTCTACTAAAAATTAAAAAATTAGCCAGGCATGGTGGCACTCACCTGTAGTCCTAGCTACTAGGGAGGCTGAGGCAAGAGGATCGATTCAACCTAAGAAGTGGAAGTTTCGGTCAGCTGAGATCACACCACTGCACTCCAGCCTGAGTGAAAGAGCAAGACTCTGTTTCAAAGAAAAAAAAAAGAAAGTCAAGAGCATGGGGAGTATTAAAATCAAACATAACCAACAGTCTCCCATCAAAACAGCTCCATTTTTTTGCTATCATCGTGTGTTAAGGTCTATCTGCTAAACACTGATATTAGTACTAATGTTTCAAGTGCACTATACAGCACATTAGTGCTTAGATTTAATATCCTTTGCTGTACACTAAACTTGAATATCATACTTTCATATTACAAAAAAAAACTTTCCCTAAGGCAATTACCATTAATATTGCTTTAAAATTATAAAATGTGAAGATTGTTTTTATAATTTCACGTTTTATAATTTCACAACAGATGAACATTGTTGTCTTTAAACAAAATAATCTAATAAACCACCATCACAACAAAAGCCCCCACAACATAATCAGTTTCAACTTATAAAAGCACTGACATTTATAAAAATTGTCAGTCAATTTATAAAACAGTGAATTCATAAAACTTTAACAGCAAATGATTTGTACTCAGAATAATACTAAATTAACAATATCATAAAAACATAGGCCGGGTGTAGTGGCTCACACCTGAAATTCCAGCACTTTGGGAGGCCAAGCCAGGTGGATCACTTGAGGTCAGGAGTTCAAGACCACTCTGGACAACATGGTGAAACCCTGTCTCTACTAAAAAATAGACAAGTTAGCTGAGCATGGTGGTGCACGCCTATAATCCCCGCTACTTGGGAGGCTGAGGCAGAAGAATTACTTGAAACCATGAGGCAGAGGTTGCAGTGAGCCAAGATCTCATGCCACTGCACTCCAGTGTGTGCAACAGAGCAAGATTCTGTCTCAAAAAATAAATAAATAAGTAAATAAGAACTTAAGGAAGACGCATTTATTGTGTATTTATATACCCGGTATTATGTGAAGCACTGTAGCATGTTATCAAATCTTCGAGACAGATCTGCAGTTCTCACAACCACGAAAGACAATACCAAGGCTCAGACAGGATAAGAGACTTGGCCAAGCTGACCTCATCAACTGCCCGCCTTGGCCTCCCAAAGTGCTGGGATTACAGGCATGAGCCACCATGCCCGACCTAATACCAAATTTAACAAAGCAGATAAAGAGAAACAATTAGTTAAAAAGAAAAACAATATTAATTAAATCCCCAAGATCCAGGGCTTTGCAATAAATATGTAAATAAATCCCCAATATCCATGCTGAAAGTTTCAAAGAAATGCTAACCGATAATTTAAGAGATACAACTTTTCCTTAGCTTTGCAGTAATCTAGAAACAAAGAATGTTTCTAGATTGTAGACAGACACTACAAGATGAACAGCGAGGCCGGGCGCGGTGGCTCAAGCCTGTAATCCCAGCACTTTGGGAGGCCGAGGCGGGTGGATCACGAGGTCGAGAGATCGAGACCATCCCGGTCAACATTGTGAAACCCCGTCTCTATTAATACAAAAAAATTAGCTGGGCACGGTGGCGCGTGCCTGTAATCCCAGCTACTCAGGAGGCTGAGGCAGGAGAATTGCCTGAACCCAGGAGGCGGAGGTTGCGGTGAGCCGAGATCGCGCCATTGCACTCCAGCCTGGGTAACAAGAGCGAGACTCCGTCTCAAAAAAAAAAAAAAAAAAAAAAAAAAGATGAACAGCGACTCCATTGTGTAAACACTCATGAACAAAGTATTACAGGACTTTTCCAGTTTAGACATACCGTATTTTCTTTCAGATAATTCTTCGATGTGTTTACGTAGATCAGTGATACGATCATTCCATTTCTCTGAAAATTGAGCAAAGGTTGATTGTCAATAATATGTCCCTATTTCAGAGCAACATTAACATATGATGACTTATTTCCTGTATTTTACATCTCGACAGTCCATACCATTTTACTGCTTTTGAAAAAATTTTTCCCTTTTTTGGCGGTTCTCATAATTAGTTTAATTGGACACTGTAAGAGAAGTTTTAAAGTCTAGTACCTCTTTTTATCCATTTGCCCCTGGACTCCCCCGCCGGGACCGGCTCGCTGTCCCTGGTCTCCTCCTGCCCCCCCATGCACCGTTTGCCCCTGGACTCCCCCGCCGGGACCGGCTCCCTGTCGCTGGTCTCCTCCTGGCCCGCTCCCCGCACCATTTGCCCCTGGACAGCCCCGCCGGGACCGGCTCGCCGTCCCTGGTCTCCTCCTGCCCCTCCCGCAGCCTTTGACCCTGGGCTGCGCCGCACGGACCGCCTCGCCAGGCCTGTTCTCCTCCTGACCCCCGCCGCACCGATTGCCCCTGGACTCTCCCGCGGGAACCCGCTCGCCCTCCCTTGTTTCCTGCTGCCCCCCCGGCACCGTTTGCCCCTGGACTCCCCCGCCGGGACCGGCTCCCTGTCCCTGGTCTCCTCCTGCCCCCACCCCGCACCTTTTGCCCCGAGACTCCCACGCCGGGAACGGCTCGCCTTCCTGGTCTCCTCCTGCCCCCCAAGCACATTTTGCCCCTGGACTCCCCCGCCGGGACCGGTTCGCCGTCCCTGGACTCCTCCTGCACCCCCCCGCACCGTTTGCCCCTGGACTCCCGGGCCGGGACGGCCTCGCGGTCCCTGTTCTCCTCCTGCCTCCCCTCGCACCGTTTGCCCTGGATTCCCCCGTGGGGACAGGCTCGACGTCTCTGGTCTCCTGCTGCCACCCCAGCACCTTTTGGTCCTGGACTCCCCCGTGGGGATCCACTAGGGTTCCCTGGTCTCCTCCTGCCACCCCCGCACCGTTTGCCCCTGGACTCCCCCGCCGAGACCGCCTCGCTGTCCCTGGTCTCCTCCTGCCCCCCCCCCCCCCACGCACCGTTTGCCCCTGGACTCCCCTGCCGGGACCGGCTCCCTGTCCCTGGTCTCCTCCTGGCCCCACCCCCCCACCGCACCATTTGACCCTGGATTCCCCCGCTGGAACCGGTTCACCGTCCCTGGTCTCCTACTGCCACCCCGGCACCTTTTGCCCCTGGACTCCCGGGCAGGAGCTGGCTCGGAGTCCCTGGTCTTCTCCTGCACCCCCCGGACCGTTTGCCCCTGGACTCCCCCGCCGGGACCGGTTCACCGTCCCTGGTCTCCTCCTGCCTCCCCCGCACCATTTGCCCCTGGACTACCTCGCAGGGACCGGCTCGCTGTCCCTGTTCTCCTCCTGCCCCCCCACGCACCGTTTGCCCCTGGACTCCCCCGCCGGGACCGGCTCCCTGTCGCTGGTCTCCTCCTGACCCGCCCCCCGCACCATTTGCCCCTGGACACCCCCGCCGGGACCGGCTCCCTGTCGCTGGTCTCCTCCTGACCCGCCCCCCGCACCATTTGCCCCTGGACACCCCCGCCGGGACCGGCTCGCCGTGCCTGGTCTCCTCCTGCCCCTCCCGCAGCCTTTGACCCTGAGCTGCGCCGCCCGGACCGCCTCGCCAGGCCTGTTCTCCTCCTGACCGCCGACGCACTGTTTGCCCCTGGACTCCCCCGCCGTGAACGGCTCGCCGACCCTGGTCTCCTCCTGCCCTCCCACGCACCGATTGCCCCTGGACTCTCCCGCGGGAACCCGCTCGCCCTCCCTTGTTTCCTGCTGCCCCCACCGCACCGTTTGCCCCTGGACTTCCCCGCCGGGACCGGCTCCCTGTCCCTGGTCTCCTCCTGCCCCCATCCCGCACCTATTGCCCCGGGACTCCCCCGCCGGGACCGGCTCGCCGTCCCTGGTCTCCTCCTGCCCACCCCGCACCATTTGCCCCTGGACTCCCCCGCTGGGACCGGCCCTCAAGTGATCTGTCTCAGCTTCCCAAAGTGCTGGGATTACAGGTGTGAGCCACCAAGCCGAGCCACAGACTTTGTTATTAAATAGCCTAACCCAAGTGGGGCGCCGTGGCTCACACCTTTAATCCCAACAACTCTGAAGGCCAAGGTGAGAAGACGGCTTGTACTCAGGAGTTCGAGACCGGCCTGGGCAACACGGGGGCAAGACTCCCCCCATCTCTACAAAAAAATACAAAATACTAGGTCAGGCATGCACTGTGCCTGGCTAATTTTTGTATCTTTTGTAGAGACGGGGTTTTGTCATGTTGCTCAGGCCGGTCTCACACTCCTGATTCCAAGCCATCCTCCCGCCTCGGCCTCCCAAAGTGCTGGGATTACAGGGCCCAGGCAGCCTCCATTTTTCTTGAAGCAGCCCCCCAATATCGCACGCTTGGATAGTTTTCTTTTTTAGTTTTTAAGACAGGGTTTACCTCAGTCTCGCAGGCTGGAGTGCTGTGGTAGGATCACAGCTCGCTGCAGCCTTGAACCTTGGGGTTCAAGTAGCTGGGAGGCTGAGGTGGGACTACAGAAATGGGGTCACACCACTTTGCCAGGCTGCCCTTGAACTCCTGGCCTGAAGGAAACGTCCTACCTCCCCAGGGTCCGGACACACTTTTTCTATTTTTGACCCACATAAACGCGGTGCTGGGTCGCAGTTTGTTACCTACGCTTCTCCGGCCAGCAGCACACAGGACACAGCGGGAGGTGGAGGTTACCGGGCTCTGCTCTGCGGAGAAGACAACGCAGCTCCCAGACAACACACCTCCGCGTGAAGTCGCCAACGGTCCGCCTCTGTGACGTTGCCGGAGGCCGGCCCCTCACGCGGAGCCAACCGGAAGTAGAGGCGGGGCTGCTGGTTCTTCCAGGAGCGCGCATGCGCGGGCTGGTAACGGAGACGGCTGCAGAGCGGGCACTTCCGCGTTCTCCGAGCTCCCGGCAAGGGAAGGAGGTGAGTGCGTGAGCTCCCGGTGAGGGAAGGGGTGTGTCCGAGCTCCCCGTGAGGGAGGGGGTGTGTCCGAGCTCCTCGCGAGGGAGGGGGTTGTGTCAGCGGTCCCCGCGAGGGAAGGGGGTGTGTCCGAGATCCACCCTTTTAACAAAATTTTAATTGAGCAATCCAGGATTGATAACTACGGGCATGAAAGTGTATAGCAGACCTAGAACATACTCATTTTGCATGATTGAAACTTTGTAACTGCCAGGGAGTAACTCCCTCTTGCCTCCGCCACAGCCTCTGGCAGCTACCATTCTTCTTTCTACTTCTAGGAGTTTGACAATGTAACTTTTGAGATAAGATCTCACTCTGTTGCCCAGGCTGGAGTACAATGTGCAATCCCGGCTCACTGCAGCCATGACGTCCAGGGCTGAAGTGATCTTCCTGCCTCAGCCTCTTGAGAAGTTGGGACCAGAGGCATGTGCCACTATTCTAGGCTACTTTTTAAATTTTCTGTGAGACAGAGTCTCACTATGTTGCCTTTCAACCTGGTCTCGAATTCCTGGGCTCAAGGGATCTCACCTGGACATTCAAAAGTTCTGGGATAACAGGCATGAGTCACTGTGTTCAAATGACAACATTTGTTTTTTTGAGATAGTATCTGGCTCTGTCACCCAGGCTGTAGTGCAGTGGAACGATCACTACAATCACCACGTCTTGGGCTCAAGCAATACTCTCGCCTCAGCCTCCTGAGTAGCTGAGACTACAGGTGTGAGACAACATGCCTGGCTATCTGGCTATTTATTTCCTGAGTAGCTGGGACTACAGGTGTGAGACACCATGCCTGGCTATCTGCTATTTGTTTCCTGACAAGCTGGGAATACAGGTGTGACACACCATGCCTGGCTATGTGCTATTTATTTCCTGAGTAACTGGGACTACAGGTGTGAGACACCATGCCTGGCTATCTGGCTATTTATTTCCTAAGTAGCTGGGACTACAGGTGTGAGACCCCATGCCTGGCTATCTGGCTATTTATTTCCTGAGTAGCTGGGACTACAGGTGTGAGACACCGTGCGTGGCTATCTGTCTATATGTTTCCTGAGTAGCTGGGACTACAGGTGTGAGACAGCATGCCTAGTTCTCTGCTATTTAGTTCCTGAGTAGCTGAGACTACAGATGTGAGACACCATGCCTGGCTATCTGGCTATTTATTTCCTGAGTAGCTGGGACTACAGATGTGAGACACCATGCCTGGCTATCTGGCTATTTATTTCCTGAGTAGCTGGGACTACAGGTATGAGACATCATTCCTGCATATCTGGCTATTTACTTCCTAAGTAGCTGGGACTACAGGTGTGAGACACCATGCCTGGCTATCTGGCTATTTATTTCCTGAGTAGCTGCGACTACAGCTGTGAGAAACCATGCCTGGCTATCTGGCTATTTATTTGCTGTATAGCTGGAACTACAGATGTGAGACACCATGCCTGGCTATCTGGCTATTTATTTGCTGTATAGCTGGAACTACAGATGTGAGACACCATGCCGGGCTATCTGGCTATTTATTTCCTGAGTAGCTGGGACTACAGATGTGAAACACCATGCCTGGCTATCTGGCTGCTTATTTCCTGAGTAGCTGGGACTACAGGTGTGAGACACCATGCCTGGATATCTGCTATTTATTTCCTGATTACCGGGGAGTAGAGGTGTCAGACACCATGCCTGGCTATCTGGCTGTTTATTTCCTGACTAGCTGGGTCTACAGGTGTGAGACACCATGCCTGGCTATCTGGCTACATATTTCCTGAGCAGCTGGGACTACAAGTTTGAGACAGCATGCCTGGCTCTCTGCTATTTATTACCTGAGTAGCTGGGACTACAGGTGTGAGATACCATGCCTGGCTATCTGGCTATTTATTTCCGGAGTAGCTGGGACGCCAGGTGTGAGACAACATGCCTAGCTATCTGGCTATTTATTTCCGGAGTAGCTGGGACTACAGGCTTCAGACACCATGCCTGGCTATTTGGCTATTTATGTCCTGAGTAGCTGTGACTATAGGTGTGAGACACCATGCCTGGCTATCTGACTATTTATTTCCTGAGTAGCTGGGACTACAGGTGTGAGACATCATGCCTGGCTATCTGGCTGTTCATTTCCTGAGTAGCTGGGACTACAGGTGTGAGACACCATGCCTGGCTATCTGGCTACATATTTCCTGAATAGCTGGGACTACAGGTGTGAGACACCATGCCTGGCTATCTGGCTGTTCATTTCCTGAGTAGCTGGGACTACAGGTGTGAGACACTATGCCTGGCTATCTGGCTATTTATTTCCTGAGTAGGTAGGACTACAGGTGTGAGACACCATGCCTGGATATCTGGCTGTTTATTTCCTGAGTAGCTGGGAATACAGGTGTGAGACACCATGCCTGGCTATCTGGCTATTTATTTCCTGATTAGCTGGGACTACAGGTGTGAGACACCATGACTGGCTCTCTGCTATATTTTTCCTGATTAGGTGGGACTACAGATGTGAGACATCATGCCTGGCCATCTGCTATTTATTTCCTGAGTAGCTGGGACTACAGGAGTGAGACACCATGCCTGGCTATCTGCTATATTTTTCCTGAGTAGCGGGGACTACAGGTGTGAGACACCATGCCTGGCTATTTGGCTATTTATGTCCTGAGTAGCTGGGACTACAGGTGTGAGACATCATGTCTGGCTATCTGGCTATTTATTTCCTTAGTAGCTGGAACTACAGGTGTGAGACATCATGCCTGGCTATCTGGCTATTTATTTCCTGAGTAGCTGGGACTACAGGCGTGAGACACCATGCGTGGCTATTTGGCTATTTATTTGCTGAGTAACTGGGGCTACAGGTGTGAAAAACCATGCCTGGCTATCTGGCTATTTATTTCCTGTGTATCTGGGACTACAGGTGGGAGACACCATGCCTGGCTATCTCACTATTTCCTGAGTGGGTGGGACCATAGGTGTGAGACACTATGCGTGGGTTCCTGCTGCTTGTTTCCTGAGTATCTGGGACTACAGGTGTGAGACACGATGCCTGGCTATCTGCTATTTATTTCCTGAATACTTGGGACTACAGGTGTGAGACACCATCCCTGGCTATCTGGCTATTTATTTCCTGAATAGCTGGGACAACAGTTGTGACACACCATGCTTGGCTCTCTGGTATTTATTTCCTGAGTAGCTGGGACTACAGGTGTGAGACACCATCCCTGGCTATCTGGCTATTTATTTCCTGAATAGCTGGGACAACAGTTGTGACACACCATGCTTGGCTCTCTGGTATTTATTTCCTGAGTAGCTGGGACTACAGGTGTGAGACACCATGCCTGGCTGTCTGCTATTTGTTTCCCGATTAGCTGGGACTACATGTGTGAGACACCACGCCTGGCTATCTGTCTATTTATTTCCAGAATAGCTGGGAATACAGGTGTGAGACACCATGACTGCCTATCTGGCTATTTGTTTCCTGAGTAGCTGGGTCTATAGGTGTGAGACACCATGCCTGGCTATCTGACTATGTATTTCCTGAGTAGCTGGGATTACAGGTGTGAGACACCATGCCTGGCTATCTGGCTATTTATTTCCTGAGTGTCTGGGACTACAGGTGGGAGACACCATGCCTGGCTATCTCACTATGTATTTCCTGAGTGTGTGGGACCACAGGTGTGAGACACTATGCCTGGGTATCTGCTATTTGTTTCCTGAGTAGCTGGGACTACAGGTGTGAGACACCATGCCTGGCTATCTCACTATGTATTTCCTGAGTGTGTGGGACCACAGGTGTGAGACACTATGCCTGGGTATCTGCTATTTGTTTCCTGAGTAGCTGGGACTACAGGTGTCAGACACAATGCGTGACTATCTGCTATTTATTTCCTGAGTAGCTGGGACTCCAGGTGTGAGACACCATGCCTGGCTATCTGCTGTTTGTTTCCTGAGTAGCTGGGACTACAGGTGTGAGACACCATGCCTGAGTTTCTGCTATTTGTTACCCGATTAGCTGGGACTACATGTGTGAGACACCATGCCTGGCTATCTGGCTATTTATGTCCTGAGTAGCTGGGACTACAGGTGTGAGACACCATGCCTCGCTATCTGATAATTTATTTCCTGAGTACCTGGTAGTACAGGTGTGAGACACCATGCGTGGTATCTACCTATTGATTTCCTCAATAGCTGGGACTACAGGTGTGAGACAACAGGCCTGGCTATCTGTCTATTTATTTCCAGAATAACTGGGACTACAGGTGTGAGACACCGTGCCTGGTTATCTGGCTATTTATTTCCTGAGTAGCTGGGACTACAGGTTTGAGACACGATGCCTGGCAATCTGGCTATTTATTTCCTGAATAGCCGGGACTACAGGTGTGAGATACCATGCCTGGCTATCTCTCTATTTATTTCCTGAGCAGCTGGGACTACAGATCTGAGACACCATGCATGGTTTTCTGGCGTTTTATTTCCTGATTAGCTGGGACTACAGGTGTCGGACACCATGCCTGGCTATTGGCTATTTATTTCCTAAGTAGCTGGGACCACAGGTGTGAGACACCATACCTGGCTATCTGGCTATTTATTTCCTGAGTAGCTAGGACTACAAGTGTGAGTCACCATTCCTGGCTATCTGGCCATTTATTTCATGAGTATCTGGGACTACAGGTGTGAGACACCATACCCAGCTATCTGGCTATTTATTCCCTGAGTAGCTGAGACTACAGGTGTGAGACAGCATGCCTGGCTATCTGCTATTTATTTCCTGAGTACCTGGGACTATAGGTGTGAGACACCATGCCTGACTATCTGGCTATTTCCTGAGTAGCTGGGACTACAGGTGTGAGACAGTATACCTTGCTCTCTGCTATTTATTTTCTGAGTAGCTGGCACTGCATGTGTGAGACACCATGCCTGGATATCGGGCTATTTATTTCCTGAGTAGCTGGGATTACAGATGTGAGACCCCATGCCTGTCTATCTGCCATTTATTTCATCAGTAGCTGTGACTACAGGTGTGAGACACCATACCTGGCTATCTGGCTGGTTATTTCCTGAGTAGCTGCGACTACAGGTGTGAGACAGCATGCCTGGCTATCTGCTATTTATTTCCTGAATAGCTGGTACTACAGGTGTGAGACAGTATGCCTGGCTCTCTGCTATTTATTTCCTGAATAACTGGGACTCCAGGTGTGAGACACCATGCTGAGTTATCTGGCTATTTATTTCCTAAGTCGCTTGAACAACAGGTGTGAGACAGCATGCCTGGCTATCTGGCTATTTATTTCCTGATTAGCTCGGACTCCAAGTGTGAGACATGATGCCTGGCTGTCTGGCTATTTATCTCCTGAGTAGCTGGGACTACAGGTGTGAGACACCATGCCTGGCTATCTACTATTTATTTCCTGAGTAGCTGAGAATACAGGTGTGAGACGCCATGCCTGACTATCTGCTATTTATTTCCTGAGTAGCTGGGACTACAGGTATGAGACACCATGCCTGGCTATCTAGCTACATATTTCCTGAGTAGCTGGGACTACAAGTGTGAGACACCATGCCTGGATATCTGCTATTTATTTCCTGATTGCCGCAGAGTAGAGATGTGAGACACCATGCCTGGCTATCTGGCTGTTTATTTCCTGAGTAGCTGGGTCTACAGGTGTGAGACACCATGCCTGGCTATCTGGCTACATATTTCTTGAGTAGCTGGGAATACAAGTGTGAGACAGCATACCTGGCTCTCTGTTATTTATTACCTGAGTAGCTGGGACTACAGGTGTGAGATACCATGCCTGGCTATCTGGCTATTTATTTCCTGAGTACCTGGGACGCCAGGTGTGAGACAACATGCCTGGCTATCTGGCTATATATTTTCGGAGTACTTGGGACTACAGGTTTGAGACACCATGCCTGGCTATCTGGCTGCTTATTTCCTGAGTAGCTTGGACTACAGGTGTGAGACACCATACCTGGCTATCTGGCTATTTATTTCATGAGTATCTGGGACTACAGGTGTGAGACACCATACCCAGCTATCTGGCTATTTATTTCCTGAGTAGCTGAGACTACAGGTGTGAGACAGCATGCCTGGCTATCTGCTATTTATTTCCTGAGTAGCTGGGACTACAGGTGTGAGACAATATACCTTGCTCTCTGCTATTTATTTTCTGAGTAGCTGGCACTGCATGTGTGAGACACCATGCCTGGATATCGGGCTATTTATTTCCTGAGTAGCTGGGATTACAGATGTGAGACACCATGCCTGTCTATCTGCCATTTATTTCATCAGTAGCTGAGACTACAGGTGTGAGACACCATACCTGGCTATCTGGCTGTTTATTTCCTGAGTAGCTGGGACTACAGGTGTGAGACAGCATGCCTGGCTATCTGGCTATTTATTTCCTGAATAGCTGGTACTACAGGTGTGAGACAGCATGCCTGGCTCTCTGCTATTTATTTCCTGAATAACTGGGACTCCAGGTGTGAGACACCATGCTGGGTTATCTGGCTATTTATTTCCTAAGTAGCTTGAGCAACAGGTGTGAGACAGCATGCCTGGCTATCTGGCTATTTATTTCCTGATTAGCTCTGACTCCATGTGTGAGACATCATGCCTGGCTATCTGGGTATTTATTTCCTGAGTAGCTGGGACTACAGGTGTGAGACACCATGCCTGGCTATCTGGCTATTTATTTCCTGAGTACCTGGGACGACAGGTGTGAGACAACATGCCTGGCTGTCTGGCTATTTATTTCCGGAGTAGCTGGGACTACAGGTTTGAGACACCATGCCTGGCTATCTGGCTGCTTATTTCCTGAGTAGCTGGGACTACAGGTGTGAGACACCATGCCTGGATATCTGCTATTTATTTCCTGATTACCGGGGAGTAGAGGTGTTAGACACCATGCCTGGCTATCTGGCTGTTTATTTCCTGACTAGCTGGGTCTACAGGTGTGAGACACCATGCCTGGCTATCTGCTATTTATTTCCTGAGTTGCTGGGACTACAGGTGTGAGACACCATGCCTGGCTATCTGGCTACATATTTCCTGAGTAGCTGGGACTACAGGTGTGAGACACCATGCCTGGCTATGTGGCTGTTCATTTCCTGAGTAGCTGGGACTACAGGTGAGAGACACCATGCCTGGCTCTCTGCTATATATTTCCTGATTAGGTTGGACTACAGATGTGAGACATCATGCCTGGGTATCTTCTATTTATTTCCTGAGTAGCTGGGACTACAGGTGTGAGACACCATGCCTGGATATCTGCTATTTATTTCCTGATTACCGGGGAGTAGAGGTGTTAGACACCATGCCTGGCTATCTGGCTGTTTATTTCCTGACTAGCTGGGTCTACAGGTGTGAGACACCATGCCTGGCTATCTGCTATTTATTTCCTGAGTTGCTGGGACTACAGGTGTGAGACACCATGCCTGGCTATCTGGCTACATATTTCCTGAGTAGCTGGGACTACAGGTGTGAGACACCATGCCTGGCTATGTGGCTGTTCATTTCCTGAGTAGCTGGGACTACAGGTGAGAGACACCATGCCTGGCTATCTGGCTATTTATTTCCTGAGTAGGTAGGACTACAGGTGTGAGACACCATGTCTGGCTATCTGGCTGTTTATTTCCTGAGTAGCTGGGAATACATGTGTGACACACCATGCCTGGCTATCTGGCTATTTATTTCCTGAGTAGCTGGGACTACAGGTGTGAGACAGCATGCCTGTCTATCTGGCTGTTCATTTCCTGAGTAGCTGGGACTACAGCTGTGAGACACCATGCCTGGCTCTCTGCTATATATTTCCTGATTAGGTTGGACTACAGATGTGAGACATCATGCCTGGGTATCTTCTATTTATTTCCTGAGTAGCTGGGACTACAGGTCTGAGACACCATGCCTGGCTATCTGCTATATTTTTCCTGAGTAGCTGGGACTACAGATGTGAGACACCATTCCTGGCTATCTGGTTATTTATTTCCTGAGAATCTGGGACGACAGGTGTGAGACACCATGCGTGGCTATTTGGCTATTAATTTCCTGAGTAGCTGGGACTACAGGTGTGAGGCACCATGCCTGGCTATTTGGCTATTTATGTCCTGAGTACCTGGGACTACAGGTGTGAGACACCATGCCTGGCTATCAGCTATTTATTGCCTGAGTAGCTGGGACTACAGGTGTGAAACACCATGCCTGGCTATCTGCTATTTATTTGCTGAGTAGCAGGGACTACAGGCGTGAGACGGCATGCCTGGCTATCTGCTATATTTTTCCGGAGTACCTGGGACTACAGGTGTGAGACACCATGCCTGGCTATCTGGCCATTTATTTCCTGAGTACCTGGGACTACTTGTGTGAGACAACATACCTGGCTATCTGGCTATTTATGTCCTGAGTAGCTGGGACTATAGGTGTGAGACACCATTCCTGGCTATCTGGCTATTTATTTCCTGAGAATCTGGGACGACAGGTGTGAGACACCATGCCTGGCTATCTGGCTATTTATTTCCGGAGTAGCTGGGACTACAGGTTTGAGACACCATGCCTGGCTATCTGGCTGCTTATTTCCTCAGTAGCTGGGACTACAGGTGTGAGACACCATGCCTGGCTATCTGCTATTTATTTCCTGAGTACCGGGGAATAGAGGTGTGAGACACCATGCCTGGCTATCTGGCTGTTCATTTCCTGAGTAGCTGCGACTACAGGTGTGAGACACCATGCCTGGCTATCTGGCTATATATTTCCTGAGTAGCTGAGACTACAGGTGTGAGACACCATGCCTGGCTATCTGGCTATTTATTTCCTGAGTAGGTAGGACTACAGGTGTGAGACACCATGTCTGGCTATCTGGCTGTTTATTTCCTGAGTAGCTGGGACTACAGGTGTGAGACACCATGCCTGGCTATCTGGCTACATATTTCCTGAGTGTCTGTGACTACAGGTGTGAGACACCATGCCTGGCTATCTGGCTGTTCATTTCCTGAGTAGCTGGGACTACAGGTGTAAGACACCATACCTGGCTATCTGGCTATTTATTTCCTGAGTAGCTAGGACTACAGGTGTGAGACACCATTCCTGGCTATCTGGCTGTTTATTTCATGAGTATCTGGCACTACAAGTGTGAGACACCATACCCAGCTATCTGGCTATTTATTTCCTGAGTAGCTGAGACTACAGGTGTGAGACAGCATGCCTGGCTATCGGCTATTTATATCCTAAGTAGCTGGGACTACAGTTGTGAGACAGTATACCTTGCTCTCTGATATTTATTTTCTGAGTAGCTGGCACTGCATGTGTGAGACACCATGCCTGGATATCGGGCTATTTATTTCCTGAGTAGCTGGGATTACAGATGTGAGACACCATGCCTGTCTATCTGCCATTTATTTCATCAGTAGCTGAGACTACAGGTGTGAGACACCATACCTGGCTATCTGGCTGTTTATTTCCTGAATAGCTGGTACTACAGGTGTGAGACAGCATGCCTGGCTCTCTGCTATTTATTTCCTGAGTAACTGAGACTCCAGGTGTGAGACACCATGCCGGGTTATCTGGCTATTTATTTCCTGAATAACTGAGACTCCAGGTGTGAGACACCATGCCGGGTTATCTGGCTATTTATTTCCTAAGTAGCTTGAACAACAGGTGTGAGACAGCATGCCTGGCTATCTGGCTATTTATTTCCTGATTACCTCAGACTCCATGTGTGAGACATCATGCCTGGCTATCTGGGTATTTATTTCCTGAGTACCTGGGACGACAGGTGTGAGACACCATGCCTGGCTATCTGGCTATTTATTTCCGGAGTAGCTGGGACTACAGGTTTGAGACACCATGCCTGGCTATCTGGCTGCCTATTTCCTGAGTAGCTGGGACTACAGTTGTGAGACACCATGCCTGGCTATCTGCTATTTATTTCCTGAGTAGCTGGGACTACAGGTGTGAGACACCATGCCTGGCTATCTGGCTACATATTTCCTGAGTAGCTGGGACTACAGGTGTGAGACACCATGCCTGGCTATGTGGCTGTTCATTTCCTGAGTAGCTGGGACTACAGGTGAGAGACACCATGCGTGGCTATCTGGTTATTTATTTCCTGAGTAGGTAGGACTACAGGTGTGACACACCATGTCTGGCTATCTGGCTGTTTATTTCCTGCGTAGCTGGGAATACATGTGTGAGACACCATGCCTGGCTATCTGGCTATTTATTTCCTGATTAGCTGGGACTACAGCTGTGAGACACCATGCCTGGCTCTCTGCTATATATTTCCTGATTAGGTTGGACTACAGATGTGAGACTTCATGCCTGGCTATCTGCTATTTATTTCCTGAGTAGCTGGGACTACAGGTGTGAGACACCATGCCTGGCTCTCTCTCTATTTATTTCCTGAGCAGCTGGGACTACAGATCTGAGACACCATGCCTGGTTTTCTGGCGTTTTATTTCCTGATTAGCTGGGACTACAGGTGTGGGACACCATGCCTGGCTATCGGCTATTTATTTCCTGAGTAGCTGGGTCTACAGGTGTGAGACACCATACCTGGCTATCTGGCTATTTATTTCCTGAGTAGCTAGGACTACAGGTGTGAGACACCTTTCCTGGCTATCTGGCCATTTATTTCATGAGTATCTGGGACTACAGGTGTGAGACACCATACCCAGCTATCTGGCTATTTATTTCCTGAGTAGCTGAGACTACAGGTGTGAGACAGCATGCCTGAATATCTGCTATTTATTTCCTGAGTACCTGGGACTATAGGTGTGAGGCACCATGCCTGACTATCTTTCTATTTCCTCAATAGCTGGGACTACAGGTGTGAGACAGTATACCTTGTTCTCTGCTATTTATTTTCTGAGTAGCTGGCACTGCATGTGTGAGACACCATGCCTGGATATCGCGCTATTTATTTCCTGAGTAGCTGGGACTACAGGTTTGAGACACCATGCCTGGCTATCTGGCTATTTATTTCCTGAGTACCTGGGACGACAGGTGTGAGACAACATGCCTGGCTATCTGGCTATTTATTTCTGGAGTAGCTGGGACTACAGGTGTGAGACACCATGCCTGGCTAATAGCTATTTATTTCCTGAGTACCGGGGAATAGAGGTGTGAGACAGCATGCCTGGCTATCTGCTATATTTTTCCTGAGTAGCGGGGACTACAGATGTGAGACACCATGCCTGGCTATCTGCTATTTATTTCTTGAGTACCTGAGACTACAGGTGTGAGACACCATGCCTGGCTATCTGGCTTTTTATTTCCTGAATAGCTGGGACTACATGTGTGAGACACCATGCCTGGCTATCTGGGTATTTATTTCCTGAGTAGCTGGGACTACAGGCGTGAGACACCATGTGTGGCTATTTGGCTATTTATTTGCAGAGTAACTGGGGCTACAGGTGTGAGACACCATGCCTGGCTATCTGGCTATTTATTTCCTGAGAATCTGGGACTACAGGTGTGAGGCACCATGCCTGGCTATTTGTCTATTTATGTCCTGAGTACCTGGGACTACAGGTGTGAGACACCATGCCTGGCTATCAGCTATTTATTTCCTGAGTAGCTGGGACTACAGGTGTGAAACACCATGCCTGGCTATCTGCTATTTATTTGCTGAGTAGCAGGGACTACAGGCGTGAGACGGCATGCCTGGCTATCTGCTATATTTTTCCTGAGTACCTGGGACTACAGGTGTGAGACACCATGACTGGCAATCTGCTATTTATTTCCTGAGTAGCTGCGACTACAGTTGTGAGACACTATGCCTGGCTATCTGGCCATTTATTTCCTTAGTAGCTGGGACTTCATGTGTGAGACAACATGCCTGGCTATCTGGCTATTTATTTCCTGAGTTGCTGGGACTACAGGCGTGAGACACCATGCGTGGCTATCTGGCTATTTATTTCCTGAGTAGCTGGGATTACAGGTGTGAGACACCATGCCTGGCTATCTGCTATTTATTTCCTGAGTACCTGGGACTACAGGTGTGAGACACCATGCGTGGCTATCTGGCTATTTATTTCGCTGGTCTCCTCATGGCCCGCTCCCCGCACCATTTGCCCCTGGACAGCCCCGCCGGGATCGGCTCGCCGTGCCTGGTCTCCTCCTGTTCCCCCCTCCCCGCACCGATTGCCCCTGAAATCCCCCCCGCCGGGAAGGGCTTGCCGTCCCTGGTCTCCTCCTGCCCCTCCCGCAGCCTTTGACCCTGGGCTGCGCCGCACGGACCGCCTCTCCAGGCCTGTTCTCCTCCTGACCCCCGCCGCACCGATTGCCCCTGGACTCTCCCGCGGGAACCCGCTCGCCCTCCCTTGTTTCCTGCTGCCCCCCCGGCACCGTTTGCCCCTGGACTCCCCCGCCGGGACCGGCTCCCTGTCCCTGGTCTCCTCCTGCCCCCACCCCGCACCTTTTGCCCCGAGACTCCCACGCCGGGAACGGCTCGCCTTCCTGGTCTCCTCCTGCCCCCCAAGCACGGTTTGCCCCTGGACTCCCCCGCCGGGACCGGTTCGCCGTCCCTGGACTCCTCCTGCACCCCCCCGCGCCGTTTGCCCCTGGACTCCCGGCCTCGCGGTCCCTGTTCTCCTCCTGCCTCCCCTCGCACCGTTTGCCCTGGATTCCCCCGTGGGGACAGGCTCGACGTCTCTGGTCTCCTGCTGCCACCCCAGCACCTTTTGGTCCTGGACTCCCCCGTGGGGATCCACTAGGGTTCCCTGGTCTCCTCCTGCCACCCCCGCACCGTTTGCCCCTGGACTCCCCCGCCGAGACCGCCTCGCTGTCCCTGGTCTCCTCCTGCCCCCCCCCCCACCCCACGCACCGTTTGCCCCTGGACTCCCCTGCCGGGACCGGCTCCCTGTCCCTGGTCTCCTCCTTGCCCCACCCCCCCCCCACCGCACCATTTGACCCTGGATTCCCCCGCTGGAACCGGTTCACCGTCCCTGGTCTCCTACTGCCACTCCGGCACCTTTTGCCCCTGGACTCCCCCGTGGGGATTCGCTAGGGTTCCCTGGTCTCCTCCTGCCACTCCCGCACCGTTTTCCCCTGGACTCCTCCGCCGGGACCGGTTCACCGTCCCTGGTCTCCTCCTGCCAAGCACGCACCATTTGCCCCTGGACTCCCGGGCAGGAGCTGGCTCGCAGTCCCTGGTCTTCTCCTGCACCCCCCGGACCGTTTGCCCCTGGACTCCCCCGCCCGGACCGGCTCCCTGTCGCTGGTCTCCTCCTGACCCGCCCCCCCGCACCATTTGCCCCTGGACACCCCCGCCGGGACCGGCTCGCCGTGCCTGGTCTCCTCCTGCTCCCCACCGCACCGATTGCCCCTGAAATCCCCCCCGCCGGGAACGGCTTGCCGTCCCTGGTCTCCTCCTGCCCCTCCCGCAGCCTTTGACCCTGAGCTGCGCCGCCCGGACCGCCTCGCCAGGCCTGTTCTCCTCCTGACCGCCGACGCACCGTTTGCCCCTGGACTCCCCCGCCGTGAACGGCTCGCGGACCCTGGTCTCCTCCTGCCCTCCCACGCACCGATTGCCCCTGGACTCTCCCGCGGGAACCCGCTCGCCCTCCCTTGTTTCCTGCTGCCCCCACCGCACCGTTTGCCCCTGGACTTCCCCGCCGGGACCGGCTCCCTGTCCCTGGTCTCCTCCTGCCCCCATCCCGCACCTATTGCCCCGGGACTCCCCCGCCGGGACCGGCTCGCCGTCCCTGGTCTCCTCCTGCCCACCCCCGCACCGTTTCCCCCTGGACTCCATCCCAGGAGGACCCTCCCGGACCCTGTCCCGCACGCCATGCTGGTCCACTGTCTCACGCCCGTCCCAAGAGGACCGCCCCCAGCTTTGCCCACATTTTGGACCACTGCCTCACCCCATCCCAGGAGAACCCTCCCCGGCCCTGTCCCCCATCCCACGCTGGAACACTCTCTCACCCATGATGGACCACTGTCTCACCCCATCCCAGGAGGACTCTCCCAAGCTCTGCCCCCATGATGGACCACTGTCTCACCCCATCCCAGGAAGACCCTCCCCGACCCTGTCCTGCACCCCACGCTGGTCCACTGTCTCACCTCTGTCCCAGGAGGACCCTCCCCAGCTCTGCCCGCATGATGAACCAGTGTCTCACCCCATCCCAGGAGGACCCTCCCTGGCCCCGGCCTCCCCACCCTGGTCAACTGTCTCACCCCGTCCCAATAGGACCCTCGCCAGCCTTGCCCCCCCACACTGGACCACTGTCTCACCCCATCCCAGGAGGACCCTCCCGGACCCTGTCCCGCACCCCATGCTGGTCCACTGTCTCACCCCATCCCAGGAGGACCCTCCCAAGCTCTGCCCCCATGAAGGACCACTGTCTCACCCCATCCCAGGAAGACCCTCCCCGACCCTGTCCC
This sequence comes from Aotus nancymaae, assembly GCF_030222135.1. Classification (NCBI taxonomy): domain Eukaryota; kingdom Metazoa; phylum Chordata; class Mammalia; order Primates; family Aotidae; genus Aotus; species Aotus nancymaae. Next base: position 3,201,993 of record NW_026988433.1, on the reverse strand, counting down.
GCACCCGACACTGGTCCACTGTCTCACCTCTGTCCAAGGAGGATGCTCCCCTGCTCTGACTGCATGATGAAACAGTGTCTCACCCCATACCAGGAGGACCCTCCCTGGCCCCGGCCTCCCCACCCTGGTCAACTGTCTCACCCCGTCCCAATAGGACCCTCCCCAGCCCTGCCCCCCTCACACTGGTCCAGTCGCACCCCATCCCAGGAGGACCCTCCCCGACCCTGTCCCGCACTCCATACTGGTCCACTGTCTCACCCCATCCCAGGAGGACCCTCCCCGACCCTGTCCCTCACCCCATGCTGGTCCACTGTCTCACCCCATCCCTGGAGGACCCTCCCCGACCCTGTCCCGCACCCCATGCTGGTCCACTGTCTCACCCCATCCCAGGAGGACCCTCCCCGACCCTGTCCCGCACCCCATGCTGGTCCACTGTCTCACCCCATCCCTGGAGGACCCTCCCCGACCCTGTCCCGCACCCCATGCTGGTCCACTGTCTCACCCCATCCCTGGAGGACCCTCCCTGACCCTGTCCCGCACCCCATGCTGGTCCACTGTCTCACCCCATCCCAGGAGGACCCTCCCTGACCCTGTCCCGCACCCCATGCTGGTCCACTGTCTCACCCCATCCCAGGAGGACCCTCCCTGGCCCCGGCCCCCCACCCTGGTCAACTGTTTCACCGAATCCCAGCAGGACCCTCCCTGGCCCTGGCCCCCCACCCTGGACCACTGTCTCACCCCATCCCAGGGGGACTCTCCCCGACCCTGTCCCCCACCCCACGCTGGTACACAGTCTGACCCCGTCCCAGCAGGACCTTCCCTGGCCCTGCCCCCCTACGCTGGACCACTGTCTCACCCCATCCCAGGAGGACCCTCGCCGACCCTGTACCGCACACTGTGCTCATCCACTGTCTCACCCCTGTCCCAGGAGGACCCACCCAAGCTCTGCCCCCATGAAGGACCACTGTCTCACCCCATCCCAGAAGGACCCTCCCCGGTCCTGTCCCCCGCCCCACGCTGGTCCACTGTCTCACCTCTGTCCCAGGAGGACCCTCCCCAGCTCTGCTCGCATGATGAACCACTGTCTCACCCCATCCCAGGAGGACCCTCCCTGGCCCCGGCCTCCCCACCCTGGTCAACTGTCTCACCCCGTCCCAACAGGACCCTCCCCGGCCCTGTCCCCCACCCCATGCTGGACCACTGTCTCACCCCATCCCAGGAGGACCCTCCCCAGCCCTGTCCTCCACCCCACGCTGGACCACTGTCTCACCCCATCCCAGGAGGACCCTTCCCGTCCCTGTCCCCACCACACTGGCCCACTGTCTCACCCCGTCGCAGCAGGACCCTTCCCGGCCCTACCCACTACGCTGGACCACTGTCTCACCCCATCCCAGGAGGACCCTCCCCGACCCTGTCCCCCACCCCACGCTGGAGCACTGTCTCACCCCATCCCAGGAGGAACCTCCCTGGCCCTTTCCCCACCCCACGCTGGACCACTGTCTCATCGCATCCCAGGAGGAACCTCCCTGGCCCCGGCCCTCCCACCCTGGTCCACTGTCTCACCCTGTCCCAGCAGGACCCTCCCCTGCCCTGCCCCTCTACGCTGGACCACTGTCTCACCTCATCCCAGTAGGACCCTCCCCGACCCTGTCCCGCACCCCATGCTGGTCCACTGTCTCAGCTCTGTCCCAGGAGGACCCTCCCCAGCTCTGCCCCCATGATGGACCACTGTCTCACCCCATCCCAGGAGGACCCTCCCCGACCCTGTCCCGCACCCCACGCTGGTCCACTGTCTCAGCTCTGTCCCAGGAGGACCCTCCCCAGCTCTGCCCCCATGATGGACCACTGTCTCACCCCATCCCAGGACGACCCTCCCTGGCCCCGGCCCCCCAACCCTGGTCCACTGTCTCATCCCGTCCCAGTAGGACCGTCCCCGGCCCTGCCCCGCCACGCTGGATCACTGTCTCACCCCATCCCAGGAGGACCCTCCCCGACCCTGTCCCGCACCCCATGCTGGTCCACTCTCTCACCCCTGTCCCAGGAGGACCCTCCGCAGCTGTGCCCCCATGATGGACCACTGTCTCACCCCATCCAAGGAGGACCCTCCCCGGCCCTGTCCCCCACCCCACGCTGGACCACTGTCTCACCGCATCCCAGGACGACCCTCCCCGGCCCTGTCCCCCCCACCCTGGTCCACTGTCTCACCCCGTCCCAGCAGGACTCTCCCCGGCCCTGCCCCCCCCACGCTGGACCACTGTCTCACCCCATCCCAGGAGGACCCTCCCCGGCCCTGCCCCTCCACCGTGTGGACCCTGTGCTCACCCAGGTCTCATTTCACAGCCCCTTGAGCTGGGCCAAAGCAGCAGCCTGTGTTGAGGAGGATTTGGTGGCTGATGTCCCCCACTCTAAGTTGCCAGATGAAATGCAGGAGGACCAATTAAATTAGAACGTCAGAGAAAGACAGTGGTTTTCAGCATGAGTTCGTCCCAAAGAGTGCCGGAAACCAAAAAGGTATCCGTCGCTGGCGGGGGCTGAGGAGAACGGACGGAGAGTTACTGCCTGACAGCTCCAGGTTTCTCTTTGGGGCAACGAAAAGGTTCAGAAACAGTGGCGGCCGCGAGGGAGCAACAGTGCGATTGGGAGTGAGGCCGCTCCAGGCACATTCAGTATGGATGCAATGGCATGTTTGACGCTGCATGTATTTTATGACTCTTGTAGTTTGTTTGAGACGGCGTCTCGCTCCGTCGCCCAGGCTGGGGTGCGGTGGCGTGATCTCGGCTCACAGCCACCTCCGCCTCCCGGGTTCAAGCAATTCTTGTGCCTCAGCCTCCTGAGTAGCTGGGATTACAGGCATCTGCCACCACGCCTGGTTAATTTTTGTATTTTTAGTAGAGACGGGGTTTCACCGTGTTCAGGCTGGTCTCGATCTCCTGACCTTGTGATCCTCCCACCTCAGCCTCCCAAAGTGCTGGGATGATAGGCATGAGCCACGTCACCTGGCCAGTTTTACAACTCTTAAAAACGATCACTAAAACCTCCGAATCTTACACTTTAAATGGGTGAGTCATATACGCGCATTGTACATATCTCAATAAAACTGCTGTTAAAGCCAATCAGGGCCCTTCCCTGGGACTTTGGAACCAGGTTGAGGAAGAAAGTTCACTTCTCTCCAGCAGGCGGCGCTCTGGGGCACAGCTCCCCATTTCACACCGCCGGGGAGCGGGAGTGGCTGTGCCGGGAAAGACGCGGACGGGGAGACAGAGCCAGGCCGCAGTGAAAGCTGTGATGAGTCCCAACCACAGGCCGGGTTTTTTTTTTTTTTTTTTTAATGAGAAAAAAAAAAAAGGAGAGAAAAATGAAAACAGACTGCTTGCTCCTACAGTCAGTCCATGAACAGCCTAGAGCCAGGGTAGCCTTGACCTTGGTAGCTCGTAAAGCATAACAGGACGTCAGGATGTGCACTTACCATGGGGCAAGAATCTAAGACGCAATACTGCTCACCATTCAGAGTCTTCCTAAACTGATCTCTCTCAGGACATCTTAAATGGTGACTGATGGGGCCTCCAGGGGCCTGAGTTTTGGTGGGCTATGGGCAGCTGTGCACTAGAAGCCTCCCACGACCTCCCTGACAGTCACAGAGTTAAATGAACACCCCTCATTTTGGATCCAGCTGCTCGCTGCAAGTGGGTTTTAGCTTCTCGGGCTTACCTTAAATCTGCTTCCGTCATCTTGAATGAAGTAGTAATCCACCGCACTGACTAAGCGTTTATCTTCATCTAAAATCTCGGTCTACGAGAGAATTGACCAACATAGGCACAATCGTCCTCTACACAGTGTCAGGACCCTTTTCCTCCGACCTTTTGGGAAACTGAGCACTTCAGAAACAAATCCCCTCATCTAGGTCTTTATTCCACCCCTACATTAACACTACCACCTTATTCAAAAGAACCACATCGTAAGAGCCTCCAAATGGGGATTTCTTGGAATTTCTCCCTCATAATCCTTGAAAGCTTTATTATGATGGCTAAAAGCAAGGGCCATCACCTCCGGCTTCTCACACTGACTTCTTTGTGGCCCTCAATGATGTTAAAGAGGAAAGGAGGAGAGCTGGGAGCCATCACATCTCCCTACTGATTCACCAGACAAGTCCCCCCATGGGTCCCACTTTGGACAAGGACCATGCTATGACAAGAAGGAATACAGCCACACCCCTGGGAGGGAGAAGGACCAAGGGAAAGCGCCAGTGCTTACGGGATGCATGTTAATGAGCCAGCCTGTCTTCTCACCAGGCTCCTTCAGCCGTTCAAAACCAAACCGCAAATCCATCTTATCCGTCCACTGACTCCGTTCCAGGCGCTTGAGTGCAGAGACTGAGGAAGTGGGGCCATCATCCCTGAGTGAAAGAAAGGAACCCAGTGGTTACAGTTTGAAATGCCACCTACTTCTCTCTCTTTTCTTTTTTTTGAGACAGAGTCTCACTCTGTCCCCCAGGCTGGAGTGCAGCGGCACGGTCTTGGCTTGCCGCAACCTCCGCCTACCAGGTTCAAGAGCTTCTCCTGCCTTGGCCTCCCAAGTAGCTGGGATTACAGGTGCCCGCACCACACCTGACTAATTTTTGTATTTTTTAGTGGAGATGGGGTTTCACCATGTTGGCCAGGCTGGTCTTGAACTCCTGACCTCAGGTGATCTGCCCACATTGGAATTCCAAAGTGCTAGGATTACAGGGGGTAAGCTACCATGCCTGGCCAATCCCACCTACTTCTGCAACACTGAACCCACCTAGTGTGTTTCAGATATGTATTCCTGAAAAACCCCAAGTCTGGCAAAAAGGCACATTAAAATGAAAGGACTCATGGGAAAAATACAATTAGGGCAGGCCCTTCAAAACCTGTTCAACTTTATAACCAGAATACTAACATAAACAGTAATCACGATTATGTATATTTATATATTATTAATATACGTTGGATTCAGTGGACTAGAAAACTGTTCACTGGGACCATATTTCCTCCCAAAACTGTTTTTTCTGAGCCGTGTATCTGACTTTTAAACCAGCAACAGTAAAACATCGGAAAAATGGGGATAACAGACAGACAGAGAGCAGTTCACGGGTTACTATATCCATCGTCCCAGTACTCCACATACACTCTCATTCAGTTTTCATGACAACCCCTACGAGGGAGGCCACTGGTGTCCCCATTTCACAGAAAAAATGCAGGCACATCTACCACCCACCGCCTCCTGGGGCTGTTTTAAAGACGAGAGGAGTTAACCCACGTAGAGCACGCAAGTTAAAAGCCGGCACTCAATATCCCCTGCCTGGAGGCTGTCACCGAGCTCGGGGCAGGGCAGTGGAGTGCAGTAGGTGGGGGCACGTCCTGCACCCCGAACCAGAGCAGCCAGTGCGCGTCCCTGAGCTCCACGTTCCGGCACACACTGTAGATACTAAGGACACCTACCTCTCCGGGGCTTGCCTGAGGACCAAACGGGGCTAAGGATAGGCAGTGATTAGCACGACAGCCGTCAGGGATCCTCACCACTCGGTTTCTCCTCCGTGAAGAATTTTGTTCAGCTAAGTGTCCGTAAAAGCCTTCGCATTCTTACACGTTTTCTGCTTATGGCAGAAGGCCAGGCCTCCGTCATGTTTACCGTTTGCTCTGGCCACCGAGCAGCCGCGTCTTACCGTTTTTCTATTTTTTTTTTTAAGACGGTCTGGCTCCCTCGCTCAGGCTGGAGGGCTGTGGCGCGATCCCAGCTCACAGCAGCCTCGACCTGCGGGGCTCAGGTGAACCTCCGGCCTCGGCCTCCGAGAATTAATAGCCATGACTTCACGCGCACGCCACCAGCCTCGCTAATTTTTCTTCTTTTTAGAAGAGAAGGGCTGGGCGCGGTGGCTCACGCCTGTAATCCAGCACTTTGGGAGGCCGAGGCGGGCGGATCACCTGAGGTCAGGCGTTCGAGACCGGCCTGGACAACATGGCGAAACCCCGTTTCTACTAAAACTACAAAATTCAGCCGGCATGATGGCGCGCGCCTGTCACCCCAGCTACTCGGGAGGCTGAGGCAAGAGAATCGCTTGAACCCGGGAGCGGAGGCTGCAGGGAGCCGAGATCGCGCCTCTGCGCTCCAGCCTGGGCGACAGGGCTGCACTGTGTCCCCCCACCAATAATAATAATAAACACTAGGCTGGGTGAGGGGGCAGGACTCCGTCTCCAAAAAAATAAAGTAATCAAACAGAGGAGAAAGGGTGTCGCCGGGACAGGATCCTAGGCTCCAGCGATCCGCCCGCCGCGGCCTCCCCCAGCGCTGCGCCTCCAGGCGGGGTCCCGGCCCCCACCCGCCGCGCGTCCGCCCCGCAGGGCCTGGCCCCGCTCCCGCAGCTCGCACCGCCCCCGCCGCGCGGCAGGCCCCAAACGCAGCTGCGCGCCAGGCGAGGCCCGAAACGCCTCAGGAAGAGCCGAGCAGGGGAAGACCGCGCGGCCCGCCTCGTTCCCCCCGCGGAGAAGCTACTTCCGCGGAGCCTCCGCCCCGCCCCAGGTCCCTCCGCCGGCGGTCCGGGCGCGCCGCTCCACCCCGGTCAGGCGCGGCGAGAGGGGGCGGCTGCGGGACCCCGGCCTCCCCCTCGCCTCGGCGGCGCCACCCGCGCCCGGCTCCACCGCACCCTCGGCAGGGCCGGCCCGAGGGCCTCAGGAGAGCGCCCCTCACCTGCCGGCCTCGCCGTCCGCGCCCGGGTCCGCGCGTCGCCGCCCTCCGCTCCTGGAGCCGCCGGCGATCGACCTCTGCTTCGCAGGAGGAATTTGGCGCGCTCCCATCAGTCTCGCGAGAGCCGAAAGTGCCGCCGTCAATCAAGAGGCGCGCGCCGTCAATCAAGAGGCGCGCGCCGTCAATCAAGAGGCGCGCGCCGTCAATCAAGAGGCGCGCGCCGTCAATCAAGAGGCGCGCGCCGTCAATCAAGAGGCGCGCGCCGTCAATCAAGAGGCGCGCGCCGTCAATCAAGAGGCGCGCGCCGTCAATCAAGAGGCGCGCGCCGTCAATCAAGAGGCGCGCGCCGTCAATCAAGAGGCGCGCGCCGTCAATCAAGAGGCGCGCCCCGCCCCTCGCCCGCCCCCTGCAGCGCTCCAATGGGAGCCGGCGCCCGGCGGGGGAGGTGGCCGGCAGGGACCGGGGAAAAGTGTGCGGAGGCGTGCGGGACGCACCGTGGTGTCGGGACCGGGCGGTGCTGCGGGCCGTGGTGGGGCCGGAAATGTCAGGCCGCCCCGCGCCCCGCCCCCCGCCCGCCCGAGGTACGGCGCGGCGCTGGGGAGGCGATGGCGCCGGCGGCGTCCAGGCTGCGGGCCGAAGCCGGGCTTGGGGCGCTCCCGCGGCGGGCGCTCGTCCGGTACCTGCTCCTCCTGCGGCTCTACCCGGTGCTCACCAAGGCGGCCACCAGGTGAGCGGGGCGCGGCCTGCGCGGGAATCCGACGCCGCCCCGGGCGCAGGTGGCTGCAGCGGCGCGGGGCCTGGACGGGGGCGCGCCGGGGTCTGAACCCGCCGCAGCGGGCGCCCTCCGACCTGGCTCTGAACTTCCCGCGGCGTCGCCCGCGACCGCATTCAGCGACTGTGAGGCGCCTCGCCGATCCAGCCCTCCCAGCGCGGGGAGGGCCCGCCGGGACCCCGGGGCTCGGCGCTCAGTTCACCGGAGGACCTGAGAGGGGCCCCGCGCGCCCGGGGATGACGCGGCCAGGGGCGCGGGTGTGCGGGGTGCGAGGTGCAGACGCGGCCGGGGGCGCGGGTGTGCGAGGCGCGAGGTGGAGACGCGGGTGTGCGGGGCGCGGGTGGAGACGCGGCCGGGGGCGCGGGTGTGCGGGGCGCGAGGTGGAGACGCGGCCGGGGGCGCGGGTGTGCGGGGCGCGAGGTGGAGACGCGGGTGTGCGGGGCGTGGGTGGAGACGCGGGTGTGCGGGGCGCGGGTGGAGACGCGGGTGTGCGGGGCGCGGGTGTGCAGGGCGCAGGTGGAGACGCGGCGGGGGGCGCGGGTCTGCGGGGCGCGAGATGGAGACGCGGGTGTGCGGGGCGCGGGTGTGCCGGGCCGGGTGGAGACGTGGCCAGGGGAGGTGTTTTTTGAGAAGGTGACATTGAACAGGCTGTGTAAAGAAGCCGAGCATAGGCTCTCCTGGCACAGGGAACAGCTGGGCAAAGGTCCTGTTAGATTTTGGAGGGAGGGGCGTAGACTGGACTCAGTCCCGAGGGAGGGGAGAGCGTGTGGAGAACGTGAACCCTGAGTAAGGGGCAGGAGGTGTGAAGGGAATCGCCAGGGATCCACGTGTCTAGGTCAGTGCTAGGAATTTTGGATTTTAACGTCCAGAAAGCTTCTCCGAAGGCAAATACAAACCAAGCCCTGGAGGGAGCTACTGGGCCTGTTCCACCTTTTTGTGGACATTTTTATTGTGGTAATTGTAGATTCACAAGCAGTTACAAGACTAATCTGGAGAGATCCCTTGTACGGCGTCCCAGGTTCCCCCATTGGTCACATTCTGTGAAACTAGTGCAGGATCACAGCCAGGGCGTTGGCGGGGACATGGTCCACAGATCGTATGCAGATTTCTCCATTCTTCTTGTAGTTGTATCTGCTCTGTGCAGTTTTACCACATCTGTAGGTTCGTGTGTTGACTACCACAGTCAAAATACAGAACAGTGTCACGATAGGGCTGTCCTGTTGCCCTTTCATAACCACACAGTTTCCCTACTCCCAAACTTCAAAATTATGGTACAACGTCACAGCCAGGACGTTGACACTGATACAGTCCACCAACCGCTTGTCCTTGCCTGTGTGTGTGAGTCCACCGTCTCCACCTTTTGATACAGGAACTAAACATTACAGCCGCTTTAACAAGGATGCCTGCCCGCCCATCTGCTGCATGGCCTCAGAGCGGCCCTGCTCATTCTCCTGTGGGAAAGGGACACCCTCCTGCTGGTCACTCCTGTTTTCTGATGACCTCCCTCTCCACAGTGGCATTTTGTCAGCCCTTGGGAACTTTCTGGCCCAGATGATTGAGAAGAAGCGGAAAAAAGAAAACTCTCGAAGTCTCGATGTCAGCGGGCCTCTGAGATATGCTGTTTATGGGTGAGTGCTGTACAAGGGTCGGTTTATCCTGTAGCCGCTCCGTTTTTGGGCACCAAAACCGAGTGGTTGGACCACTCTGATTTGGAAATACAACTTTTTTTTAAACATTGCAGTAATTATCATGGGGAAAAGTTCAAACAGTTCATACAGTTTGTGTACACACACACGTGGTTTTCTTCTTGTTTTGGAGACAGAGTCTCACTCTATCACTCAGGCGCACAGCAACCTCTGCCTCTCGGGTTCAAGTGATTCTCCTGCCTCAGCCTCCTGAATAGCTGGGATTACAGGCACGTGCCACCAGACCCAGCTAATTTTTGTACTTTTAGTAGAAATGGGGTTATACCATGTTGGCCAGGCTGGTCTCGAGCTCCTGACCTCAAGTGATCCACCCGCCTCAGCCTCCCATATGTGGTTTTATCATGTTTCTTTTTAATTCCATGGATAGGGGTGGTTGTCTTAATTGAGCTGAGGGGCAGACCTGAGTGCAAGTAACTCATCCAAACCTAAAATCAGACTTCAGGATTCAAAAAACCCTGGGAGCATCCTAGACCGGGCTCATGGAAGAGGAAAACTGACTCAATGTGACCAGTTAGTTTCTGTTGTTATTTTCATAGTGTAAATATCCAGAAAAGAAATGCTTAGGTATCCTGAAAAGTGTCATTTCTGAACCACTGTCTGAATTGCAAAAGCACAAAAAAAGAAGAAAAAAATAAAAAAAAATTAATTAAAAATAAAATAAAATAAAAAAAACAAAAAAGAGATTTAAAAAAACTAGAAAAAAAAAATGAATTGCAAAAGCACAGTGACTCAAGAGTTTACCTTCATCCACCCTGAGATCTTGGCCAGCAATAGTGTCATAGATGGATTATTTGAAGTATTTTGCAACTAGAGTGATTTTTTTTTTTCTTGAGACAGAATCTCTCTCTGTTGCCCAGGTTGGAGTGCAGTGGCGCGATCTCGGCTCACTGCAACCTCTGCCTTCTCAGCCTCAGCCTCCCTAGTAGCTGGGAGTACAGGCGCACACCACCATGTCCGGCTAATTGTTGTATTTTTAGTAGATTCGGGTTTTCACCATGTTGGCCAGGCTGGTCTCGATCTCTTGACCTCGTGATCCACCTGCCTCGGCCTCCCAAAGTGCTGGGATTACAGGCGTGAGCCACTGCGCCCGGCCTGCTGATTGTTTCTTTTGCTGTGCAGAAGCTTCTTTGTTTAATGAGTCCCGTTTGTCTATGTTCGGTTTCGCTGCGTTTGCTTTTGAGGAGTTGGTCACAAATTCTTTTTCTCGGCCGACGTCTAGAGGAGTTGCTCCTAGGATCTTTATGGTTTCAGGTCTTGGGTTCAGGTCTTTAATGCACCAGCTCACATTTAGAATCAACTTACTGGGGTCCTTTTTTTTTTTTATAACTCCTAACAAGTTTTGATCAGAAAGACATCAACTTTGGCAGTTATTTGGGAAGAACTGACAGCGTAGCTCTGATAGCAGTTCTGGTGCCCAGGGCCAGCCTTGGGAATCACCTCCTCTGGTCATCCGCAAGGAATGATGGGCTGGGACATCACTGCCAGCGTGAGCAGGCTGCTGCCTGGCATCTCACGGATTCTTTTCCATCTCACTGGTTGGCTCCTGAAAGCTGCAACGCTGAGTACACGCACGTGCTGTCTGCATATAAACAGAACGAAGTCAAATAGCAGTTCAAATATCATCGTGTTAGGGTTTCGGTGCCTGGAATTCAGTTCTGATGGGCAGTGAGATTGTTCACCACCTACCTTTCCTCCTTTGCAGTGGAAAGACGCCTCAGCCTTCGCCACCAAGATGGGGGGGGGAGGCTTCTGGCCAGCCCTGAAGATGAACTGGAGGGTGTGGACGCCAGTGCAGTTCATCAACATCAACTACGTCCCTCTGCAGGTGAGGGCCACGGGGCTCAGCTCCTGCCAAACATTACTTTCTCTCAGCCCTCCCTCCCTCCTTCCTTCCTTCCTCCCTCCTTCCCTCCCTCCCTTCCCCTTCCCTTCCCTCTTTCCTTTTTCTTTCTCTCTCTTTCTCTCCCTTCCTCTCTCCCTCCCTTTCTTTTTCTTTCTCTCTTTCTTTCTTTTCTTCTGTAGTTTTCCTCCAGACTTGCTTTCACCTGTGTCTATACTCCTCAAATGCCCTTGGGCTTTGCCCATGACCCTGAAACATTGATAGTTCTGGATTCAGGAAGCAACACACAAGGGTGTCCCAAGTGGTCGTCTTTGCCTCTTCCGTTCATTCAGCAAATTCTCATTAAAAGCCCCCATGGCAGGGCTGCCCTTGGCTTTTCTAGCCTTTAAACATTCCCAGTCCCAGGAGTGTACAGTCAGGCAACGTGAATCTATGCTCCTGGGTTGCAGTCCTCAAACTTGGCCCAAATAAACTCTAGTTATCCTTGGGGGGGAAATGAAAGGGCCGTGTGCAGTGGTTCACACCTGTAATCCCATCACTATGGAAGGCCAAGGCGGGCAGATCACGAGGTCAAGAGATCGAGACCCTGGCTAACACAGTGAAACCCCATCTCTACTAAAAATACAGAAAGTTAGCTGGGTGTGGTGGTGGGTGCCTGTAATTCCAGCTACTTAGGGGGCTGAGGCAGGAGAATCACTTGAACCCAGGAGGTGGAGGTTGCAGTGAGCCGAGATTGAGCCACTGCACTCCAGCCTGGGCAACAGAGCAAGACTCTGTCTCAGAAAAAAAAAATACAAAAATTAGCTGGGTGGGTGTACACTTGTAGTCCCAGCTACTCAGGTGGCTGAGGCACAAGAATCACTTGAACGCAGGAGATGGAGGTTGCAGTGAACCGAGATCGCACCACTGCACTCCAGCCTGGACAACAGAGTAAGAACCTGTCTCAAAAAAATAAATAAGATGTTAGAAAGAAACAAAACATTCCTGGTCCTTGGGCTCATGAATTATAGCTGAGGCCGAAGGCAGGCGCTGTGTAGTCATGGGTCCTTGGAAGGGCTGCCTCACAGCAGCCGTGGCAGCCACATCCGGGTGAGGGATGAGCCTGTCCAGGTACGGAGTGAAGGCCTTCTGGGGAAACAGCCTTTCTGCTCTCCTGTGCATGAAGGATCTGCTGTGGGGGCTGAGTCAAAGGTGTCGGAACAGGGCTTGGCTCTGGGCTGGTGGAGCGAAGGCCAGAGCCCCAGGCTCTGCCACTGGGATCAGCTGTCTTTATGCAAAACCGGGGTCCCCAGGACCACTCCCATGCTGAGAGGATGGGGCTCAGCACCCCCTGCAGCGTGGCAGGACACCCCCAGGTGCTGCAGGAGGAGGCCTCGCAGAGCCTGCAGGAGCCACATGCTTCCCTCCCCTACAAGGCGTGCAACCCATCAGGGTGGGTGAGCATAGCATCTGCCTGCTGCACCAAAGCTTCAGACCCCCAGGAGAGCAGCTGTGTGGAGCCTATGTGGTTGGTGTGAACAGTCCAGGCACAGGGCAGGTGGCCCTTCTGGGAAAGGTGGGTGCCGGGCCAGCCCAAGCTGCCACTAGGGAGGACCTGGACAGGCCTGCAGGGGCGGCACCTCAGCTACTAAGAGCCTTCCTGTGTAAGCACCGGCTCCGAGCCCTGCCCAGGAGGGAGGAGAGGACCAGGGTGACCCACGAGGGAGGCGGCCCAGTGTGTGCACACTGCACACCACACACACACACACTCTGCACATAGGAAACACACTGCACACACACACACACCAAACACTGCACATACCACACACATACCAGACACACTGCACACACCACACTGTACATTGCACACACACACACCAAACACACCGTACATTGCACACGCACACAGCAAACTGCACACACCACACACACCAATTACACCGCACACACCAAACACACTGCGCACACCACACACACACCACTGTACACACCACACACACACCAAACACTGCACACACCACACACACACCAAACACTGTACACACCACACACACACACCAAACTGCACACACCACACACTAAACACACACCACACACCAAACACCGCACACACGAAACACACCACACTGTACATACCTCACACACACACCCCAAACACACCACACACACCAAACACTACAATTCACACACACACCAAACACTGCACACACACACACCAAACACACTACACATACCACAGACATACCACACACTGCACACACCACATAAAATGCACACACCACACACTGCACACAGCACACATACCCCAAATACACTGTACACACTGCACACCACACACACCAAACACACTGTACACACCGCACAACAAACACACTGCACACACCACACACCAAACACATTGCACACACCACACACCAAACACATTGCACACACCACACACACCAAACACTACAATTCACACACACACCAAACACTGCACACACACACACCAAACACACTACACATACCACAGACATACCACACACTGCACACACCACATAAAATGCACACACCACACACTGCACACAGCACACATACCCCAAATACACTGTACACACTGCACACCACACACACCAAACATACTGTACACACCGCACAACAAACACTGCACACACCACACACCAAACACATTGCACACACCACACACACCACACTGCACACACCACACAACAAACACATTGCACACACCACACACACCACACTGCACACACCACACAACAAACACATTGCACACACCACACACACCACACACCAAACACATTGCACACACCACACAAACCCCAAATACACTGTACCCACTGCACACCACACACACCAAACACACTGCACACACCACACACCAAACACGTTGCACACACCACACACCAAACACACTGCACACACCACACACCAAACACATTGCACACACCACACTGCACATACCACACACCAAACACATTGCACACACCACACACACCAAACACTGCACACACCACACACCAAACACATTGCACACACCACACACACCACACTGCACACACCACACACCAAACACACTGCACACACCACACACCAAACACACTGCACACACACACCAAACACCACACACCAAACACATTGCACACACCACACACACACACCAAACACTGCACACACCACACACCAAACACACTGCATACACCACACAAACCAAACACACCACACACCAAACACACTGCACACACCACACACACACCAAACACACTGCACACACCACACACACACACCAAACACACTGTACACACCACACACACACCAAATACACTGCACGCACCACACATACCCCAAACACACTGTACGCACCACACACACACCAAATACACTGCACGCACCACACACCAAACACACTGTACACACTGCAATACAAACACACTGCACACACCACACAGACCCCAAATACACTGTACACACTGCACACACCACACACCACATTGCACACACCACACACATCAAACAGTGCACACACCACACACCAATCACACTGCACACGCCACACACCAAACACACTGCACACACCACACACACACCAAACACACTGTACACACCGCACACACACCAAATACACTGTGCACACCACGCATACCCAAACACACTGCACACACCACACACACCCCAAATACACTGTACAAGCTGCACACTGCACACACCACGCACACACCAAACACTGTACACACCACACACCAAATACACTGCACATACCACACACACGCCAAACACACTGCATACACCACACACACCAAACACACTGCACACACCACACACACACCAAACACACTGCACACACCACACACACCAAACACAGTACACACCACACACACACCAAATACACTGCACACACCACGCATACCCCAAATGCACTGCACACACCATACAACAAACACACTGCACACACCACACACACCCCAAATACACTGTACACACCACACCAAACACACTGCACACACCACACACCAAACACATTGCACACACCACACACCAAACACACTGCACACACCACTACAACCAAGCTTGTATTTTAGTAGAGATGGGGTTTCACCATGTTTGCTAGGCAGGTCTTGAACTCCTGACCTCATGTGATCTGCCCACCTTGGCCCTCAAAGTGCTGTGACTACAGGAGTGAGCCATTGCACCCGCCCTAATCTCAGTTTTATATCCCAGCCTTTCAGCTGATGTTTTTTTCTGTGTTCTTTTGCTGGAGTGCAGTGGTGCCATCTCTGCTCACTGCAACCTCTGCCTCCCAGGTTCAAGTGATTCTCCTGCCTCAGCCTCCCAAGTAGCTGGGACTTCAGGTGCTTACCACCACCCCCAGCTAATTTTTTTTTTTTAGACGGAGTCTCTGTAGCCCAAGCTGAAGTGCAGTGGTGTGATCTTGGCTCACTGCAACCTCACCTCCTGGGTCTCAGTTCAAGCAATTCTGCCTCAGCCTCCTGAGTAGCTGGAATTACAGGCATGTACCACCATGCCCAGCTGATTTTTGTATTTTTATTAGAGACAGGGTTTCACCACGTTGGCCAGTCTGGTCTCCAAATCCTGACCTGAGGTAATCCACCTGACTCAGCCTCCCAAAGTGCTGAGATTACAGGTGTGAGCCACTGTGCCCAGCCAACTCCTCCTTGATAGTATTCCATTCTTGTTTCATAAGTACAATTACCCTTTAAGATCTTAGTTACAGATCGGGTGTGGTGGCTCACACCTGTAATCCCAGCACTTTGGGAGGCTGAGACAGGTGGATCACAAGGTCAAGAGATTGAGACCATCCTGGCCAACATGGTGAAAACCCCTCTCTACTAAAATAAAAAAATTAGCCAGGCATGGTGGCACGTGCCTATAATCCCAGCTACTTGGGAGGCTGAGGCAGGAGAATCACTTGAACCCGGGAGGCAGAGGTTGCAGTGAGCAGAGATGGCACCACTGTACTCCAGCCAGGCGACAGAGCGAGACTCTGTCTTTAAAAAAAAAAAATCGGCCGGGCATGGTGGCTCACGCCTATACTCCCAGCACTTTGGGAGGCCGAGGCAGATGGATCACGAGGTCAAGAGATCGAGACCAACCTGGTCAACATGGTGAAACCCCGTCTCTACTAAAAAATACAAAAAACTAGCTGGGCATGGTGGCGCACACCTGTAGTCCCAGCTACTCGGGAGGCTGAGGCAAGAGAATTGCTTGAACCCAGGAGGCAGAGGGTGCGGTGAGCCGAGATCGCGCCATTGCACTCCAGCCTGGGTAACAAGAGCGAAACTCCGTCTCAAAAAAAAAAAAAAATCTTAGTTACATAAGTTTGGAAGTCTTCTTGTATCTCATATGCTGTTTCTATTTTCTGAGTTAGGTTTTTATTTATTTATTTATTCATTTTGATCTCTTCCTTTTTAGAGAAAGGATCTTGCTGTGTTACCCAGGCTGAAGTGCGGTAGCTATTCACAGCTCTCACTAACCAGCATGGGAGTTGTGACCTGCTCCGTTTCCACGCTAACCCTAACCCTAGTGCTCTGCTTCTCCCAGGTCACTGTAGTGGTGCTGAACTTCTTGTGGGTACCCAATGAGCAAAGCACAGTACAGCTCGCAAGTCCTGGGCTCGAGCCGTTCTCACCTCAGCCTCCCCAGTAGCTGGGACTGTGGGGTGTGCCACTATGCCTGGCTCTGTCTTCTTGATTAGGTTTTCCTTAAATGTCTCTTGATGCTTGATGGTTCATTTATTTTTCAGACAGAGTCTCACTCTGTCACCAGGCTAGAGTGCGGTGGCGTGACTCTGCTCACCCTGTGGCTGGGACTATAGGTGCGTGCCACCACACCCAGCTAATTTTTGTATTTTTAGTAGAGATGGGGTTTCACCATGTTGGCCAGGATAGTCTCGATCTCCTGACCTCATGATCCACCCGCCTTGGCCTCCCAAAGTGCTGCGATTACAGGCATCAGCTACCGTGCCTGGCCCAGTTCATTTGTTTTTAAAAATCAATGCCACTAAGACATTCTTTGGAAGCTTATTGTGGGCCGCACTTGTGCACAAGTGTGGTGGCACACACCTGTAGTTCCAGTTACTCCAGAGACTGAGGCAGGGTAATCACTTGAGCCCAGGAATTGGAGGCTTCAGTGAGCTGTGATTGCACCACTGCACTCCAGCCTGGACAGGAGAGTAACAACACCCTGTCTCTAAAAAAAATACATTTTGTAAAACATTTTAAATTTTACTTTTTGAGACAGTGTCTCGCTCTGTTGCCCAGGTTGGAGCGCAGTGGCACGATCTCGGCTCACTGCAGCCTCTACCTCCTGGTTTCAAGCGATTCACCTGCCTCAGCTTCCTGAGTAGCTGGGATTACAAGCATATGCTACCATGCCTGGCTAATTTTATACCAACTCAGTCTTCAAACTCTAAGTGATTTTCATTTTTTGAGACAGGGTTTTACACTGTTGCCCAAGCTAGAGTGCAGTGGTGCGATCATGGCTCACTGCAGCTTTCACCTTCTGGGCTAAGGTGATCCTCTAGCCTCAGCCTCCAGAGCAGCTGGGACTAGAGGTGCCTGCCACCATGCCCAGCTAATTTTTTTCTTTTTGAGACAGAGTCTCACTCTGTTGCCCAGACTGGAGTGCAGTGGTACAGTCTCAGCTCACTGCAATCTCCACCTCCTAGGTTCAAGCGATTCTCCTGCCTCAGCCTCCTGAGTCTCTAGTATCACAGGCTCCAGTCACCACACCTGGCTAATTTTGTATTTTTAGTGGAACCCAGGTTTCACCATGATGGCCAGGCTGGTCTCGAACTTCTGACCTTAGGTGATCCACCCGCCCCAGCCTCCCAAAGTGTAGGGATTACATTCGTGAGCCACCATGTCTGGCCCTAAGTGATTTTTTCTTTTTTGTGTGTGTCTGAGATGGAGTCTTGCTCTGCTGCCCAGGCTGGAGTGCAGTGGCTCGATCTCGGCTCACTGCAACTTCCTCCTCCCGGGTTTAAGCAATTCTGTGCTTCAGCCTGCCGAGTAGCTGGGATTACAGGCATGTGCCACCTCGCCTGGCTAATTTTTTGTATCTTTAGTAGAGACGAGGTTTCACCATGTTAACCAGGATGGTCTCGAACTCTTAACCTCATGATCCACCCGCCTCGGCCTCCCAAAGTGCTGGGATTACAGGTGTGAGCCAATGCGCCCAGCGTGATTTTTAAAAAGCTTAAATGAGGGGGCCGGGCGCGGTGGCTCACGCCTGTAATTCCAGCACTTTGGGAGGCCGAGGCGGGTGGATCACGAGGTCAAGAGATCGAGACCATCCTAGTCAAAGGGGTGAAACCCCGACTCTACTAAAAATACAAAAAATTAGCTGGGCATGGTGGCGCGTGTCTGTAATCCCAGCTACTCAGGAGGCTGAGGCAGGAGAATTGCCTGAACCCAGGAGGCGGAGGTTGCGGTGAGCCGAGATCGCGCCATTGCACTCCAGCCTGGGTAACAAGAGCGAAACTCCGTCTCAAAAAAAAAAAAAAAAAAGCTTAAATCGGATCATGTCATTTCCCAACTTTAAAATGTGCAGAGATGGTCCGGCAATCCCACTTCTGGGTACAGACGCAAAAGAATGAGTCAAAGAGAGATCTGGACGCCGTTGTAGCACTGTTCACAATAGCCAGGAGGGGCAACACAGCAAGCGCCCGGCAGCGGCTCAGCAGCGGGGTCGGTCCACGCAGGGAGCGCTGATCCCCCGGAAGGAAACCCAGGCTCGAACGCAGTCCCTCTGAGGACACGGCTAAGCGAAACGCGCCGGCCATGGAGGGACAGTCCCGCAGGAGAGGGCGGTGCTGGGCCGGGGTTGAGGAGTCGGGACCAGGGAAAGGAACAACCCGGCAGGACCTGAGAGCTTTTCACGCCACTTGACCCGCACACGCAGGAACGGCGCCGACAAACAACTTTATTTCGTGTTCCGCCACCAAACAAATACCGTTTAAACCTGCGGTGGTTTCCCAGTTCCCTTAACCCAGGGCCCCACGTTCTCTGGGTGGAAGCCCAGACCTCCAGGGGGATGGGGGTCGGCAGGCCAGGCCACTTGGACTCCAGGCGGGCTCCTGTGTGTACGGGTTCCTGGGGCTCCTGGGGCCGAGGGCTTCAGCTTGATGTCTTCTGGCCAATCAGACAAGCACCCCAGGCTCTCGGAATCCCCACGCCATGAGCTTCCAAAAATTAGAGTTTGCATGAAAACCTGGAGGGAGACGAGGGCAAGCGGAGGGTTCTCCTTGGATCCGTTCTGTGCCGGGAAAGCCCTGGGCCCCACAGCCGACCTTCCCTCCCACCTTGCTGGCCGGAATCGGGTCCACTACCCCCTTTTAAAGCCATCGCCATCAAGGGACACAGAATTGCCGTAAGTGGCTCAGCAGAACTGAGTGGAACACCGGTCCCCAAGCCAGTGACGCTGGAGGCCACCCACGTGGACAGAGCAGGGAGAGGCAGGGAGGGGGAGGGCCGGGCTTTGTGGCCACTGCAGTCAGCCTACCAAGTCGCTGAACGAGGCCACTCTGTCACTGTGGAACTGGTCACCGCCGCCACCTGGGGCTGCCGGCTGGTTGGGAGGTGCAGGGGAGGCTCTGGAGAGCTGGAGGAGGGGAGCCGGGGTCTCCGCAGGCAGCTTCTTTCCTGGCAGGCCTATCACTCGTCCCACGCTCATCTCCCCCAGGGGAGGAATTGTAAGCAGCAGACGAAAAGCGGAGGGAGCCAGGGCCACACGGGAGGGACCCAGCTACCGGAGGGGAGGGGACTGCGGCCGAGAGGAGGGACCCAGCTACCGGAGGGGCGGGGACTGCGGCCGAGAGGAGGGACCCAGCTACCGGAGGGGCGGGGACTGCGGCCTAGAGGAGGGACCCAGCTACCGGAGGGGAGGGGACTGCGGCCTAGAGGAGGGACCCAGCTACCGGAGGGGAGGGGACTCCGGCGAGAAGCAGCGGGCACCACCCCACCCTGATGAAGGCCCCCGCCC
Organism: Aotus nancymaae; assembly: GCF_030222135.1. Lineage (NCBI taxonomy): Eukaryota > Metazoa > Chordata > Mammalia > Primates > Aotidae > Aotus > Aotus nancymaae. The sequence continues at coordinate 3,181,997 of NW_026988433.1, read as the reverse complement.
ACACTGATGAAGGCCTCTCCTGTCCCGAGGAGCTTGTGGCCGTTTCCACACCCGTGGAGAGTAGATGGATTTTTAAATCATCTGAAGCTACAGGAAAGATTCGTCCTGAAGCTTTTTTCAAATGAGGTAATGTGTTTTTCTGTCTTGGCCTTTTAATAAATCATGCATTAGGCAAATGGTAACATTTAAACCAATTATGAGCAATTGATCTTAATTTTTTTTAAGAACATAGAACTGAGTTATGACCTTCTTTTTGTGAATATAATACCTTTACCAAAATAAAACAATGAGAGTTATGTCTTATGCATTAGCTCACACTGTTGGAGAAAAACAATTTTTCATTTTTCTTTTTTTGGATGAGAGCACATTATCAAAATTTTTATGTACAAAATAGTATTTCCTTCTTAGTAAATGTAGGGGTTTTGACAATGGCCGTGTTTCACAATAACACAACACCTCTCATCAAAACACTAGGAGTAATTACACCATCTTCATTATACAGATGACAGAAGTTAAGCATCAAAGGTTTATTCGTCACTCACAGTAGGTCAAAATAACCTGAAAAACAACCCAGCATGGGACTTTTTGTTTAAAATGAGTGAATCTCCAAAAGGATAGTAAAAATGGAGTGTGTTTTAAAAGTTTACATTTTTAAAAAATAATGCTTTTAACCCTTATGAAATACAGTGTGATATTGTTATGCATTGGAATTCACACCATAAATCTAAGGGGTGTGTATGCATTTAACTTGAAGGGTGCTCACTTGAGCCACTTTGTGAACATGAGGTCAGGGTCTCCCTTCCATACAGGAATCGACTTATTTGTGTATCCTAGACCTCTGCCCCTTCTCCCTTGGGAGAATCCTGGACTGAGAACATGGGGCTATGTATGCGCTTATTTTCAGCAGCTCACAGTGGCCTTGGACAAGTCTTTTCTCTTCTCTAGGCTTCAGATCCAATCTGAATGGCACAGGTGCCAAACGGGTCATTTGTAACCTGTGACTTCAAAAAAGCTGTTACAGCTCTTTGTACCAAGTGTGCTCTGCAGACATGTGGCACATTTTGTTATGCTCAGGAAGTGTTTTAAACAGTTTCAAATCAGTCTTTTAACATTTTTTAATATTTTGCATAAATATCCAGACGTCCTTTGTCTCCCGGAGCATCTGAGGCTCTGGTGCCCCAGGCTGCATTCCTGCGGGGCCCCGGGGTGGCAGCTGGGCTGCGGTGACCCTTTCCCACACCTCAGGCACCCAATGACTCTGGTCTGCTGGTTCCCCCACCCCACTGCCTACAGGAGCTAAAAAGAAATTATTTAGGAAGTTAGTGAGAGTAAGAATCCTCAGTAAAGTTTCCCTTTTAACAAAAAGCAGCTCCCCCAAATCATTTCTTTTCTAACAAAGAGCAGCCTGTAAAATGGAGCTGCGGACACAGATAAGCAAGCTGGACGCCCGCACGGGTGAGTGCCGGCAGTTGTGCCGATAGAAAACGGCTACCTGGGCTGGGCGCGGTGGCTCACGCCTGTGATCCCAACACTTTGAGAGGCTGAGCGGGGCAGATCGCAAGGTCAGGAGATTGAGATCATCCTAGCCAACATGGTGAAAACCCATCTCTCCTAAAAATACAAAAATTAGCTGAGCGTGGTGACAAGTGCCTATAATCCCAGCTACTCAGGAGGCTGAGGCAGGAACATAGTTTGGACCCAGGAGGTGGAGGTTGTGGTGAGCCGAGGTCATGCCACTGCACTCCAGCCTGGTGACAAAGCAAGACAGTGAATAAAAAAAAAAGAAAGAAAGAAAAGGAGAAGGAAGGAAGGAAGGAAGAAGGCTACTTGAGGGCCAGGCATGTTCAACATGGACCTTCATCTTCTCTTTTCTTTGTCAACCACGTGTACAGCAAAGGAGCGGGCAACATGGCACCAGCCAGGTAGAGACATCATCTGCGTAGTGAAAGACGAGGGTGGGGCAGCCAGCTTCTTTGTGCATTATGTAAATGGTACCCCTGGTCCAACTAATTTTGGACGCTATGTAAATCAGACACTGCCTCTTCAAGATCATCTGTGAAACCCCGTGCATTTCACCAGGAAACTGGAACACCCGCTGGAGAGCTCCCCTCTGCCTGCAGGAGAAAGAGCTTTTCTCTTTTCTCTTTCTTTTGCCTATTAAACCTCTGCTCTTAAACTCACTCCTTGCGTGTGTCCTCACCCTCGATTTCCTTGGCGTGTGGCTCCAAACCTTGGGCATTACCCCAGATACACGACCCTGCTTCACCGCGTCCTTTCCTCTCTAGCCTGAGACGCTGTCACTGCGATAACTCACTTTGCTTGCCCTACTGATCACCTTATAGTCAGGTGGGGTCTGTCTTGTGCCTGTGTCTTTCTCAAGTCAGCATCAGTGGTCAACTATGAGAACTGTTAATTCCAAGAAAAGCCCTTGTACTCATTTCAGTTTGCAATCCTTTTCTCATGAATATTAAAATATTCCTTCAATCTGGGCTTCTTTTCTACCACCAGAAATCCCACCACACCAATCCCATTAATCTGGGCTCAGAGACAGTATTTTCCTTTCTTTTTAAAATAATTTTTGTATTTCTCTCTCTCTCTCTTTTTTTTTTTTATTGTAGTTTAGGTTCTGGGGTACATGTGCAGATCATGCAGGATTGTTGCATAGGTACACACATGGCAAGGTGGTTTGCTGCCTTCATCCCCCATCACCTATATCTGGTATTTCTCCCCTCATTACCCCTCCCCACCCTCCCCACTGACCCGCTGTCCACAGTGTGTGAGGCTCCCCTCCCTGTGTCCACATGTTCTAATTGTTCAACACCTGCCTATGAGTGATACCATGCGGTGCTTGATTTTCTGTTCTTGTGTCAGTTTGCTGAGAATGATGGTTTCCAGATTCATCCATGTCCCTATGAAGGGCACGAACTCATCGTTTTTAATGGCTGCATAGTATTCCATGGTGTGTATGTGCCACATTTTCTTTATCCAGTCTCTTGTTGATGGACATTTGGGTTGGATCCAGGTCTTTGCTATTGTAAACAGTGCCGCAATGAACATATGTGTGCATGTGTCTTTATGATAGAACAATTTATAATTCTTTGGATATATACTCAGTAATGGGATGGCTGGGTCAAATGATATTTCTATTTCTAGGTCCTTGAGGAATCGCCACACTGTCTTCCACGATGGTTGAACTAATTTACACTCCCACCAACAGTGTAAAAGTGTTCCTATTTCTCTACATCCCCTCCAGCATCTGTTGTCTCCAGATTTTTTAAGATCACCATTCTAACTGTCGTGAGACGGTATCTCAATGTGGTTTTGATTTGCATTTCTCTAATGACCAGTGATGATGAACATTTTTTCATATGCTTGTTGGCCTCATAGATGTCTTCTTTTGTAAAGTGTCTATTCATATCCTTTGCCCACTTTGGATGGGCTTGTTTTTTTCTTGTTAATCTGTTTTAATTCTTTGTAGATTCTGGATATTAGCCCTTTGTCAGATGGGTAGAATGCAAAAATTTTTCCCATCTAAATTTGTTGCCCAGATTCAATCACAATTAAACATTCATACATAGGGGACTGCGAAAAGGTGGAAAAGAGATTAAACACAACGGATTTTCTCAAAAGACTTAACTTCTGTTTTGGAAAACCTAAAACTCACTATAAATAGAGTTCCTCATAGAGCACAATGTAATAATGGGAAAAGCAATCAGTTATGAATTCTTCAGTGTTTGCTGAAATCTGTTCTGTTTATTGTCTTTTCTTCTCTCTCTTTCTCTCTCTCTCTCTCTCTCTCTCTCTCTCTCTCTCTCTCTCTCTCTCTCTCTCTTTCTCTCTTTCATTCTTTTGCCGAGGCTGGAGTGCAATGGTATAATCTCGGTTCACCACAACCTCCGCCTCCCAGGTTCCAGCCAGCGATTCTCCTGCCTCAGCCTCCGAGTAGCTGGGATTACAGGTGTGTGCTAATTATTGTATTTTTAGTAGAGATGGAGTTTCACTATGTTGGCCAGGCTGGTCTTGAACTCCTGATCTCAGGTGACCCACCCACCTCGGCCTCCCAAAGTACTGGGATTATAGGTGTGAGCCACCGCACCCAGCCAATTCTGTGTATTGTATCTTTTTAAAATTAAAATAATTGTAGTAACAAAACACATAACATAAATACACTTCCAAATATTTAAACAGGATGTATAACTCTTTTTGCTCTTTAAACATAATAATCTGTCATATTCCCCACATTCCTGTTATATGTAAGTATAAAATTTACCATCGTAACCATTTTGAAGTCTACAGCTCCATGGTGGCAACATTCACATTGCTGTGCAACAAATTTTTAGAACTTTGTCGCCTTGCAAAACTGAAATTCTGTACCCATGACGCTAACAGCGACGTCTCATTTTCACGAGTCTGCCCACCTCCGGGCAAGTACCTTCTCCTCTCTGTCTGTGAATGTGATTGCACTAGCTACCTTCTATGTGGGATCCTGCAGTATCTGTCTTTTTGTGACTGACTTCTTTCACTTAGCATAATGTCCCCAAGGCCCAGCTACTGTGTTGTCTCATTTAACTCTTAAGGCAGTCCTGGGAGATGGGTCTTATTTACAGATGAGCAAACGGAGGTTCCAACAGACGTCCAGTGTCACCTGACAATGCGCAACAGGTCAAGGTTTCAAATTCCAGTTAAAATCCCTGTGGTGGGGCTGGACACGGTGGCTCACACCTGTAATCCCAGCACTTTGGGAGGCCGAGGCGGGCAGATCACCTGAAGTCAGGAGTTTGAGACCAGCCTGACCAACGTGGTGAAACTCTGTCTCTACTAAAAATACAAAAATTAGCCAGGAGTGGTGGCCGGCACCTGTAATCCCAGCTACTCAGGAGGCTGAGGCAGGTGAATCACTTGAACCTGGGAGGCAGAGGTTGCAGTGAGCTGAGATCACACCACGGCACTCCAGCCTAAGTAAATAAAGAATAAATCCCTGCTGCTACCTTGTAGGCCAGGGTTTCTCAAAGCAGAATCTGCTGGGGCGTGGGAGGACACTCCAGCATTTCCCGGAAGCTCTGCTGCTTTCTACAATGTATGTAAGTTTTATTTCTATCTTGCTGGCTATCTTTTCCTTTCTGCCTTTTATCTGGGGGAGAGAGTTGGGCTGGCTCAGGTGCAAATACTTAATCACACTTCTCGTCTATTGGTGCAATCTCTCCTGTGATCCGTAGGAATCTGCGCTATTAATGTGTTTCCTTTTCCTCCCCCATCCGAGATTCTTCCTCCTGCCGTCTTCTAAGGCACAGGTGTTGGCTGTAGCTTGAACAGGACAAATATCCTTATAAAGTCGCCGTGTTGGCGTGTGCATGCATGGGTGTGTGTGTGTGTGTTTCAAGCCACAGATTTAACTCTCTATTTGCCACTGTTCTTATTTTGAAATTTGTTTTGCATTGTTCTTAGTTATACCAAAGTTATTACTTTTCACATTTTTAAGAATCAACAGGTCCACAGATCTGTAAAACATATCACAAAAAGGAGCAAATTCTGTTCATCCACTCCTCCTATTATTCTTTTCAGAGATGTTTTCAACACATTTAGCTGAGTTTTAGTATTTATCGTCAAATGGCATGTTTATCTTATTTCTGTTTCTATTTACTAAAATCATCTGTCATATCCCTAATATTGCTGATGTGCCTTAAGCTTTCTTTCACGTCCCTCTTCCCTGTGTGAGCCCCTTCTGTCCCTCATTCCAACAATCTTTCTAACATACATTTCTTTAACTTGTATTTTAGGTTCAGGGGTCCATGTGCAGGCTTGTTATGTAGGTAAGTTGCATGTGACGGGGCTTTGTGTACAGATTATTTCATCCCCCAGGTGATAAGCCTAGTACCCGAGAGGGAGAGATTTCCATCCTCACCGTCCTCCCTTCACCCTCAGTTAGGCCCTAGTGTCTACTGTTCCCTTCTTCGTGTCCATGTGTATTCAATGTCTTGCTCCCACTTATGAGTGAGAACACGTGGCACTAAGTTTTCTGTTCCTGGGTTAGTTTGTTTAGGATAATGGCTTCCAGCTCCATCTATGTCACTGCAAAGGACATGCCCTCATTTGCTTTTTATGTCCCTGTCATATTCCATGGTGTATATGTACCACGTTTTCCTCATCCAGTCTACCGTTGATGGACATCGACTTTAATTCCATGTTTTTGCTCTTGTGAATAGTGCTGCGGTGAACATATGCGTGTATGTGTTTTTATGGTAGAATGATTTACAGCCTTTGGGCATATACCCAATAATGGGATTGTTGGGTCAATTGGTAGTTTTGCCATGCGTCCTTCTAACACACATTTTTCTCTATCAGTATTCTGCTAATTTTTACGAACATACAAGCCCTAAGCTGAAACACCTTTTGCTTCCTTGACTTTCTCTGCTTTCCCTTGAGCTAATAAGTGTTATGCTTTTATTTGCTTAGATATCGGTGCTTGCGCTCACATGGTCGGAACAATCTGTTACTCTGTCTGTGTTTGCTTCCTGAAGGAGCCTCCTGCTCTGCTGAGCTGCCCCAGCCTGGCTGGGTGCCTAAGGCCTGAGCGCCACTTCCCCAGGTTCACCCTTCACCATCTTCCCGGCATCCCCCTTCCTCTCCAGGGCTGGATCCCCTGTTTCCCGTATGCAGAGTCCTTCTTTTTCTCTGTTTGGTGAAGTGCGTTCTGCGCTTTATGCTGGGGATTCGGTATGTGACATTTCTTTCTTAGATTTTCATGTCTGAAAATGTCTTTATTCTTACCCCATATTTGATTAAACATCCCATATGTTCAAATACTAAACCGGCCATCAATCTTCATTTGAATTTTAATGCGCTGATCTACTATTTTGGAACTTCCAGTATATTATTGAGAAAATGGAAATTACTCTGATTCTAATTTTTTTAATGTGGTAGAAATGCACACCCCTGATTCAAAAATTATCAAAGATGTTGGTTTACTGCTAGAGGAAAAGAGAAAGAAATGCGATTGTCTCAAATCACTAGTCTTCTCAGTACTTTAAAGTTTACCTTGGATTTCCCAGCATTTATTTTTAAAATGCATCTATGTGGTCACATGTGTATTATGTTTGTTACTTCTAGTGGCTACGTGACATTCCACGGTAAGCACCTATGGTCATGTCCACACCCGCTCCTGATTGATGGAAAATTCAGTTGCTTCCGTCTTCCCGCTAACACGCACAGTTACTTACCCACAGCCCAGCATGAGAATGACCCTGGGTTATTTACCACACACAGGACTGCAGAGAAAGGACATATATATCTATATATTCACAATTTTATGTGATTCCACTAATTTGCTCTTTAGAATGGCTAAGCCAGATTTATTTTGCCCCCAGCAGTGGCAGGGATCCCATTATGTTACATCCTTACCAACTCTTGGAGTTAATCTATCCTGCTCAGTATCCCCACCTGATGGGCATAAAATGGTATCATGTAATGCTCTCTTTTACATTCTTAGTTTAGTAGTTAGTTTGAATGCATCTTCAACTCTTAGGCTTCTCCTTTTGTAAGTATATTCCTAGGCATTTAGAATAATCCAAGTGGTTGCTTTTTACAAATTTTATATTTTTAATTTTCATGGGTACATAGTACGTGTAAACAACGGACTGCTTTGAAAGAAAGTCACATCTATTTCAGCATCTGTGCTAGTGTTGATATTCATCATTGCTTCAGCATCAGGTGGACTCTCAAACCAGGACAGCATTGCACAAATTGTAGGGTGTGGGCTCCTCTCTAATGTGGATGTGTTGGGAAGAGGTTGTGAGTGTTCAGTTTGAGAGTTCTGTTCTATCCTACACCGCATGAATAAAGCCAAGTGTAATGATCCGTGTTCACAGCAGTTCTAAGGAGGACTCCCTTTGTGATGGAACAGTGAGGAACAACTGACTGGAGAAGGAGGTCTTTGAGTGGCTGCTAATGGATCGGGAGGAATTCTTGTTACCAATCCTCCATCGCCGCAAAGCACGTTGGTGAATGAAGCTAAGAATGGAACTCCATTAGACACGATGAAGCTGATATGAGCACAAGGAAATGATTTACAGTCTGGGGAGGTAAATTAGAATATGAAAGCCTGTAAGCAAAGTAACTTAGACAATAAACAGGTACATAAGTTAGTGAATTTAAGCATAAACACCCTCTCCCAGCTTCCCAAATACCAACTTTTCCTACCACAGTTTGACATTTTTATTGTGATTTTTCAGAGTTTCTGGAAAATGAAAATAACCATCTCTATGTATAATGTGAAGTTATTTGCATAGATCATGTTTACTAGTTTTAAGCACTCTTAGTAGCAATTAATTTTAAACTTCTGTGCATGAAATTCTTAAGATAGCTGATATGTGTGCCCTTCTTATGGCTAATGAAAAAGTCAAAGCTTGTTAGAAAAACATTTCATATTTTTGCTGAGTCATCTTTTCTATAAATGTCATCTTTTTCTTTTTGCAATAACTAAACTATAATAGAAAAGAATAGAGTGGGCATGCCTGTCCCTACTTTGGCTCCAGGATAATGGAAAATTTGTATCCACGCAGGCTAAATGATCTGAGTCCTGTGGCTCAGCTGCAGAGACCCCATCACTCACATTGGTGGTGACACATTGCATCAGTGTCCCGATGAGCAGCCCTGCTGGTCTAAAAAGAGACCCTTTTAGTCCTTAACAATACATTAGATGTCAGTTATTTTATTTTATTTTTGAGACGGAGTCTCACTCTGTCACCCAGGCTGGACTGCAATGGCGTGATCTCAGCTCACTGCAACCTCTGCCCCCTGGGTCCAAGAGAATCTCCTACCTCAGCCTTGCCAGTAACTGGGATTATAGGTGCCTGCCACCGCACACAGCTAATTTTTGTATTTTTAGTGGAGACGGGGTTTCGCCGTTTTGGCCAGGCTGATCTTGAACTTCTGACCTCGTGATCCACCCGCCTCGGCCTCTCAAAGCACTAGAATTACAGGCATGAGCCACTGCACCTGGCCTGGATGCCAAATTTTAACAAAAACATGTTTGCCTTTCGCAGAATCAATAATAAAATGTGTTTTCTACCCATCAGGTAGTGCTTTAACAGATCATTTTTGTGAATTTGAGTATTTCAAGGGACAAACATTCCAGAAAATGAATACATGTTAAATACTCATAATTATGGATACCCTCTGCTTATGGTAAAATATATACTTTAAATTTTGCTCTCATCCATTAAAATATAGGCTGGAGAGTGATGCAACGCAGATTTCGTAGATAAGACTACGGCTGCCACTACCACTTCAAAATAATGTGGTTCATGACTTACGAGGTTTTATCTGAATCTCCTTTTCCTCCACACTTACTTTGGAAGAATATTACTCCATAATTCATAGTAAATAATGCAAAACTTTGAGGACTTAATAAGTGGTCCTAAGATACAGAGAAATGGCTTGGAAGCAATTTTTCCTTCCATTATTTGTAATACTTTTTTAGAATTATGGGGTGGATAATATGTTTACACTTTAAATCTTTTGCTTGAACATAGTGTAATCCATTATCACCGTGTGCTCAAAAACTTAGAACAATAAACACACACGCACACAGAGATCATTAGTGCACTGTGCCTTTAATTATCACAAAGTGCACAGAGGTACACATATGCAATCACCGCCAATGTCAGGAAACAGACATTTAGGGACATCCAGAAAATGCCACAGCAGCCTCCTCCGATCACTGGCTTCATCCTCCCTAAAGACAACCATCATTTCAAAAGGATAAACAATTTTCCTCATGGAGTCCAATATTGGAGACTTTATTTAGGAGACTCATTCATGTGACTGGGTGTGACCTTCATTCGTTCATTTGTATTACGTATTGCTTATCATTGTGTGAATACACTAACGTGTATCCATTTCACTGGTGAGACACACTTGAATTGTTTTCAGTGTGCAGATCTCCTGAGTAATGCTGCAATGACTATCCTGGCACATGTCTTTGTGGTCATTTGTGTGGAGTTCGGTTGAGTATAGTCCAAAAACTGAAATGGCTTAACCATGGGGTCTATATTGGGAGGGCCGCCGGGAGGCACTAGCTTGGCCAGATGCGGCCATGGGGAGGCCGGGGACGGGACCTGTGGATAAAGGCTGCCCCAGAGGCAGTAGCTGGGCCTGAGCAGAGGCCATGGTGATGCCACGAGCTGGGCCCACAAGGACCTGGTGCAGGCAGGAGCTGGGCCTGTGGAGGCCAGGCCTGGAGAGGAAGCTTAGGGCCTGGAATGGCCGCCAGGAGGCAGGAGCTGGCCCGGGAGAGACTGTGATATGCGAGCTGGGCTGAGGACCTGGGCCTACACTCAAGGCCAGTGCAAGGCGAGAGCTGGGTCCGGGGGGGTTGCCACAGGCACGAGCTGGGCCCAAACGGGCCAGTGTGAGGGAGGTGCTGGGCCTGTGGACGCAGCTGGGATGCAGCCAGGCAGCCAGGCAGGATCTTGACAAGGGGAAGCTGCCAGCACACAGCAGCTGGTGCTGGGGAGGCTGTGGGGGGTCCAGAGTTGGGCCCGGAGGCCCAGTCCCGCTGGCCGTGGGAGGCCCAAGCATTGGGTCCTGAAGTCCACCTCTGCAGGTACAGTTTTTACCCTCCCGGTGGCCCCCCCAACATGGGTGCAATACGTCATCGCGTGGGCCCCTCCAGGGCCAGGTTCTACCACCCAGCAGCTCCCTGGGGCCCAGCGCCTGCCTCCCGTCGACGTCTCCAAGATGTCCAGCCTCTGCCTCCCAAGGCCCGGAACGTCCTCCTGGCCGCGTCTATGGGCCCATGTTTTGCCTCCCAGCAGCCTCTTTTGGCTCGGCTCCTGGGGGCCGAGCGCGGTGGCTCACGCCTGTAATCCCAGCACTTTGGGAGGCTGAGGCAGGTGGATCACTAGGTCAAGAGATTGAGACCATCCTGGTCAACATGGTGAAACCCCGTCTCTACCAAAAATACAAAAAAATTAGCTGGGCATGGTGGCGCATGTCTGTAATCCCAGCTACTCAGGAGGCTGAGGCAGAAGAATTGCCTGAACCCAGGAGGCAGAGGTTGTGGTGAGCTGAGATCATGCCATTGCACTCCAGCCTGGGTAACAAGAGCGAAACTACGTCTCAAAAAAAAAAAAAAAAAAAACAGAAAACAAAAAATTAGCTGGGCATGATGGCACGTGCCTATAATCCCAGCTACTCAGGAGGCTGAGGCAGGAGAATTGCCTGAACCCAGGAGACGGAGGTTGCGGTGAGCCGAGATCGCGCCATTGCACTCCAGCCTGGGTAACAAGAGCGAAACTCCGTCTCAAAAAGAAAAAAAAAAAAAAAAATTAGCTGGGCATGATGGCATGTGCCTGTATTCCCAGCTACTCAGGAGGCTGAGGCAGGAGAATTGCCTGAACCCAGGAGATGGAGGTTGCGGTGAGCTGAGATCGCGCCATTGCACTCCAGCCTGGGTAACAAGAGCGAAACTCCGTCTCAAAAAAAAAAAAAAATACAAAAAATTGCTGGGCATGATGGCACGTGCCTGTAATCCCAGCTACTCAGGAGGCTGAGGCAGGAGAATGCCTGAACCCAGGAGGCAGAGGTTGTGGTGAATCGCGATCACGCCATTGCACTCCAGCCTGGGTAACAAGAGCAAAACTCCGTCTCAAAAAAAAAAAAAAAAAAAAAAAAAAGGCTGCTGGGAGGCAAAACATGGGCCCATAGATGTGGCCAGGAGGAGGATGTGGGCCTAGGGAGGCATAGGCTAGACCTCCTGGAGAGGCTGACAGGAGGCCGGAGCTAGGGCCCAGGGGGCCTTTGGGAGGCAGGAGCTGGCCCGGGAGGGCCCAACCTGATGACGTTTTGCTCCCATGTGGAGGAGATGCCAGGAGGGCAGGAGCTGGGCCTGGAGAGGCCAACTTCAGGACCCAATGCATGGGTCTGCTGAGGCCAGCAGGAGGAGGCCAGAGCTGGACCAGCAGAAGCCGACTCGGGGACGTTTGGGGCCTGGAGGCGCTCTGGGAGAGCAGTAGCCAAGCCTGGACAGGCCAGCCTGAGACATGAGCCAGGTGGGTCTGGAGAGCCTGAGTCGAGGGCCTGAGCTTTCGGTCCTACAAAGGCTGCCGGGAGCTGGGTAGGAGCCGAGTCCACAGAGGGTGCTGCAAGGCCAGGCTGGAAGGTGGGCCGCTAGATGCCACTGGGAGGAGGAGCTGGGCCCCAAGAGGCTGACCTGAAGACGTTCTGGACATGGAGAGGATGCCAGAAGGCCAATGCTGGGCCCAGGAGGGCCGCCGGGAGGCACCAGCTTGGACTGAGGAGGCCACGGGGAGGCCGGGGGCGAGGCCTGTAGATACAGGCTGCCACAGAGGCAGGACCTTGGCTGAGCAGAGGTCACAGTGAGGCCACAAGCTGGGTCTGGAGGGTCCACTGAGTGGCGGACGCTGGGCCCGGAGGGGCCTAGTGCAGGCAGGAGCTGGGCCTGGGGAGGCCACCGGGAGGCAGGAGCTGGCCCGGGAGGGAGAGTCCATGAGAGGTGAGGTGGGCTGAGAAAAGCTGGTGCGAGGGAGGACCTGGGCACAGACTCGAGGCCAGCACCAGGTGAGAGCTGGGTCCAGAGACGTCTGCCAGAGGAACGAGGTGGGCCTCAACCGGCCAGTGTGAGGGAGGCGCTGGGCTTGTGGACGCAGCCGGGAGGCAGGCAGGATCTTGGGCTGGGGAAGCCGCCGGCAGGCAGTGGCTGATGCTGGGGAGGCTGTGGGGAGGCCAGAGCTGGGCCTGGAGAAGCCGCTGTCAGGAGGTAGGTGGGCCTGTCGAGGCCACCGGGAGGCAGAAGGGACGCCCGGAAGGCCCCACCTGAGGAAGCTTCGGGACGACAGACGAAAGGCTGCCGGTAACTGGCCAGGAGACGAGCCAAAAGAGGCTGCTGGGAGGCAAAATGTGGGCCCATAGACATGGCCAGGAGGACGATCCTGGCCTGGGGAGTCCGCCAGTAGGGAGGCATAGGCTGGGCCTCCTGGAAGGCTGGTGAGACACAGGAGCTGGGCCTCATGGGGCCGCTGGGAGACAGAAGCTGGTCCTGGAGGAGCCCACGTGACAACGTATTGCGCCTATGTGATGACATATTGCGCCTATGTTGAGGGGGCCGCCAGGAGGGCAGGAGCTGGGCTTGCAGAGGTGGACTTCAGGACCCAATGCTTGGGCCTCTGGAGGCCAGCGGGAGGAGGCAGCAGGAGCTGGGCTGGCAGAAGCTGACTTGGGAATGTCTGGGGCCTGGAGACACCCTGGGAGGGCAGGAGCCAAGCCTGGAGAGGCCAGCGTGAGGCATGAGCCAGTGGGCCTGGAGAGCCTGAGTTGAGGGCCTGAGCTTTTGGGCCTACAAAGGCTGCCGGGAGCAGGGCAGGAGCCGAGTCCACACAGGTTGCTGCGAGGCAAAGCGGGAAGATGGGTCCCTAGACGCCGCCAGGAGGAGGAGCTGGGCCCCGAGAGGCTGACCTGAAGATATTCTGGACACGCAGAGGATTCCAGAAGGCCAACGCTGGGCCCAGGGGGCCACCAGAAGGCACCAGTTTGGCCCAAGGCGGCCACGGGGAGGCTGGGGGCAATGTGGAAACACGCTGCTGCAGAGGCAGGAGCTGGGCTGAGCGGAGGCCACGGTGAGGCCACGAGCTGGGTCTGGAGGGTCCACTGAGAGGCGGAGGCTGGGCCCGGAGGGGCCTAGCGCAGGCAGGAGCCAGGCCTGGGGAGGCTGGGGCCAGAGAGGAAGCTTCAGGCCTGGAAAGGCCGCCGGGAGGCACGAGCTGGCCCGGGGGAGGACCTGGGCCCAGATGCGAGGCCAGCGCCAGGCGAGAGCTGGGTCCAGAGACGTCTGCCAGAGGAACGAGCTGGGCCTCAACCGGCCAGTGTGAGGGAGGCGCTGGGCTTGTGGACGCAGCCAGGAGGCAGGCAGGATCTTGGCCTAGGGTAGCCACCGGCAGGCAGCGGTTGGTGCTCGGGAGGCCAGAGCTGGGCCTGGAGAGGCCACTGTCAGGAGGGAGATGCGCCTGAGTGAAAAAACATCTTGAGTAAAAAAACAATCTTAAGTAGAACTTTTTGTTAGACAAGCCCCCCTTCCCTTGACCTGCTCCTTCTGCTTCTGTAATAATCTGCTTACTGCCCCCGACCCTAAACTGGTATAAAAGTGTTGATTGACCTTTGTTCTTGGCCGAGAGGTTTGAGCTCTCTCAAACCTCTAGCTGACTCTCAGATGCCAGCATAAAGGTGGACTCTCAACAAACTCAGTGCATGGCGCGTCTGTTTAAACTCGCTAGGGCATAACACTATGAGACCATTTAATGACTGTCACTTCTTTGGTAGGCTCTAAGCCCTTCTTCCACTTGGTCACACAAGTCTATCTGTGCAATCCCACCACACCCACATGGCACTCCTCACTCCACACACGATGGGTGAGGTATGTGAATATGTGACCATATTTGACACCTCCCTGCCTTTACTCATATTTGAAACAGGTTCCCTTTCTCTTTTCGCTTTTGGTAAGTGAAGAAGATCATGTTGTGGGGCTTCTGTTGTGATGGTGATTAATTTTTGTGTTTAAAGATGATCATGTTCAGCACTCCAGGTTGGGTGACGGAGTGAGACTGTCTCAAAAACAAAAGCTTAAATGGTTTTCTCTGATGGAATTTAGAATACTTGGCTTTTGCTTTCTCATTGATCTTTAATGAGACAGTAACTGGATATGTCATCCTTGCTTCTTCCCCAAAAATGCTCAATAACTTCTCATTTTATTTTTCTTAGTATTAAGCCCCCAACAACAGGGTTCTTGTCAGACCCAATTTTGCACATCTAACGCTTATACTAAATAAACGTTTGTTCAATAAGCGAATCTAAATATTAATTGTAAATATAAAGAAGTCATAATGAGACGGGAACAAAAGGCCCATCTTCATCAAATTAATCTCTTCTTAATTTGTTTCTGCAGATTATCTTACCTTTTAATAAAAATTTAATTCAGTTGCCCACTTGACTGATTGTTTTCCAGCCTTGGAATTCCATATCACGAGGGATTTCTGAAAGGAATGTTTTCCAGTAGTCCTTCCACATACAAATCATTTGAATGTGCTTCAAAGTTTTGGTCTTAAAAGAGATCTTCAAAGATCCTAAAAGATAAAACTTTTTTTTAATACCCTTAGGAAGAGAGAGAAAGAAAATTATTATAGAAAATAAAGAATACAACCTAAATAGCACTTTTTTTTTTTTGAGATTGAGTCTTGCTCTGTCACCCAGGCTGGAGTGCAGTGGCATGATCTCAGCTCACTGCAACCTCCACCTCCCAGGTTCTAGCAATTCTTCTACCTCAGCCTCCCAAGTAGCTAAGATTATAGGCACCTGCCATCATGCCTGGCTAATTTTTGTATTTTTTAGTACAGACCGGGTTTCACCATTTTGGGCAGGATGGTCTCAAACTCCTGATCTCAGGTGGTTCGCCCATCTCAGCCTCCCAAAGTGCTGGGATTACAGGCATGAGCCATCGCACCCAGCCTGTAAATACTATTTGGAAGCAGCCTTTTGCTACTCCCTGCTGGTGACCTCTAATAACCCTCCTCCATGCTGCTGCACACTGGCCCATTCAGGCTACACTTTCATCTGCACTGCAACCACAAGATCGATATTCTTTACCCCTTCAACCTTGTAAGCATGTTATTTTAAAAGAAATAACTTTCCACAAAGAATTCATGGAATGTGAAATAACAATAGTAAGCAGAGGCTGGTTTAGATTAAAAGAGGCATAATAACCAAGTTAGCACAAGAAGATTGTTTGGATCCAGATATAAAGCAAACAATGAGCTGACGCCAAAAAATCATTTTTAGTTTTGTGAGATGTGATGAGATAGTGGCTGTTTGGGGATGTGCACTGAACAGGTAAAACGATGTGAAGACTGTGATTTGCTTTATGATATTCTTGCAAAGGGAGGAAAAGAAATAGAACAAAATGTAGGACAATCTTAATGATCACAGAAACCCAGGAATGGGTTTTTGTGTTCATTGTACTATTTTCTCTACTTCTGAATAGGTATAAAAACTGTAATTTAAAAATGTAAAAAAAGAAAAAAAAAATGGTAACACACCATGGCTCATGCCTGTAATCCCAACTCTTTGAAAAGCCAAGGCGGGGGCATCACTTGGGTCAGGAGTTCGAGACCAGCCTGGCCAACATGGTGAAACCCTGTCTCTAGGAAAAAAAAAAAAAAAAAAAAACCTGGGTGTGGTGGCCGGCACCTGTAGTCCCAGCTACTCATAAGGCTGAGGCAAGAGAATCAGTTGAACCCGGGAGGCAGAGGCTGCAGGGATCTACTGCACTCCAGCCTAAACAACAGAGTGAGAATCTGCCTTAAGAAAAAAAAAGTAAAAAAGAATTTACTAATCCCTGCTCTAAAGCCACATCCAAACAGAACTCTAACGAGAAACATTCAAGCAATTTACGTGATGCTATTTATATACAGATCTCCCATGCACCTCTGAATGTAACATTTAAATATTTTGCAACATGATGGCTGGGAGTGGCTCAAACCTCGGCATGGTGGCACATGGCTGTAGCCCTAGATACGACTTAGGAGACTGAGACAGGAGGACAACTTGAGCCCAGGAGTTCTAGCCCAGCCCAGAAAAATAACACGACCCTGTTTCTTTAAAAAGAAAAGTCAGGGAGGCTGGGCGCGGTGGCTTATGCCTGTAATCCCAGCACTTTGGGAGGCCGAGGTGGGTGGATCACGAGGTCAAGAGATCGAGACCATCCTGGTCAACATGGTGAAACCCCGTCTCTACTAAAAAGACAAAAAATTAGCTGGGCATGGTGGCGCGTGCGTGTAATCCCAGCTACCAGGGAGGCTGAGGCAGGAGAATTGCCTGAACCCAGGAGGTGGAGGTTGCGGTGAGCCGAGATCGTGCCATTGCACTCCAGCCTGGGTAACAAGAGCGAAACTCCATCTCAAAAAAAAAATAAAATGAAATAAAATAAAACAAATAAATAAATAAATAATTTAAAAAAAAAAAGAAAAAGAAAAGTCAGGGAGCTGTCAGGGAGCTCACTGATAATTTATTTTGGTGCTATCAACAACTGCTATCAAAACACTACTACAAAATCCAAAATTCTATCTATTGCCAGACCTTTCTCCTTACTTCTGAACTCATTTACCAAACTGCCTCCCCCACCTCCGCAACTCAACGTGAATGTCAACTTGAAATTAATTACTTAATTTCTTTGCTATTAGATTGGCTTTCCTTTAACATCTAAAGACTTGTCTTAAATTCTTACTTCATGTTATTAGCATCAAATCTGAAGGGATCTAGTGTAGGAGCTCTTTGACATAAGAAACATGTGTTTTTGAGAAATCACACAAAGTGAAATAATTATCATAGCTGTAAAAAGAAATATGCCCATAAAGAAATAACAGTAAAAGATTAGAGGCTTTCAGTCATACTAGAGAGTGACGTTACATCAAATTATTCTGTTAATTCAATAAGAAAATATATAAACCTAATTCTGACAAACTTTCTATAAAACAAAAAAGAACCCTTTGTTAGGGTTGAGAGTGAAAACTGCAAGTTTTAGAAAGAGGTGAGACCAGCTGCAGAATGTGCTCCTCACGCATCACCAAGGCTGTCCCAATCGCACCCTCTGCCTCAGTATCCCCCTTATTCCACTTAATTCTTTCCCAGACCACAACCCCTTCTTACATAGTAAATATCTCCTACTTACTACACATTTCCCCACCGGATTAAATGCTCCAGAATGCATGGGGCAGGGCACCGTCTCCCACAGCGCCCAGTTTCCAACACCTGACTCACAGGTACCAAATGACTTCAGGATTATGAGGTTGGATGTAGTGATTATTTTCTCAATACTTGCAGTGGTTCACAGCAATGAAAATCCTAAGATTTCCTTTCCCCTTTCGGGGACCATAAAGCAAGCAGCAATACCGTCAAGAGGCATTTGAACCAGAGCAACTCCAACTAAAATAGGAGCTGGGTAAAATGAGGCTGAGACCTGCTGAGTTGCATTCTCAGATAGTTAAGGCATTCTAAGTCACAGGGTGACGAAGGAGGCCAGCACAAGATACAGTTCATAAAGACCTTGCTGATCAAATGGGTTGCAGTAAAGCGGCCAGCCAAAACCAAGATAGTGACGAGAGTGGCCTCTGGTCGTCCTCACTGCTACTACACTCCCACCAACACCACGACAGTTTGCTCAAAAGGGGAAGCATACAAATAATCCATTCCTGGCCGGGCACAGTGGCTCACACCTGTAAACCCAGCACTCTGGGAGGCCAAGGTGGGTGGATCGCCTTACGTCAGGAGCTTCAGAGCAGCCTGACCAACATGGTGGAACCCCCTTCTCTACTACAAATGAAAAATAAAATTAGCTGGGTGTCGTGGTGCACACCTGTGATCCCAGCTACTTGGGAGGCTGAGGCAGGAGAATCACTTGAGAACCTGCTTGAGAAGTAAACAAGACAGGCATGATCTGCGCTGTCAGGGCCACTGTGCTGAAGCAGGAGGAAGAAGTCAGCCAGCAGCGCTCTGTGAAAAATGAAAGGAGGATGAATCAGTGAGCCTGGAGGCTGAGGTGAGACGGTGCTCAGTGAAGACCTCTCCAGCATGGTGACATTTCAACTGTGATGCTAATAGAAAGGAGAAGCGCAGAAAGCCCTCAACTAACAGCATTCCACAAACACCAGCCCTCAGCGCAACAGTGCCAGGAGGCTGTGACCTGAGAGGAAGAGAGGCACACAAATGACCAGAGTGGCTGGCACAGAGCAAGCAATCCACAGAGGGCATGTGGGAAAAGCAGAGGAATGGCAGAGAGCAGCTCACCCATGCCCCTGCAGATCCAATCAGGGGCTGTGAGGTTTCTCCAAGTACAGTGGAAGCCACTACAGATGACAGTCCAGAGAATGACAGGCTCCACCTCCTGCTTTCAATGAGCCTGACCTGGCCGTTCTGTGGCATGGCTCTAACTGGGCACTGGAGGGCAGTGAAGGAGGATGGGGTAGAATCCGGGCTTTGTGTTTGGGCAGAGTCAGCAGGCCTTGCTAGGCTGGATACGGGAAGGGAGACAATCATACCTCAGGGTAACTCCTGGGCATCTGGCTTGGGCAGCTGGTAGACCCTGAGAGGAGCTCCTGGAGAGGGAAATGGGGACTTTGCCTGGGACATATGAAGCCTGAGGAGGGGTCAAGCAGATAGGTAAATATAGAGGTCTGGTATGAGGAGCATCTTCAGGGCCAGGAATGAGAGTCTCAAAGACACAGACAATATAATATTTTCAAGAGGTGGGCAAGGTGGGATTATCTGTAAGACACAGTAAGAAGAGAGAAAGAGGCTGGGCAAAGGGGCTCATGTCTGTAATCTGAGCACTTTGGGGAGGCCAAGGCAGGTGGATCACGAGGTCAGGAGTTCAAGACCAGCCTGGCCAACATGGTGAAACTTCATCTCTACTAAAAAAATAGAAAAATTAGCCAGGCATAGTGGCGGACATCTGTAATCCCAGCTACTCAGGAGGCTGAGGCAGGAGAATCGCTTGAACCAGGGAGGCAGAGGTTGCAGTGAGTCAAGACTGTGCCGCTGCACTCCAGCCTGGGTGACAAGAGGAAGATTCTATCTCAAAAAAAAAAAAGAAAGAAAGAAAGAAAGAGGGCTCAGGATGAAGCTGCCGGCTGGCACTCTCCAGTGTAGAGAGGACGAGGGCAGGGGCCTCAAGAGACTGAAAATGAGACAGAGAGGAGCCAAGAAAGAGTCCACAAGATTTGAACATTTTTATAAAAAATGGGGGAACAGAGAACAATAACCTAGAATTGTGCTGAGAAGCAGAATAAAAATGGGGCAGAGAGCAACTATGGGTGGCAAAAGCTGTTGAATAACAAATTAAAACAGTGTTTTGAAATGTTGATGAAGTATTTAAGGAACACGATAGATGAGACAGGTTGGCTGAGGTTGTACCTTCAAATGCCCAGTGGTGGCTACTGCCAAAGCTCTGTTACTACAGAGTGGCACCCAGGCACAGGTAAAGCCCAAAGAAAAGAGGCTTCCCAATGGTGTCAATCCTCCTGCAGAAAACCTTTGACTGTACAGAAAAATCTACTCAGTAAAAAGCATATGTGGTTCCATTACCCGACTCTCTCCTCTTATGTAGGATTAAAATTTCCATAATCTATGCCTATTAAAAACTGTAGGATGGCCAAGCATGGTGGCTCACATCTGTAATCCCAGCAATTTGGGACGCTGAGGCAGCTGAACCACCTGAGGTCAGGAGTTTGAGACCAGCCTGACCAACAAGGCAAAGCCCTGTCTCTACTGAAAATATAAAATTAGCCAAGTGTGGTGGTCATGCCTATAATCCCAGCTAGTCGGGAGGCTGAGGCAGGAGAATCACTTGAAACTGGGAGGCAGAGGTTGCAGTGAACTGAGATCCTGCCATTGCACTCCAGCCTGGGTGACAGAATGAGACTCCATCTAAATAAAAAAACAAAAAAAGTCAGAGAGTCCAGGTGTAGTGGCTCATGCCTGTAATCCCAACATGTTGGGAGGAGGGGGAATCAACTCAGGTCAGGAGTTTTAGGCTAGCCTGGCCAAACTGATGAAACCCCAACTCTACTAAAAATGCAAATATTAGACAGGCATGCTGGCAGGTGCCTACAATCCCAGCTATTTGAAAGGTTGAGGCAAGACAATCGCTTGAACCTGGGAGGTGAAGGTTGCAGTGAGCCAAGACAGTGCCACTCTGCACTCCAGCCTGAGCAACAACACTGAAACTCCATCACCAAAAAAAAAAAAAAAAAAAAAGAGAGAAAACTGGAGCTGAGTCCTACTCATTGTATTTACTTTCCTAAGATAAAACATTATAAAAAACATTCCCACCAGGTGTGGTGGCTCACATCTGTAATGCCAGCACTTTGGGAGGCCAAAACGTGGGAATCACAGAATGAGGAGTTCAAGACAAGCCTGGCCAGCATGGTGAAATCCACATCTACCAAAAAAATACAAACATTAGCTATACATGGTGGTGTGCGCCTGTAATCTCAGCTACTCGGGAGAGTGAGGCAAGAAAATGACTTGAATCCGGGAGATGGAGGTTGCAGAGAGCCACTGTACTCCAGCCTGGGTGACAGAGCAAGACTCCATACAAAGAAAACAAAACAAAACAAAACAAAAGACATTACTCAGTAACATACTTTAAAGGAGGAAAAAAAGGCTTACCCAATTGTTTTGCAGAAAAGCTGATCCACTGTCTTTCTTAGTTTGGTGATTCTGGCACATCATTCTTCCTTTACTGTCGAAACACAAAAATACAAGTTTTCTCAATGTAATGGGTTTACTAACCTGGGTTGTTAAATATTATTATTATTATTATTATTATTATTATTATTATTATTACTGTTTTAAGACGGGGTTTCACCACATTGGTCAGGCTGGTCTTGAACTCCCGACCTCAGGTGATCCACCCACCTTGGCCTTCAAAGTGCTTGATTACAGGCGTGAGCCACCATGCCCGGCCTAAATATTATTATTATAAAATAGGCAGTATCTTTTCTTTCCTGTGACTAAAACTATTTCTAAGATTCCAGAATGTACTTATTACTGAAACAATGCTAACACTGAACAAAAAAAGGAAGAACCAGACATTCATTAAAGCTTGAAAAAAGCAGAACGCGGTGTGCTCAAGAACAGCTACCGGGCCAGGCACAGTGGCTCATGCCTGTAATCCTAGCACTTTCGGAGGCTGAAGCAGGCAGATCACCTGAGGTCAGGAGTTCAAGACCAGCCTGGCCAACATGGTGAAACCCCATCCCTGCTACAAACACAAAAATTAGGCAGCCACGGTGGCAGGTGCCTGTAATCCCAGCTACCTGAAACATGAAGTGGGAAGATTTGCTTGAACCCAGAAGGTGGGAGGATACAGCAAGCTGAGATTATGTCACTGCACTCCAGCATGGGCAACCCAGCAAAACTCCATCTCAATAAATAAATAAACAGCTAGCAGGAGACATTTGCTATGGGGAGACTAGGGACATGATCTTGCTGGCAATCCTCCCATTTTAGTAAATCTAAACAGCTTAATTCCATTCTGTTTTGTCCCCATACCACGCCAGAGCCAAAACTAGTGAGAAAATCAATTCTATTTCTTTGAAAACACATCTAACAATGAAGACATGATACGCATGGCTGCATACTCTAAAAGGAAACCTTCTTATGTTCTGGGTATCATGAGCATTTGATGAATGCTTTTTCAGTTGACTGGCGTAGACTTGAACAATAAACTGTTCGATGCGCTACGCCAAATAAATCTTGCATCTGAGAAGTAGGACAAAGATTGTTATTTTACTGCTGTCTACCCATTAATCCAGCATCCACATGTATTTATAATGGGTTAATACAAAGAAAATAAGTTGACTGTTTTAGAGGGCATTAGAATTTTGACAGCATGAATTCTCTTATCCTGGAAAACAATTAATAGTTAGAGACATATTATTTCACGTGGAAGGTACCATTAAAGAAATCAATGTTAATCATTAAATAATTATTGCACATAATCTTCTCATCTGGCCTAAGACTGAAGACGTACCTCCTGAAGCTGGTTTATCAAGCTGTAAATCTCCAGTTCTTGAATTCATAAGTTCATGTCTGAAAGGTGAGAATATTTAATATTCACTAGGCAATATTTAGCACAGTAATATCCATTAGTACATATTTAATATTTAATCACCAAGGGTGGTTTTGAAAAGAAAAGACAGGCTGGGCACAGTAACTCCTGCCTGTAATTCCAACACTTTGGAAAGCTGAGGCAGACGGATCACAAGGTCAAAAGTTTGAGACCAACCAGGCCAACATGGTAAAACCCCATCTCCACTAAAAATACAAACCTTAGCTGGGTGTGGTGGCAGGCACCTGGAATCGCAGCTACTCAGGAGGCTGAGCTGGAGAATTGCTTGCACCCAAGAGGCAGAGGTTGAAGTGAGCCGAGATCACATCACTGCACTACATAGCCTAGGTGACAGAGCAAGACTCCCTCTCAGAAAAAAATTAAGAAAAGACAATCTGAATGCTTGAGCACAACTAAATCTTCAGTTGAGGTTTCTAAAGAGTAACAAAAAAAAAAATAATTGCAAATTGTCTCCTAAGTTGCTTCATGGAGCATGTGTCCTCACAAGTAAAGTGGCAACTTGGCAACACACAGCTCTTTGAAGCATACTACAAAATCTTAAATGGAATCCTTTAATATTGCATTGCATTCAAGGCTATCTTCCTCTACATATCTACAAAAACAATCATATATTCCCACATATGCTATGAAAATCTCAGGCCGAAAAGCAAGACATGGATACTCTTTTCTTCAGCAAAAGTAGCACAACATTGTAAAAGAAAATGTAAGTTGCATGCCAGTCAGGTGTGGGCGGTGTTCATGTTTCAAAAGCTAACACTGGCATGACTGACTCAAAGTTGGACCCAGATAAATTAAAAAGGGAAAGATGAAAAATACATAAAATAGGCTGGGCACAGTGGCTCATGCCTGTAATCCCAGCACTTTGGAAGACCAAGGAAGGTGTATCACAAGGTCAGGATTTCGAGGCCAGCCTGGCCCATATGGAGACTGAGGCAGGAGAATTGCTTGATCCCAGGAGGCAGAGGTTGAAGTGAGCCGAGATCATGCGACTACGCTCCAGCCGAGGCGACAAGAGTGAAAACTCTGTCTCACAAAGGAAAAAACATTCCTTTGGGAAGTCCTTCTACATAGAGATCTTCAACATGAGACTGGAGAAAAGGGGTATAGGATCATCAACAGACCATTGGCTTTTACTGTTTGAGCTATCGGGACAAAAAGAAAAAGAGAGATCATTTAAACACAATCTGTATTGCTCTTTAACTTTTTATTTTTCAGATGGAGTCTCGCTCTGTCACCAGGCTGAAGTGAAGCAGCACAATCTCAGTTCACTGCAACCTCCGTGTCCCGGGTTCAAGTGATTCTCCTGCCTAAGTCTCCTGAGTAGCTGGGACTACATGTGCCCGCCACCATGCTCAGCTAATTTTTATACTTTTAGTAGAGACAGAATTTCACCATGTTTGCCAGGATGGTCTCGATCTCCTGACCTCGTGATCCACCCACCTTGGCCTCCCAAAGTGCTGGGATTACAGGCATGAGCCACTGAGCCAGGCATTGCTCTTTAACTTTTATAATTTCATCTTTACTTCTGTTATTGTAATTCAGTCCAAAGAAAAACAGTGTGAGGAAAATAAAAATAACACCCAAAGTGCTAATATTCTGTTCATCAAAGTTTGCAGTGAAATATCCCACTACAGCCAGGCAGGGTGACTTACCCCTGTAATCCTAGCACTTGGGAGGCCAAGGCAGGTGAATCGCCTGAGGTCAGGAATTGGAGACCAGGCTGGCCAACATGGCAAAACCGCATCTCTAAGAAAAATACAAAAATTAGCCAGTTGTGGTGGTGAGTGCTTATAATCTTAGCTACTTGGGAAGCTGAGATAGGAGAATCACCTAAACACAGGAGGCAGAGGTTGCAGTGAGCTAAGATCACCCCATTGCACTCTAGCATGGGTAACAAGAGCAAAACTCCAGCTCAAAAAGAAAAGAAAAGATACATAGATCCCATTACATTAAGGCAATGTAGATACAGCCAGACTTTCTACAGAAATCTGAACCACATTATAAAGAGAGAAAAACATACCAGCTAATATTATTTAATACATACAGTACTAAATGGAAGAGGTAATATTTTCAAAACAGAAACATCAGTGTAACCTTATTGGACTTGTAAAAATAATTTTTTTTAATAACGGAAACAGAAGATTCCCTGAACTGCAACTTTTAAGCTAGCATTTATTTACTCAAGATTCAACTAATATAACAGCTATAAAATGCCAAGAGCTGGGCTGGGCATGGTGGCTCATGGCTGTAATCCCAACATTTTGGGAAGCTAAGGCAGGCAAATCACCTGAGGTAGACCGTTCCAGACTAGCCTGACCAACATGAAAAAAACCCATCTCTAATAAAATATAAAATTAACTGTGGCATATGCCTGTAATCCCAGCTACTCTGGAGGCTGAGGCAGAATAGCAGCTTGAACCCGGGAAGCAGAGGTTGCAGTGAGTTGAGATTGAGCTATTGCCCTACAGCCTGGGCAACAAGAGCAAAACTCCATCTCAAAAAAGAGCTACCCAAGTGGGGGTGGCTCACACCTGTAACCCCAGCACAGTGGTAGGCCAAGGTGGCTGGATCACCTGAGGTCAGGAGTCCGAGACCAGCCTGGCCAACACGGTGAAACCCCATCTCTACTAAAAATTAAAAAATTAGCCAGGCATGGTGGCACTCACCTGTAGTCCTAGCTACTAGGGAGGCTGAGGCAAGAGGATCGATTCAACCTAAGAAGTGGAAGTTTCGGTCAGCTGAGATCACACCACTGCACTCCAGCCTGAGTGAAAGAGCAAGACTCTGTTTCAAAGAAAAAAAAAAGAAAGTCAAGAGCATGGGGAGTATTAAAATCAAACATAACCAACAGTCTCCCATCAAAACAGCTCCATTTTTTTGCTATCATCGTGTGTTAAGGTCTATCTGCTAAACACTGATATTAGTACTAATGTTTCAAGTGCACTATACAGCACATTAGTGCTTAGATTTAATATCCTTTGCTGTACACTAAACTTGAATATCATACTTTCATATTACAAAAAAAAACTTTCCCTAAGGCAATTACCATTAATATTGCTTTAAAATTATAAAATGTGAAGATTGTTTTTATAATTTCACGTTTTATAATTTCACAACAGATGAACATTGTTGTCTTTAAACAAAATAATCTAATAAACCACCATCACAACAAAAGCCCCCACAACATAATCAGTTTCAACTTATAAAAGCACTGACATTTATAAAAATTGTCAGTCAATTTATAAAACAGTGAATTCATAAAACTTTAACAGCAAATGATTTGTACTCAGAATAATACTAAATTAACAATATCATAAAAACATAGGCCGGGTGTAGTGGCTCACACCTGAAATTCCAGCACTTTGGGAGGCCAAGCCAGGTGGATCACTTGAGGTCAGGAGTTCAAGACCACTCTGGACAACATGGTGAAACCCTGTCTCTACTAAAAAATAGACAAGTTAGCTGAGCATGGTGGTGCACGCCTATAATCCCCGCTACTTGGGAGGCTGAGGCAGAAGAATTACTTGAAACCATGAGGCAGAGGTTGCAGTGAGCCAAGATCTCATGCCACTGCACTCCAGTGTGTGCAACAGAGCAAGATTCTGTCTCAAAAAATAAATAAATAAGTAAATAAGAACTTAAGGAAGACGCATTTATTGTGTATTTATATACCCGGTATTATGTGAAGCACTGTAGCATGTTATCAAATCTTCGAGACAGATCTGCAGTTCTCACAACCACGAAAGACAATACCAAGGCTCAGACAGGATAAGAGACTTGGCCAAGCTGACCTCATCAACTGCCCGCCTTGGCCTCCCAAAGTGCTGGGATTACAGGCATGAGCCACCATGCCCGACCTAATACCAAATTTAACAAAGCAGATAAAGAGAAACAATTAGTTAAAAAGAAAAACAATATTAATTAAATCCCCAAGATCCAGGGCTTTGCAATAAATATGTAAATAAATCCCCAATATCCATGCTGAAAGTTTCAAAGAAATGCTAACCGATAATTTAAGAGATACAACTTTTCCTTAGCTTTGCAGTAATCTAGAAACAAAGAATGTTTCTAGATTGTAGACAGACACTACAAGATGAACAGCGAGGCCGGGCGCGGTGGCTCAAGCCTGTAATCCCAGCACTTTGGGAGGCCGAGGCGGGTGGATCACGAGGTCGAGAGATCGAGACCATCCCGGTCAACATTGTGAAACCCCGTCTCTATTAATACAAAAAAATTAGCTGGGCACGGTGGCGCGTGCCTGTAATCCCAGCTACTCAGGAGGCTGAGGCAGGAGAATTGCCTGAACCCAGGAGGCGGAGGTTGCGGTGAGCCGAGATCGCGCCATTGCACTCCAGCCTGGGTAACAAGAGCGAGACTCCGTCTCAAAAAAAAAAAAAAAAAAAAAAAAAAGATGAACAGCGACTCCATTGTGTAAACACTCATGAACAAAGTATTACAGGACTTTTCCAGTTTAGACATACCGTATTTTCTTTCAGATAATTCTTCGATGTGTTTACGTAGATCAGTGATACGATCATTCCATTTCTCTGAAAATTGAGCAAAGGTTGATTGTCAATAATATGTCCCTATTTCAGAGCAACATTAACATATGATGACTTATTTCCTGTATTTTACATCTCGACAGTCCATACCATTTTACTGCTTTTGAAAAAATTTTTCCCTTTTTTGGCGGTTCTCATAATTAGTTTAATTGGACACTGTAAGAGAAGTTTTAAAGTCTAGTACCTCTTTTTATCCATTTGCCCCTGGACTCCCCCGCCGGGACCGGCTCGCTGTCCCTGGTCTCCTCCTGCCCCCCCATGCACCGTTTGCCCCTGGACTCCCCCGCCGGGACCGGCTCCCTGTCGCTGGTCTCCTCCTGGCCCGCTCCCCGCACCATTTGCCCCTGGACAGCCCCGCCGGGACCGGCTCGCCGTCCCTGGTCTCCTCCTGCCCCTCCCGCAGCCTTTGACCCTGGGCTGCGCCGCACGGACCGCCTCGCCAGGCCTGTTCTCCTCCTGACCCCCGCCGCACCGATTGCCCCTGGACTCTCCCGCGGGAACCCGCTCGCCCTCCCTTGTTTCCTGCTGCCCCCCCGGCACCGTTTGCCCCTGGACTCCCCCGCCGGGACCGGCTCCCTGTCCCTGGTCTCCTCCTGCCCCCACCCCGCACCTTTTGCCCCGAGACTCCCACGCCGGGAACGGCTCGCCTTCCTGGTCTCCTCCTGCCCCCCAAGCACATTTTGCCCCTGGACTCCCCCGCCGGGACCGGTTCGCCGTCCCTGGACTCCTCCTGCACCCCCCCGCACCGTTTGCCCCTGGACTCCCGGGCCGGGACGGCCTCGCGGTCCCTGTTCTCCTCCTGCCTCCCCTCGCACCGTTTGCCCTGGATTCCCCCGTGGGGACAGGCTCGACGTCTCTGGTCTCCTGCTGCCACCCCAGCACCTTTTGGTCCTGGACTCCCCCGTGGGGATCCACTAGGGTTCCCTGGTCTCCTCCTGCCACCCCCGCACCGTTTGCCCCTGGACTCCCCCGCCGAGACCGCCTCGCTGTCCCTGGTCTCCTCCTGCCCCCCCCCCCCCCACGCACCGTTTGCCCCTGGACTCCCCTGCCGGGACCGGCTCCCTGTCCCTGGTCTCCTCCTGGCCCCACCCCCCCACCGCACCATTTGACCCTGGATTCCCCCGCTGGAACCGGTTCACCGTCCCTGGTCTCCTACTGCCACCCCGGCACCTTTTGCCCCTGGACTCCCGGGCAGGAGCTGGCTCGGAGTCCCTGGTCTTCTCCTGCACCCCCCGGACCGTTTGCCCCTGGACTCCCCCGCCGGGACCGGTTCACCGTCCCTGGTCTCCTCCTGCCTCCCCCGCACCATTTGCCCCTGGACTACCTCGCAGGGACCGGCTCGCTGTCCCTGTTCTCCTCCTGCCCCCCCACGCACCGTTTGCCCCTGGACTCCCCCGCCGGGACCGGCTCCCTGTCGCTGGTCTCCTCCTGACCCGCCCCCCGCACCATTTGCCCCTGGACACCCCCGCCGGGACCGGCTCCCTGTCGCTGGTCTCCTCCTGACCCGCCCCCCGCACCATTTGCCCCTGGACACCCCCGCCGGGACCGGCTCGCCGTGCCTGGTCTCCTCCTGCCCCTCCCGCAGCCTTTGACCCTGAGCTGCGCCGCCCGGACCGCCTCGCCAGGCCTGTTCTCCTCCTGACCGCCGACACACTGTTTGCCCCTGGACTCCCCCGCCGTGAACGGCTCGCCGACCCTGGTCTCCTCCTGCCCTCCCACGCACCGATTGCCCCTGGACTCTCCCGCGGGAACCCGCTCGCCCTCCCTTGTTTCCTGCTGCCCCCACCGCACCGTTTGCCCCTGGACTTCCCCGCCGGGACCGGCTCCCTGTCCCTGGTCTCCTCCTGCCCCCATCCCGCACCTATTGCCCCGGGACTCCCCCGCCGGGACCGGCTCGCCGTCCCTGGTCTCCTCCTGCCCACCCCGCACCATTTGCCCCTGGACTCCCCCGCTGGGACCGGCCCTCAAGTGATCTGTCTCAGCTTCCCAAAGTGCTGGGATTACAGGTGTGAGCCACCAAGCCGAGCCACAGACTTTGTTATTAAATAGCCTAACCCAAGTGGGGCGCCGTGGCTCACACCTTTAATCCCAACAACTCTGAAGGCCAAGGTGAGAAGACGGCTTGTACTCAGGAGTTCGAGACCGGCCTGGGCAACACGGGGGCAAGACTCCCCCCATCTCTACAAAAAAATACAAAATACTAGGTCAGGCATGCACTGTGCCTGGCTAATTTTTGTATCTTTTGTAGAGACGGGGTTTTGTCATGTTGCTCAGGCCGGTCTCACACTCCTGATTCCAAGCCATCCTCCCGCCTCGGCCTCCCAAAGTGCTGGGATTACAGGGCCCAGGCAGCCTCCATTTTTCTTGAAGCAGCCCCCCAATATCGCACGCTTGGATAGTTTTCTTTTTTAGTTTTTAAGACAGGGTTTACCTCAGTCTCGCAGGCTGGAGTGCTGTGGTAGGATCACAGCTCGCTGCAGCCTTGAACCTTGGGGTTCAAGTAGCTGGGAGGCTGAGGTGGGACTACAGAAATGGGGTCACACCACTTTGCCAGGCTGCCCTTGAACTCCTGGCCTGAAGGAAACGTCCTACCTCCCCAGGGTCCGGACACACTTTTTCTATTTTTGACCCACATAAACGCGGTGCTGGGTCGCAGTTTGTTACCTACGCTTCTCCGGCCAGCAGCACACAGGACACAGCGGGAGGTGGAGGTTACCGGGCTCTGCTCTGCGGAGAAGACAACGCAGCTCCCAGACAACACACCTCCGCGTGAAGTCGCCAACGGTCCGCCTCTGTGACGTTGCCGGAGGCCGGCCCCTCACGCGGAGCCAACCGGAAGTAGAGGCGGGGCTGCTGGTTCTTCCAGGAGCGCGCATGCGCGGGCTGGTAACGGAGACGGCTGCAGAGCGGGCACTTCCGCGTTCTCCGAGCTCCCGGCAAGGGAAGGAGGTGAGTGCGTGAGCTCCCGGTGAGGGAAGGGGTGTGTCCGAGCTCCCCGTGAGGGAGGGGGTTGTGTCAGCGGTCCCCGCGAGGGAAGGGGGTGTGTCCGAGATCCACCCTTTTAACAAAATTTTAATTGAGCAATCCAGGATTGATAACTACGGGCATGAAAGTGTATAGCAGACCTAGAACATACTCATTTTGCATGATTGAAACTTTGTAACTGCCAGGGAGTAACTCCCTCTTGCCTCCGCCACAGCCTCTGGCAGCTACCATTCTTCTTTCTACTTCTAGGAGTTTGACAATGTAACTTTTGAGATAAGATCTCACTCTGTTGCCCAGGCTGGAGTACAATGTGCAATCCCGGCTCACTGCAGCCATGACGTCCAGGGCTGAAGTGATCTTCCTGCCTCAGCCTCTTGAGAAGTTGGGACCAGAGGCATGTGCCACTATTCTAGGCTACTTTTTAAATTTTCTGTGAGACAGAGTCTCACTATGTTGCCTTTCAACCTGGTCTCGAATTCCTGGGCTCAAGGGATCTCACCTGGACATTCAAAAGTTCTGGGATAACAGGCATGAGTCACTGTGTTCAAATGACAACATTTGTTTTTTTGAGATAGTATCTGGCTCTGTCACCCAGGCTGTAGTGCAGTGGAACGATCACTACAATCACCACGTCTTGGGCTCAAGCAATACTCTCGCCTCAGCCTCCTGAGTAGCTGAGACTACAGGTGTGAGACAACATGCCTGGCTATCTGGCTATTTATTTCCTGAGTAGCTGGGACTACAGGTGTGAGACACCATGCCTGGCTATCTGCTATTTGTTTCCTGACAAGCTGGGAATACAGGTGTGACACACCATGCCTGGCTATGTGCTATTTATTTCCTGAGTAACTGGGACTACAGGTGTGAGACACCATGCCTGGCTATCTGGCTATTTATTTCCTAAGTAGCTGGGACTACAGGTGTGAGACCCCATGCCTGGCTATCTGGCTATTTATTTCCTGAGTAGCTGGGACTACAGGTGTGAGACACCGTGCGTGGCTATCTGTCTATATGTTTCCTGAGTAGCTGGGACTACAGGTGTGAGACAGCATGCCTAGTTCTCTGCTATTTAGTTCCTGAGTAGCTGAGACTACAGATGTGAGACACCATGCCTGGCTATCTGGCTATTTATTTCCTGAGTAGCTGGGACTACAGATGTGAGACACCATGCCTGGCTATCTGGCTATTTATTTCCTGAGTAGCTGGGACTACAGGTATGAGACATCATTCCTGCATATCTGGCTATTTACTTCCTAAGTAGCTGGGACTACAGGTGTGAGACACCATGCCTGGCTATCTGGCTATTTATTTCCTGAGTAGCTGCGACTACAGCTGTGAGAAACCATGCCTGGCTATCTGGCTATTTATTTGCTGTATAGCTGGAACTACAGATGTGAGACACCATGCCTGGCTATCTGGCTATTTATTTGCTGTATAGCTGGAACTACAGATGTGAGACACCATGCCGGGCTATCTGGCTATTTATTTCCTGAGTAGCTGGGACTACAGATGTGAAACACCATGCCTGGCTATCTGGCTGCTTATTTCCTGAGTAGCTGGGACTACAGGTGTGAGACACCATGCCTGGATATCTGCTATTTATTTCCTGATTACCGGGGAGTAGAGGTGTCAGACACCATGCCTGGCTATCTGGCTGTTTATTTCCTGACTAGCTGGGTCTACAGGTGTGAGACACCATGCCTGGCTATCTGGCTACATATTTCCTGAGCAGCTGGGACTACAAGTTTGAGACAGCATGCCTGGCTCTCTGCTATTTATTACCTGAGTAGCTGGGACTACAGGTGTGAGATACCATGCCTGGCTATCTGGCTATTTATTTCCGGAGTAGCTGGGACGCCAGGTGTGAGACAACATGCCTAGCTATCTGGCTATTTATTTCCGGAGTAGCTGGGACTACAGGCTTCAGACACCATGCCTGGCTATTTGGCTATTTATGTCCTGAGTAGCTGTGACTATAGGTGTGAGACACCATGCCTGGCTATCTGACTATTTATTTCCTGAGTAGCTGGGACTACAGGTGTGAGACATCATGCCTGGCTATCTGGCTGTTCATTTCCTGAGTAGCTGGGACTACAGGTGTGAGACACCATGCCTGGCTATCTGGCTACATATTTCCTGAATAGCTGGGACTACAGGTGTGAGACACCATGCCTGGCTATCTGGCTGTTCATTTCCTGAGTAGCTGGGACTACAGGTGTGAGACACTATGCCTGGCTATCTGGCTATTTATTTCCTGAGTAGGTAGGACTACAGGTGTGAGACACCATGCCTGGATATCTGGCTGTTTATTTCCTGAGTAGCTGGGAATACAGGTGTGAGACACCATGCCTGGCTATCTGGCTATTTATTTCCTGATTAGCTGGGACTACAGGTGTGAGACACCATGACTGGCTCTCTGCTATATTTTTCCTGATTAGGTGGGACTACAGATGTGAGACATCATGCCTGGCCATCTGCTATTTATTTCCTGAGTAGCTGGGACTACAGGAGTGAGACACCATGCCTGGCTATCTGCTATATTTTTCCTGAGTAGCGGGGACTACAGGTGTGAGACACCATGCCTGGCTATTTGGCTATTTATGTCCTGAGTAGCTGGGACTACAGGTGTGAGACATCATGTCTGGCTATCTGGCTATTTATTTCCTTAGTAGCTGGAACTACAGGTGTGAGACATCATGCCTGGCTATCTGGCTATTTATTTCCTGAGTAGCTGGGACTACAGGCGTGAGACACCATGCGTGGCTATTTGGCTATTTATTTGCTGAGTAACTGGGGCTACAGGTGTGAAAAACCATGCCTGGCTATCTGGCTATTTATTTCCTGTGTATCTGGGACTACAGGTGGGAGACACCATGCCTGGCTATCTCACTATTTCCTGAGTGGGTGGGACCATAGGTGTGAGACACTATGCGTGGGTTCCTGCTGCTTGTTTCCTGAGTATCTGGGACTACAGGTGTGAGACACGATGCCTGGCTATCTGCTATTTATTTCCTGAATACTTGGGACTACAGGTGTGAGACACCATCCCTGGCTATCTGGCTATTTATTTCCTGAATAGCTGGGACAACAGTTGTGACACACCATGCTTGG
The DNA here is from genome assembly GCF_030222135.1 of Aotus nancymaae. Lineage (NCBI taxonomy): Eukaryota > Metazoa > Chordata > Mammalia > Primates > Aotidae > Aotus > Aotus nancymaae. Next base: position 3,148,643 of record NW_026988433.1, on the reverse strand, counting down.
CTCTCTGGTATTTATTTCCTGAGTAGCTGGGACTACAGGTGTGAGACACCATCCCTGGCTATCTGGCTATTTATTTCCTGAATAGCTGGGACAACAGTTGTGACACACCATGCTTGGCTCTCTGGTATTTATTTCCTGAGTAGCTGGGACTACAGGTGTGAGACACCATGCCTGGCTGTCTGCTATTTGTTTCCCGATTAGCTGGGACTACATGTGTGAGACACCACGCCTGGCTATCTGTCTATTTATTTCCAGAATAGCTGGGAATACAGGTGTGAGACACCATGACTGCCTATCTGGCTATTTGTTTCCTGAGTAGCTGGGTCTATAGGTGTGAGACACCATGCCTGGCTATCTGACTATGTATTTCCTGAGTAGCTGGGATTACAGGTGTGAGACACCATGCCTGGCTATCTGGCTATTTATTTCCTGAGTGTCTGGGACTACAGGTGGGAGACACCATGCCTGGCTATCTCACTATGTATTTCCTGAGTGTGTGGGACCACAGGTGTGAGACACTATGCCTGGGTATCTGCTATTTGTTTCCTGAGTAGCTGGGACTACAGGTGTGAGACACCATGCCTGGCTATCTCACTATGTATTTCCTGAGTGTGTGGGACCACAGGTGTGAGACACTATGCCTGGGTATCTGCTATTTGTTTCCTGAGTAGCTGGGACTACAGGTGTCAGACACAATGCGTGACTATCTGCTATTTATTTCCTGAGTAGCTGGGACTCCAGGTGTGAGACACCATGCCTGGCTATCTGCTGTTTGTTTCCTGAGTAGCTGGGACTACAGGTGTGAGACACCATGCCTGAGTTTCTGCTATTTGTTACCCGATTAGCTGGGACTACATGTGTGAGACACCATGCCTGGCTATCTGGCTATTTATGTCCTGAGTAGCTGGGACTACAGGTGTGAGACTCCATGCCTCGCTATCTGATAATTTATTTCCTGAGTACCTGGTAGTACAGGTGTGAGACACCATGCGTGGTATCTACCTATTGATTTCCTCAATAGCTGGGACTACAGGTGTGAGACAACAGGCCTGGCTATCTGTCTATTTATTTCCAGAATAACTGGGACTACAGGTGTGAGACACCGTGCCTGGTTATCTGGCTATTTATTTCCTGAGTAGCTGGGACTACAGGTTTGAGACACGATGCCTGGCAATCTGGCTATTTATTTCCTGAATAGCCGGGACTACAGGTGTGAGATACCATGCCTGGCTATCTCTCTATTTATTTCCTGAGCAGCTGGGACTACAGATCTGAGACACCATGCATGGTTTTCTGGCGTTTTATTTCCTGATTAGCTGGGACTACAGGTGTCGGACACCATGCCTGGCTATTGGCTATTTATTTCCTAAGTAGCTGGGACCACAGGTGTGAGACACCATACCTGGCTATCTGGCTATTTATTTCCTGAGTAGCTAGGACTACAAGTGTGAGTCACCATTCCTGGCTATCTGGCCATTTATTTCATGAGTATCTGGGACTACAGGTGTGAGACACCATACCCAGCTATCTGGCTATTTATTCCCTGAGTAGCTGAGACTACAGGTGTGAGACAGCATGCCTGGCTATCTGCTATTTATTTCCTGAGTACCTGGGACTATAGGTGTGAGACACCATGCCTGACTATCTGGCTATTTCCTGAGTAGCTGGGACTACAGGTGTGAGACAGTATACCTTGCTCTCTGCTATTTATTTTCTGAGTAGCTGGCACTGCATGTGTGAGACACCATGCCTGGATATCGGGCTATTTATTTCCTGAGTAGCTGGGATTACAGATGTGAGACCCCATGCCTGTCTATCTGCCATTTATTTCATCAGTAGCTGTGACTACAGGTGTGAGACACCATACCTGGCTATCTGGCTGGTTATTTCCTGAGTAGCTGCGACTACAGGTGTGAGACAGCATGCCTGGCTATCTGCTATTTATTTCCTGAATAGCTGGTACTACAGGTGTGAGACAGTATGCCTGGCTCTCTGCTATTTATTTCCTGAATAACTGGGACTCCAGGTGTGAGACACCATGCTGAGTTATCTGGCTATTTATTTCCTAAGTCGCTTGAACAACAGGTGTGAGACAGCATGCCTGGCTATCTGGCTATTTATTTCCTGATTAGCTCGGACTCCAAGTGTGAGACATGATGCCTGGCTGTCTGGCTATTTATCTCCTGAGTAGCTGGGACTACAGGTGTGAGACACCATGCCTGGCTATCTGCTATTTATTTCCTGAGTACCGGGGAATAGAGGTGTGAGACACCATGCCTGGCTATCTGGCTGTTCATTTCCTGAGTAGCTGCGACTACAGGTGTGAGACACCATGCCTGGCTATCTGGCTATATATTTCCTGAGTAGCTGAGACTACAGGTGTGAGACACCATGCTTGGCTATCTGGCTATTTATTTCCTGAGTAGGTAGGACTACAGGTGTGAGACACCATGTCTGGCTATCTGGCTGTTTATTTCCTGAGTAGCTGGGACTACAGGTGTGAGACACCATGCCTGGCTATCTGGCTACATATTTCCTGAGTGTCTGTGACTACAGGTGTGAGACACCATGCCTGGCTATCTGGCTGTTCATTTCCTGAGTAGCTGGGACTACAGGTGTAAGACACCATACCTGGCTATCTGGCTATTTATTTCCTGAGTAGCTAGGACTACAGGTGTGAGACACCATTCCTGGCTATCTGGCTGTTTATTTCATGAGTATCTGGCACTACAAGTGTGAGACACCATACCCAGCTATCTGGCTATTTATTTCCTGAGTAGCTGAGACTACAGGTGTGAGACAGCATGCCTGGCTATCGGCTATTTATATCCTAAGTAGCTGGGACTACAGGTGTGAGACAGTATACCTTGCTCTCTGATATTTATTTTCTGAGTAGCTGGCACTGCATGTGTGAGACACCATGCCTGGATATCGGGCTATTTATTTCCTGAGTAGCTGGGATTACAGATGTGAGACACCATGCCTGTCTATCTGCCATTTATTTCATCAGTAGCTGAGACTACAGGTGTGAGACACCATACCTGGCTATCTGGCTGTTTATTTCCTGAATAGCTGGTACTACAGGTGTGAGACAGCATGCCTGGCTCTCTGCTATTTATTTCCTGAGTAACTGAGACTCCAGGTGTGAGACACCATGCCGGGTTATCTGGCTATTTATTTCCTGAATAACTGAGACTCCAGGTGTGAGACACCATGCCGGGTTATCTGGCTATTTATTTCCTAAGTAGCTTGAACAACAGGTGTGAGACAGCATGCCTGGCTATCTGGCTATTTATTTCCTGATTACCTCAGACTCCATGTGTGAGACATCATGCCTGGCTATCTGGGTATTTATTTCCTGAGTACCTGGGACGACAGGTGTGAGACAACATGCCTGGCTATCTGGCTATTTATTTCCGGAGTAGCTGGGACTACAGGTTTGAGACACCATGCCTGGCTATCTGGCTGCCTATTTCCTGAGTAGCTGGGACTACAGTTGTGAGACACCATGCCTGGCTATCTGCTATTTATTTCCTGAGTAGCTGGGACTACAGGTGTGAGACACCATGCCTGGCTATCTGGCTACATATTTCCTGAGTAGCTGGGACTACAGGTGTGAGACACCATGCCTGGCTATGTGGCTGTTCATTTCCTGAGTAGCTGGGACTACAGGTGAGAGACACCATGCGTGGCTATCTGGTTATTTATTTCCTGAGTAGGTAGGACTACAGGTGTGACACACCATGTCTGGCTATCTGGCTGTTTATTTCCTGCGTAGCTGGGAATACATGTGTGAGACACCATGCCTGGCTATCTGGCTATTTATTTCCTGATTAGCTGGGACTACAGCTGTGAGACACCATGCCTGGCTCTCTGCTATATATTTCCTGATTAGGTTGGACTACAGATGTGAGACTTCATGCCTGGCTATCTGCTATTTATTTCCTGAGTAGCTGGGACTACAGGTGTGAGACACCATGCCTGGCTCTCTCTCTATTTATTTCCTGAGCAGCTGGGACTACAGATCTGAGACACCATGCCTGGTTTTCTGGCGTTTTATTTCCTGATTAGCTGGGACTACAGGTGTGGGACACCATGCCTGGCTATCGGCTATTTATTTCCTGAGTAGCTGGGTCTACAGGTGTGAGACACCATACCTGGCTATCTGGCTATTTATTTCCTGAGTAGCTAGGACTACAGGTGTGAGACACCTTTCCTGGCTATCTGGCCATTTATTTCATGAGTATCTGGGACTACAGGTGTGAGACACCATACCCAGCTATCTGGCTATTTATTTCCTGAGTAGCTGAGACTACAGGTGTGAGACAGCATGCCTGAATATCTGCTATTTATTTCCTGAGTACCTGGGACTATAGGTGTGAGGCACCATGCCTGACTATCTTTCTATTTCCTCAATAGCTGGGACTACAGGTGTGAGACAGTATACCTTGCTCTCTGCTATTTATTTTCTGAGTAGCTGGCACTGCATGTGTGAGACACCATGCCTGGATATCGCGCTATTTATTTCCTGAGTAGCTGGGACTACAGATTTGAGACACCATGCCTGGCTATCTGGCTATTTATTTCCTGAGTACCTGGGACGACAGGTGTGAGACAACATGCCTGGCTATCTGGCTATTTATTTCTGGAGTAGCTGGGACTACAGGTGTGAGACACCATGCCTGGCTAATAGCTATTTATTTCCTGAGTACCGGGGAATAGAGGTGTGAGACAGCATGCCTGGCTATCTGCTATATTTTTCCTGAGTAGCGGGGACTACAGATGTGAGACACCATGCCTGGCTATCTGCTATTTATTTCTTGAGTACCTGAGACTACAGGTGTGAGACACCATGCCTGGCTATCTGGCTTTTTATTTCCTGAATAGCTGGGACTACATGTGTGAGACACCATGCCTGGCTATCTGGGTATTTATTTCCTGAGTAGCTGGGACTACAGGCGTGAGACACCATGTGTGGCTATTTGGCTATTTATTTGCAGAGTAACTGGGGCTACAGGTGTGAGACACCATGCCTGGCTATCTGGCTATTTATTTCCTGAGAATCTGGGACTACAGGTGTGAGGCACCATGCCTGGCTATTTGTCTATTTATGTCCTGAGTACCTGGGACTACAGGTGTGAGACACCATGCCTGGCTATCAGCTATTTATTTCCTGAGTAGCTGGGACTACAGGTGTGAAACACCATGCCTGGCTATCTGCTATTTATTTGCTGAGTAGCAGGGACTACAGGCGTGAGACGGCATGCCTGGCTATCTGCTATATTTTTCCTGAGTACCTGGGACTACAGGTGTGAGACACCATGACTGGCAATCTGCTATTTATTTCCTGAGTAGCTGCGACTACAGTTGTGAGACACTATGCCTGGCTATCTGGCCATTTATTTCCTTAGTAGCTGGGACTTCATGTGTGAGACAACATGCCTGGCTATCTGGCTATTTATTTCCTGAGTTGCTGGGACTACAGGCGTGAGACACCATGCGTGGCTATCTGGCTATTTATTTCCTGAGTAGCTGGGATTACAGGTGTGAGACACCATGCCTGGCTATCTGCTATTTATTTCCTGAGTACCTGGGACTACAGGTGTGAGACACCATGCGTGGCTATCTGGCTATTTATTTCGCTGGTCTCCTCATGGCCCGCTCCCCGCACCATTTGCCCCTGGACAGCCCCGCCGGGATCGGCTCGCCGTGCCTGGTCTCCTCCTGTTCCCCCCTCCCCGCACCGATTGCCCCTGAAATCCCCCCCGCCGGGAAGGGCTTGCCGTCCCTGGTCTCCTCCTGCCCCTCCCGCAGCCTTTGACCCTGGGCTGCGCCGCACGGACCGCCTCTCCAGGCCTGTTCTCCTCCTGACCCCCGCCGCACCGATTGCCCCTGGACTCTCCCGCGGGAACCCGCTCGCCCTCCCTTGTTTCCTGCTGCCCCCCCGGCACCGTTTGCCCCTGGACTCCCCCGCCGGGACCGGCTCCCTGTCCCTGGTCTCCTCCTGCCCCCACCCCGCACCTTTTGCCCCGAGACTCCCACGCCGGGAACGGCTCGCCTTCCTGGTCTCCTCCTGCCCCCCAAGCACGGTTTGCCCCTGGACTCCCCCGCCGGGACCGGTTCGCCGTCCCTGGACTCCTCCTGCACCCCGCCGCGCCGTTTGCCCCTGGACTCCCGGCCTCGCGGTCCCTGTTCTCCTCCTGCCTCCCCTCGCACCGTTTGCCCTGGATTCCCCCGTGGGGACAGGCTCGACGTCTCTGGTCTCCTGCTGCCACCCCAGCACCTTTTGATCCTGGACTCCCCCGTGGGGATCCACTAGGGTTCCCTGGTCTCCTCCTGCCACCCCCGCACCGTTTGCCCCTGGACTCCCCCGCCGAGACCGCCTCGCTGTCCCTGGTCTCCTCCTGCCCCCCCCCCCACCCCACGCACCGTTTGCCCCTGGACTCCCCTGCCGGGACCGGCTCCCTGTCCCTGGTCTCCTCCTTGCCCCACCCCCCCCCACCGCACCATTTGACCCTGGATTCCCCCGCTGGAACCGGTTCACCGTCCCTGGTCTCCTACTGCCACTCCGGCACCTTTTGCCCCTGGACTCCCCCGTGGGGATTCGCTAGGGTTCCCTGGTCTCCTCCTGCCACTCCCGCACCGTTTTCCCCTGGACTCCTCCGCCGGGACCGGTTCACCGTCCCTGGTCTCCTCCTGCCAAGCACGCACCATTTGCCCCTGGACTCCCGGGCAGGAGCTGGCTCGCAGTCCCTGGTCTTCTCCTGCACCCCCCGGACCGTTTGCCCCTGGACTCCCCCGCCCGGACCGGCTCCCTGTCGCTGGTCTCCTCCTGACCCGCCCCCCCCGCACCATTTGCCCCTGGACACCCCCGCCGGGACCGGCTCGCCGTGCCTGGTCTCCTCCTGCTCCCCACCGCACCGATTGCCCCTGAAATCCCCCCCGCCGGGAACGGCTTGCCGTCCCTGGTCTCCTCCTGCCCCTCCCGCAGCCTTTGACCCTGAGCTGCGCCGCCCGGACCGCCTCGCCAGGCCTGTTCTCCTCCTGACCGCCGACGCACCGTTTGCCCCTGGACTCCCCCGCCGTGAACGGCTCGCGGACCCTGGTCTCCTCCTGCCCTCCCACGCACCGATTGCCCCTGGACTCTCCCGCGGGAACCCGCTCGCCCTCCCTTGTTTCCTGCTGCCCCCACCGCACCGTTTGCCCCTGGACTTCCCCGCCGGGACCGGCTCCCTGTCCCTGGTCTCCTCCTGCCCCCATCCCGCACCTATTGCCCCGGGACTCCCCCGCCGGGACCGGCTCGCCGTCCCTGGTCTCCTCCTGCCCACCCCCGCACCGTTTCCCCCTGGACTCCATCCCAGGAGGACCCTCCCGGACCCTGTCCCGCACGCCATGCTGGTCCACTGTCTCACGCCCGTCCCAAGAGGACCGCCCCCAGCTTTGCCCACATTTTGGACCACTGCCTCACCCCATCCCAGGAGAACCCTCCCCGGCCCTGTCCCCCATCCCACGCTGGAACACTCTCTCACCCATGATGGACCACTGTCTCACCCCATCCCAGGAGGACTCTCCCAAGCTCTGCCCCCATGATGGACCACTGTCTCACCCCATCCCAGGAAGACCCTCCCCGACCCTGTCCTGCACCCCACGCTGGTCCACTGTCTCACCTCTGTCCCAGGAGGACCCTCCCCAGCTCTGCCCGCATGATGAACCAGTGTCTCACCCCATCCCAGGAGGACCCTCCCTGGCCCCGGCCTCCCCACCCTGGTCAACTGTCTCACCCCGTCCCAATAGGACCCTCGCCAGCCTTGCCCCCCCACACTGGACCACTGTCTCACCCCATCCCAGGAGGACCCTCCCGGACCCTGTCCCGCACCCCATGCTGGTCCACTGTCTCACCCCATCCCAGGAGGACCCTCCCAAGCTCTGCCCCCATGAAGGACCACTGTCTCACCCCATCCCAGGAAGACCCTCCCCGACCCTGTCCCGCACCCGACACTGGTCCACTGTCTCACCTCTGTCCAAGGAGGATGCTCCCCTGCTCTGACTGCATGATGAAACAGTGTCTCACCCCATACCAGGAGGACCCTCCCTGGCCCCGGCCTCCCCACCCTGGTCAACTGTCTCACCCCGTCCCAATAGGACCCTCCCCAGCCCTGCCCCCCTCACACTGGTCCAGTCGCACCCCATCCCAGGAGGACCCTCCCCGACCCTGTCCCGCACTCCATACTGGTCCACTGTCTCACCCCATCCCAGGAGGACCCTCCCCGACCCTGTCCCTCACCCCATGCTGGTCCACTGTCTCACCCCATCCCTGGAGGACCCTCCCCGACCCTGTCCCGCACCCCATGCTGGTCCACTGTCTCACCCCATCCCAGGAGGACCCTCCCCGACCCTGTCCCGCACCCCATGCTGGTCCACTGTCTCACCCCATCCCTGGAGGACCCTCCCCGACCCTGTCCCGCACCCCATGCTGGTCCACTGTCTCACCCCATCCCTGGAGGACCCTCCCTGACCCTGTCCCGCACCCCATGCTGGTCCACTGTCTCACCCCATCCCAGGAGGACCCTCCCTGACCCTGTCCCGCACCCCATGCTGGTCCACTGTCTCACCCCATCCCAGGAGGACCCTCCCTGGCCCCGGCCCCCCACCCTGGTCAACTGTTTCACCGAATCCCAGCAGGACCCTCCCTGGCCCTGGCCCCCCACCCTGGACCACTGTCTCACCCCATCCCAGGGGGACCCTCCCCGACCCTGTCCCCCACCCCACGCTGGTACACAGTCTGACCCCGTCCCAGCAGGACCTTCCCTGGCCCTGCCCCCCTACGCTGGACCACTGTCTCACCCCATCCCAGGAGGACCCTCGCCGACCCTGTACCGCACACTGTGCTCATCCACTGTCTCACCCCTGTCCCAGGAGGACCCACCCAAGCTCTGCCCCCATGAAGGACCACTGTCTCACCCCATCCCAGAAGGACCCTCCCCGGTCCTGTCCCCCGCCCCACGCTGGTCCACTGTCTCACCTCTGTCCCAGGAGGACCCTCCCCAGCTCTGCTCGCATGATGAACCACTGTCTCACCCCATCCCAGGAGGACCCTCCCTGGCCCCGGCCTCCCCACCCTGGTCAACTGTCTCACCCCGTCCCAACAGGACCCTCCCCGGCCCTGTCCCCCACCCCATGCTGGACCACTGTCTCACCCCATCCCAGGAGGACCCTCCCCAGCCCTGTCCTCCACCCCACGCTGGACCACTGTCTCACCCCATCCCAGGAGGACCCTTCCCGTCCCTGTCCCCACCACACTGGCCCACTGTCTCACCCCGTCGCAGCAGGACCCTTCCCGGCCCTACCCACTACGCTGGACCACTGTCTCACCCCATCCCAGGAGGACCCTCCCCGACCCTGTCCCCCACCCCACGCTGGAGCACTGTCTCACCCCATCCCAGGAGGAACCTCCCTGGCCCTTTCCCCACCCCACGCTGGACCACTGTCTCATCGCATCCCAGGAGGAACCTCCCTGGCCCCGGCCCTCCCACCCTGGTCCACTGTCTCACCCTGTCCCAGCAGGACCCTCCCCTGCCCTGCCCCTCTACGCTGGACCACTGTCTCACCTCATCCCAGTAGGACCCTCCCCGACCCTGTCCCGCACCCCATGCTGGTCCACTGTCTCAGCTCTGTCCCAGGAGGACCCTCCCCAGCTCTGCCCCCATGATGGACCACTGTCTCACCCCATCCCAGGAGGACCCTCCCCGACCCTGTCCCGCACCCCACGCTGGTCCACTGTCTCAGCTCTGTCCCAGGAGGACCCTCCCCAGCTCTGCCCCCATGATGGACCACTGTCTCACCCCATCCCAGGACGACCCTCCCTGGCCCCGGCCCCCCAACCCTGGTCCACTGTCTCATCCCGTCCCAGTAGGACCGTCCCCGGCCCTGCCCCGCCACGCTGGATCACTGTCTCACCCCATCCCAGGAGGACCCTCCCCGACCCTGTCCCGCACCCCATGCTGGTCCACTCTCTCACCCCTGTCCCAGGAGGACCCTCCGCAGCTGTGCCCCCATGATGGACCACTGTCTCACCCCATCCAAGGAGGACCCTCCCCGGCCCTGTCCCCCACCCCACGCTGGACCACTGTCTCACCGCATCCCAGGACGACCCTCCCCGGCCCTGTCCCCCCCACCCTGGTCCACTGTCTCACCCCGTCCCAGCAGGACTCTCCCCGGCCCTGCCCCCCCCACGCTGGACCACTGTCTCACCCCATCCCAGGAGGACCCTCCCCGGCCCTGCCCCTCCACCGTGTGGACCCTGTGCTCACCCAGGTCTCATTTCACAGCCCCTTGAGCTGGGCCAAAGCAGCAGCCTGTGTTGAGGAGGATTTGGTGGCTGATGTCCCCCACTCTAAGTTGCCAGATGAAATGCAGGAGGACCAATTAAATTAGAACGTCAGAGAAAGACAGTGGTTTTCAGCATGAGTTCGTCCCAAAGAGTGCCGGAAACCAAAAAGGTATCCGTCGCTGGCGGGGGCTGAGGAGAACGGACGGAGAGTTACTGCCTGACAGCTCCAGGTTTCTCTTTGGGGCAACGAAAAGGTTCAGAAACAGTGGCGGCCGCGAGGGAGCAACAGTGCGATTGGGAGTGAGGCCGCTCCAGGCACATTCAGTATGGATGCAATGGCATGTTTGACGCTGCATGTATTTTATGACTCTTGTAGTTTGTTTGAGACGGCGTCTCGCTCCGTCGCCCAGGCTGGGGTGCGGTGGCGTGATCTCGGCTCACAGCCACCTCCGCCTCCCGGGTTCAAGCAATTCTTGTGCCTCAGCCTCCTGAGTAGCTGGGATTACAGGCATCTGCCACCACGCCTGGTTAATTTTTGTATTTTTAGTAGAGACGGGGTTTCACCGTGTTCAGGCTGGTCTCGATCTCCTGACCTTGTGATCCTCCCACCTCAGCCTCCCAAAGTGCTGGGATGATAGGCATGAGCCACGTCACCTGGCCAGTTTTACAACTCTTAAAAACGATCACTAAAACCTCCGAATCTTACACTTTAAATGGGTGAGTCATATACGCGCATTGTACATATCTCAATAAAACTGCTGTTAAAGCCAATCAGGGCCCTTCCCTGGGACTTTGGAACCAGGTTGAGGAAGAAAGTTCACTTCTCTCCAGCAGGCGGCGCTCTGGGGCACAGCTCCCCATTTCACACCGCCGGGGAGCGGGAGTGGCTGTGCCGGGAAAGACGCGGACGGAGAGACAGAGCCAGGCCGCAGTGAAAGCTGTGATGAGTCCCAACCACAGGCCGGGTTTTTTTTTTTTTTTTTTTAATGAGAAAAAAAAAAAAGGAGAGAAAAATGAAAACAGACTGCTTGCTCCTACAGTCAGTCCATGAACAGCCTAGAGCCAGGGTAGCCTTGACCTTGGTAGCTCGTAAAGCATAACAGGACGTCAGGATGTGCACTTACCATGGGGCAAGAATCTAAGACGCAATACTGCTCACCATTCAGAGTCTTCCTAAACTGATCTCTCTCAGGACATCTTAAATGGTGACTGATGGGGCCTCCAGGGGCCTGAGTTTTGGTGGGCTATGGGCAGCTGTGCACTAGAAGCCTCCCACGACCTCCCTGACAGTCACAGAGTTAAATGAACACCCCTCATTTTGGATCCAGCTGCTCGCTGCAAGTGGGTTTTAGCTTCTCGGGCTTACCTTAAATCTGCTTCCGTCATCTTGAATGAAGTAGTAATCCACCGCACTGACTAAGCGTTTATCTTCATCTAAAATCTCGGTCTACGAGAGAATTGACCAACATAGGCACAATCGTCCTCTACACAGTGTCAGGACCCTTTTCCTCCGACCTTTTGGGAAACTGAGCACTTCAGAAACAAATCCCCTCATCTAGGTCTTTATTCCACCCCTACATTAACACTACCACCTTATTCAAAAGAACCACATCGTAAGAGCCTCCAAATGGGGATTTCTTGGAATTTCTCCCTCATAATCCTTGAAAGCTTTATTATGATGGCTAAAAGCAAGGGCCATCACCTCCGGCTTCTCACACTGACTTCTTTGTGGCCCTCAATGATGTTAAAGAGGAAAGGAGGAGAGCTGGGAGCCATCACATCTCCCTACTGATTCACCAGACAAGTCCCCCCATGGGTCCCACTTTGGACAAGGACCATGCTATGACAAGAAGGAATACAGCCACACCCCTGGGAGGGAGAAGGACCAAGGGAAAGCGCCAGTGCTTACGGGATGCATGTTAATGAGCCAGCCTGTCTTCTCACCAGGCTCCTTCAGCCGTTCAAAACCAAACCGCAAATCCATCTTATCCGTCCACTGACTCCGTTCCAGGCGCTTGAGTGCAGAGACTGAGGAAGTGGGGCCATCATCCCTGAGTGAAAGAAAGGAACCCAGTGGTTACAGTTTGAAATGCCACCTACTTCTCTCTCTTTTCTTTTTTTTGAGACAGAGTCTCACTCTGTCCCCCAGGCTGGAGTGCAGCGGCACGGTCTTGGCTTGCCGCAACCTCCGCCTACCAGGTTCAAGAGCTTCTCCTGCCTTGGCCTCCCAAGTAGCTGGGATTACAGGTGCCCGCACCACACCTGACTAATTTTTGTATTTTTTAGTGGAGATGGGGTTTCACCATGTTGGCCAGGCTGGTCTTGAACTCCTGACCTCAGGTGATCTGCCCACATTGGAATTCCAAAGTGCTAGGATTACAGGGGGTAAGCTACCATGCCTGGCCAATCCCACCTACTTCTGCAACACTGAACCCACCTAGTGTGTTTCAGATATGTATTCCTGAAAAACCCCAAGTCTGGCAAAAAGGCACATTAAAATGAAAGGACTCATGGGAAAAATACAATTAGGGCAGGCCCTTCAAAACCTGTTCAACTTTATAACCAGAATACTAACATAAACAGTAATCACGATTATGTATATTTATATATTATTAATATACGTTGGATTCAGTGGACTAGAAAACTGTTCACTGGGACCATATTTCCTCCCAAAACTGTTTTTTCTGAGCCGTGTATCTGACTTTTAAACCAGCAACAGTAAAACATCGGAAAAATGGGGATAACAGACAGACAGAGAGCAGTTCACGGGTTACTATATCCATCGTCCCAGTACTCCACATACACTCTCATTCAGTTTTCATGACAACCCCTACGAGGGAGGCCACTGGTGTCCCCATTTCACAGAAAAAATGCAGGCACATCTACCACCCACCGCCTCCTGGGGCTGTTTTAAAGACGAGAGGAGTTAACCCACGTAGAGCACGCAAGTTAAAAGCCGGCACTCAATATCCCCTGCCTGGAGGCTGTCACCGAGCTCGGGGCAGGGCAGTGGAGTGCAGTAGGTGGGGGCACGTCCTGCACCCCGAACCAGAGCAGCCAGTGCGCGTCCCTGAGCTCCACGTTCCGGCACACACTGTAGATACTAAGGACACCTACCTCTCCGGGGCTTGCCTGAGGACCAAACGGGGCTAAGGATAGGCAGTGATTAGCACGACAGCCGTCAGGGATCCTCACCACTCGGTTTCTCCTCCGTGAAGAATTTTGTTCAGCTAAGTGTCCGTAAAAGCCTTCGCATTCTTACACGTTTTCTGCTTATGGCAGAAGGCCAGGCCTCCGTCATGTTTACCGTTTGCTCTGGCCACCGAGCAGCCGCGTCTTACCGTTTTTCTATTTTTTTTTTTAAGACGGTCTGGCTCCCTCGCTCAGGCTGGAGGGCTGTGGCGCGATCCCAGCTCACAGCAGCCTCGACCTGCGGGGCTCAGGTGAACCTCCGGCCTCGGCCTCCGAGAATTAATAGCCATGACTTCACGCGCACGCCACCAGCCTCGCTAATTTTTCTTCTTTTTAGAAGAGAAGGGCTGGGCGCGGTGGCTCACGCCTGTAATCCAGCACTTTGGGAGGCCGAGGCGGGCGGATCACCTGAGGTCAGGCGTTCGAGACCGGCCTGGACAACATGGCGAAACCCCGTTTCTACTAAAACTACAAAATTCAGCCGGCATGATGGCGCGCGCCTGTCACCCCAGCTACTCGGGAGGCTGAGGCAAGAGAATCGCTTGAACCCGGGAGCGGAGGCTGCAGGGAGCCGAGATCGCGCCTCTGCGCTCCAGCCTGGGCGACAGGGCTGCACTGTGTCCCCCCACCAATAATAATAATAAACACTAGGCTGGGTGAGGGGGCAGGACTCCGTCTCCAAAAAAATAAAGTAATCAAACAGAGGAGAAAGGGTGTCGCCGGGACAGGATCCTAGGCTCCAGCGATCCGCCCGCCGCGGCCTCCCCCAGCGCTGCGCCTCCAGGCGGGGTCCCGGCCCCCACCCGCCGCGCGTCCGCCCCGCAGGGCCTGGCCCCGCTCCCGCAGCTCGCACCGCCCCCGCCGCGCGGCAGGCCCCAAACGCAGCTGCGCGCCAGGCGAGGCCCGAAACGCCTCAGGAAGAGCCGAGCAGGGGAAGACCGCGCGGCCCGCCTCGTTCCCCCGCGGAGAAGCTACTTCCGCGGAGCCTCCGCCCCGCCCCAGGTCCCTCCGCCGGCGGTCCGGGCGCGCCGCTCCACCCCGGTCAGGCGCGGCGAGAGGGGGCGGCTGCGGGACCCCGGCCTCCCCCTCGCCTCGGCGGCGCCACCCGCGCCCGGCTCCACCGCACCCTCGGCAGGGCCGGCCCGAGGGCCTCAGGAGAGCGCCCCTCACCTGCCGGCCTCGCCGTCCGCGCCCGGGTCCGCGCGTCGCCGCCCTCCGCTCCTGGAGCCGCCGGCGATCGACCTCTGCTTCGCAGGAGGAATTTGGCGCGCTCCCATCAGTCTCGCGAGAGCCGAAAGTGCCGCCGTCAATCAAGAGGCGCGCGCCGTCAATCAAGAGGCGCGCGCCGTCAATCAAGAGGCGCGCGCCGTCAATCAAGAGGCGCGCGCCGTCAATCAAGAGGCGCGCGCCGTCAATCAAGAGGCGCGCGCCGTCAATCAAGAGGCGCGCGCCGTCAATCAAGAGGCGCGCGCCGTCAATCAAGAGGCGCGCGCCGTCAATCAAGAGGCGCGCCCCGCCCCTCGCCCGCCCCCTGCAGCGCTCCAATGGGAGCCGGCGCCCGGCGGGGGAGGTGGCCGGCAGGGACCGGGGAAAAGTGTGCGGAGGCGTGCGGGACGCACCGTGGTGTCGGGACCGGGCGGTGCTGCGGGCCGTGGTGGGGCCGGAAATGTCAGGCCGCCCCGCGCCCCGCCCCCCGCCCGCCCGAGGTACGGCGCGGCGCTGGGGAGGCGATGGCGCCGGCGGCGTCCAGGCTGCGGGCCGAAGCCGGGCTTGGGGCGCTCCCGCGGCGGGCGCTCGTCCGGTACCTGCTCCTCCTGCGGCTCTACCCGGTGCTCACCAAGGCGGCCACCAGGTGAGCGGGGCGCGGCCTGCGCGGGAATCCGACGCCGCCCCGGGCGCAGGTGGCTGCAGCGGCGCGGGGCCTGGACGGGGCCGCGGGACCGCGACCCGGCTGGGGGCGCGCCGGGGTCTGAACCCGCCGCAGCGGGCGCCCTCCGACCTGGCTCTGAACTTCCCGCGGCGTCGCCCGCGACCGCATTCAGCGACTGTGAGGCGCCTCGCCGATCCCGCCCTCCCAGCGCGGGGAGGGCCCGCCGGGACCCCGGGGCTCGGCGCTCAGTTCACCGGAGAACCTGAGAGGGGCCCCGCGCGCCCGGGGATGACGCGGCCAGGGGCGCGGGTGTGCGGGGTGCGAGGTGCAGACGCGGCCGGGGGCGCGGGTGTGCGAGGCGCGAGGTGGAGACGCGGGTGTGCGGGGCGCGGGTGTGCGGGGCGCGAGGTGGAGACGCGGCCGGGGGGCGCGGGTGTGCGGGGCGCGAGGTGGAGACGCGGGTGTGCGGGGCGCGGGTGTGCGGGGCGTGGGTGGAGACGCGGGTGTGCGGGGCGCGGGTGGAGACGCGGCCGGGGGCGCGGGTGTGCGGGGCGCGAGGTGGAGACGCGGGTGTGCGGGGCGCGGGTGGAGACGCGGGTGTGCGGGGCGCGGGTGTGCGGGGCGTGGGTGGAGACGCGGGTGTGCGGGGCGCGGGTGTGCAGGGCGCAGGTGGAGACGCGGCGGGGGGCGCGGGTCTGCGGGGCGCGAGATGGAGACGCGGGTGTGCGGGGCGCGGGTGTGCCGGGCCGGGTGGAGACGTGGCCAGGGGAGGTGTTTTTTGAGAAGGTGACATTGAACAGGCTGTGTAAAGAAGCCGAGCATAGGCTCTCCTGGCACAGGGAACAGCTGGGCAAAGGTCCTGTTAGATTTTGGAGGGAGGGGCGTAGACTGGACTCAGTCCCGAGGGAGGGGAGAGCGTGTGGAGAACGTGAACCCTGAGTAAGGGGCAGGAGGTGTGAAGGGAATCGCCAGGGATCCACGTGTCTAGGTCAGTGCTAGGAATTTTGGATTTTAACGTCCAGAAAGCTTCTCCGAAGGCAAATACAAACCAAGCCCTGGAGGGAGCTACTGGGCCTGTTCCACCTTTTTGTGGACATTTTTATTGTGGTAATTGTAGATTCACAAGCAGTTACAAGACTAATCTGGAGAGATCCCTTGTACGGCGTCCCAGGTTCCCCCATTGGTCACATTCTGTGAAACTAGTGCAGGATCACAGCCAGGGCGTTGGCGGGGACACGGTCCACAGATCGTATGCAGATTTCTCCATTCTTCTTGTAGTTGTATCTGCTCTGTGCAGTTTTACCACATCTGTAGGTTCGTGTGTTGACTACCACAGTCAAAATACAGAACAGTGTCACGATAGGGCTGTCCTGTTGCCCTTTCATAACCACACAGTTTCCCTACTCCCAAACTTCAAAATTATGGTACAACGTCACAGCCAGGACGTTGACACTGATACAGTCCACCATACGCTTGTCCTTGCCTGTGTGTGTGAGTCCACCGTCTCCGCCTTTTGATACAGGAACTAAACATTACAGCCGCTTTAACAAGGATGCCTGCCCGCCCATCTGCTGCATGGCCTCAGAGCGGCCCTGCTCATTCTCCTGTGGGAAAGGGACACCCTCCTGCTGGTCACTCCTGTTTTCTGATGACCTCCCTCTCCACAGTGGCATTTTGTCAGCCCTTGGGAACTTTCTGGCCCAGATGATTGAGAAGAAGCGGAAAAAAGAAAACTCTCGAAGTCTCGATGTCAGCGGGCCTCTGAGATATGCTGTTTATGGGTGAGTGCTGTACAAGGGTCGGTTTATCCTGTAGCCGCTCCGTTTTTGGGCACCAAAACCGAGTGGTTGGACCACTCTGATTTGGAAATACAACTTTTTTTTAAACATTGCAGTAATTATCATGGGGAAAAGTTCAAACAGTTCATACAGTTTGTGTACACACACACGTGGTTTTCTTCTTGTTTTGGAGACAGAGTCTCACTCTATCACTCAGGCGCACAGCAACCTCTGCCTCTCGGGTTCAAGTGATTCTCCTGCCTCAGCCTCCTGAATAGCTGGGATTACAGGCACGTGCCACCAGACCCAGCTAATTTTTGTACTTTTAGTAGAAATGGGGTTATACCATGTTGGCCAGGCTGGTCTCGAGCTCCTGACCTCAAGTGATCCACCCGCCTCAGCCTCCCATATGTGGTTTTATCATGTTTCTTTTTAATTCCATGGATAGGGGTGGTTGTCTTAATTGAGCTGAGGGGCAGACCTGAGTGCAAGTAACTCATCCAAACCTAAAATCAGACTTCAGGATTCAAAAAACCCTGGGAGCATCCTAGACCGGGCTCATGGAAGAGGAAAACTGACTCAATGTGACCAGTTAGTTTCTGTTGTTATTTTCATAGTGTAAATATCCGGAAAAGAAATGCTTAGGTATCCTGAAAAGTGTCGTTTCTGAACCACTGTCTGAATTGCAAAAGCACAAAAAAAGAAGAAAAAAATAAAAAAAAATTAATTAAAAATAAAATAAAATAAAAAAAACAAAAAAGAGATTTAAAAAAACTAGGAAAAAAAAATGAATTGCAAAAGCACAGTGACTCAAGAGTTTACCTTCATCCACCCTGAGATCTTGGCCAGCAATAGTGTCATAGATGGATTATTTGAAGTATTTTGCAACTAGAGTGATTTTTTTTTTTCTTGAGACAGAATCTCTCTCTGTTGCCCAGGTTGGAGTGCAGTGGCGCGATCTCGGCTCACTGCAACCTCTGCCTTCTCAGCCTCAGCCTCCCTAGTAGCTGGGAGTACAGGCGCACACCACCATGTCCGGCTAATTGTTGTATTTTTAGTAGATTCGGGTTTTCACCATGTTGGCCAGGCTGGTCTCGATCTCTTGACCTCGTGATCCACCTGCCTCGGCCTCCCAAAGTGCTGGGATTACAGGCGTGAGCCACCGCGCCCGGCCTGCTGATTGTTTCTTTTGCTGTGCAGAAGCTTCTTTGTTTAATGAGTCCCGTTTGTCTATGTTCGGTTTCGCTGCGTTTGCTTTTGAGGAGTTGGTCACAAATTCTTTTTCTCGGCCGACGTCTAGAGGAGTTGCTCCTAGGATCTTTATGGTTTCAGGTCTTGGGTTCAGGTCTTTAATGCACCAGCTCACATTTAGAATCAACTTACTGGGGTCCTTTTTTTTTTTTATAACTCCTAACAAGTTTTGATCAGAAAGACATCAACTTTGGCAGTTATTTGGGAAGAACTGACAGTGTAGCTCTGATAGCAGTTCTGGTGCCCAGGGCCAGCCTTGGGAATCACCTCCTCTGGTCATCCGCAAGGAATGATGGGCTGGGACATCACTGCCAGCGTGAGCAGGCTGCTGCCTGGCATCTCACGGATTCTTTTCCATCTCACTGGTTGGCTCCTGAAAGCTGCAACGCTGAGTACACGCACGTGCTGTCTGCATATAAACAGAACGAAGTCAAATAGCAGTTCAAATATCATCGTGTTAGGGTTTCGGTGCCTGGAATTCAGTTCTGATGGGCAGTGAGATTGTTCACCACCTACCTTTCCTCCTTTGCAGTGGAAAGACGCCTCAGCCTTCGCCACCAAGATGGGGGGGGGGGGGCTTCTGGCCAGCCCTGAAGATGAACTGGAGGGTGTGGACGCCAGTGCAGTTCATCAACATCAACTACGTCCCTCTGCAGGTGAGGGCCACGGGGCTCAGCTCCTGCCAAACATTACTTTCTCTCAGCCCTCCCTCCCTCCTTCCTTCCTTCCTCCCTCCTTCCCTCCCTCCCTTCCCCTTCCCCTTCCCTTCCCTCTTTCCTTTTTCTTTCTCTCTCTTTCTCTCCCTTCCTCTCTCCCTCCCTTTCTTTTTCTTTCTCTCTTTCTTTCTTTTCTTCTGTAGTTTTCCTCCAGACTTGGTTTCACCTGTGTCTATACTCCTCAAATGCCCTTGGGCTTTGCCCATGACCCTGAAACATTGATAGTTCTGGATTCAGGAAGCAACACACAAGGGTGTCCCAAGTGGTCGTCTTTGCCTCTTCCGTTCATTCAGCAAATTCTCATTAAAAGCCCCCATGGCAGGGCTGCCCTTGGCTTTTCTAGCCTTTAAACATTCCCAGTCCCAGGAGTGTACAGTCAGGCAACGTGAATCTATGCTCCTGGGTTGCAGTCCTCAAACTTGGCCCAAATAAACTCTAGTTATCCTTGGGGGGGAAATGAAAGGGCCGCGTGCAGTGGTTCACACCTGTAATCCCATCACTATGGAAGGCCAAGGCGGGCAGATCACGAGGTCAAGAGATCGAGACCCTGGCTAACACAGTGAAACCCCATCTCTACTAAAAATACAGAAAGTTAGCTGGGTGTGGTGGTAGGTGCCTGTAATTCCAGCTACTTAGGGGGCTGAGGCAGGAGAATCACTTGAACCCGGGAGGTGGAGGTTGCAGTGAGCCGAGATTGAGCCACTGCACTCCAGCCTGGGCAACAGAGCAAGACTCTGTCTCAGAAAAAAAAAATACAAAAATTAGCTGGGTGGGTGTACACTTGTAGTCCCAGCTACTCAGGTGGCTGAGGCACAAGAATCACTTGAACGCAGGAGATGGAGGTTGCAGTGAACCGAGATCGCACCACTGCACTCCAGCCTGGACAACAGAGTAAGAACCTGTCTCAAAAAAATAAATAAGATGTTAGAAAGAAACAAAACATTCCTGGTCCTTGGGCTCATGAATTATAGCTGAGGCCGAAGGCAGGCGCTGTGTAGTCATGGGTCCTACCGCTGACCTGGAAGGGCTGCCTCACAGCAGCCGTGGCAGCCACATCCGGGTGAGGGATGAGCCTGTCCAGGTACGGAGTGAAGGCCTTCTGGGGAAACAGCCTTTCTGCTCTCCTGTGCATGAAGGATCTGCTGTGGGGGCTGAGTCAAAGGTGTCGGAACAGGGCTTGGCTCTGGGCTGGTGGAGCGAAGGCCAGAGCCCCAGGCTCTGCCACTGGGATCAGCTGTCTTTATGCAAAACCGGGGTCCCCAGGACCACTCCCATGCTGAGAGGATGGGGCTCAGCACCCCCTGCAGCGTGGCAGGACACCCCCAGGTGCTGCAGGAGGAGGCCTCGCAGAGCCTGCAGGGGCCACATGCTTCCCTCCCCTACAAGGCGTGCAACCCATCAGGGTGGGTGAGCATAGCATCTGCCTGCTGCACCAAAGCTTCAGACCCCCAGGAGAGCAGCTGTGTGGAGCCTATGTGGTTGGTGTGAACAGTCCAGGCACAGGGCAGGTGGCCCTTCTGGGAAAGGTGGGTGCCGGGCCAGCCCAAGCTGCCACTAGGGAGGACCTGGACAGGCCTGCAGGGGCGGCACCTCAGCTACTAAGAGCCTTCCTGCGTAAGCACCGGCTCCGAGCCCTGCCCAGGAGGGAGGAGAGGACCAGGGTGACCCACGAGGGAGGCGGCCCAGTGTGTGCACACTGCACACCACACACACACACACACACTGCACATAGCAAACACACTGCACACACACACACACACACACCAAACACTGCACATACCACACACATACCAGACACACTGCACACACCACACTGTACATTGCACACACACACACCAAACACACCGTACATTGCACACGCACACAGCAAACTGCACATACCACACACACCAATTACACCGCACACACCAAACACACTGCACACACCACACACACACCACTGTACACACCACACACACACACCAAACACTGCACACACCACACACACACCAAACACTGTACACACCACACACACACCAAACTGCACACACCACACACTAAACACACACCACACACCACACACTAAACACACACCACACACCAAACACCGCACACACGAAACACACCACACTGTACATACCTCACACACACACCCCAAACACACCACACACACCAAACACTACAATTCACACACACACCAAACACTGCACACACACACCAAACACACTACACATACCACAGACATACCACACACTGCACACACCACATAAAATGCACACACCACACACTGCACACAGCACACATGCCCCAAATACACTGTACACACTGCACACCACACACACCAAACACACTGTACACACCGCACAACAAACACACTGCACACACCACACACCAAACACATTGCACACACCACACACCAAACACATTGCACACACCACACACACCAAACACTACAATTCACACACACACCAAACACTGCACACACACACACCAAACACACTACACATACCACAGACATACCACACACTGCACACACCACATAAAATGCACACACCACACACTGCACACAGCACACATACCCCAAATACACTGTACACACTGCACACCACACACACCAAACACACTGTACACACCGCACAACAAACACTGCACACACCACACACCAAACACATTGCACACACCACACACACCACACTGCACACACCACACACCACATTGCACACACCACACACACCACACTGCACACACCACACACCAAACACATTGCACACACCACACACACCACACTGCATAGACCACACACCAAACACATTGCACACACCACACACACCAAACACTGCACACACCACACACACCCCAAATACACTGTACCCACTGCACACCACACACACCAAACACACTGCACACACCACACACTAAACACGTTGCACACACCACACACCAAACACACTGCACACACCACACACCAAACACATTGCACACACCACACTGCACACACCACACACCAAACACATTGCACACACCACACACACCACACTGCACACACCACACACCAAACACACTGCACACACCACACAAACCAAACACACCACACACCAAACACACTGCACACACCACACACACACCAAACACACTGCACACACCACACACACACCAAACACACTGCACACACCACACACACCAAACACACTGTACACACCACACACACACCAAATACACTGCACGCACCACACATACCCCAAACACACTGTACGCACCACACACACACCAAATACACTGCACGCACCACACACCAAACACACTGTACACACCGCAATACAAACACACTGCACACACCACACAGACCCCAAATACACTGTACACACTGCACACACCACACACCACATTGCACACACCACACACATCAAACAGTGCACACACCACACACCAATCACACTGCACACGCCACACACCAAACACACTGCACACACCACACACACACCAAACACACTGTACACACCGCACACACACCAAATACACTGTGCACACCACGCATACCCCAAACACACTGCACACACCACACACACCGCAAATACACTGTACAAGCTGCACACTGCACACACCACGCACACACCAAACACTGTACACACCACACACCAAATACACTGCACATACCACACACACGCCAAACACACTGCATACACCACACACACCAAACACACTGCACACACCACACACACACCAAACACACTGCATACACCACACACACCAAACACAGTACACACCACACACACACCAAATACACTGCACACACCACGCATACCCCAAATGCACTGCACACACCATACAACAAACACACTGCACACACCACACACACCCCAAATACACTGTACACACCACACCAAACACACTGCACACACCACACACCAAACACATTGCACACACCACACACCAAACACACTGCACACACCACTACAACCAAGCTTGTATTTTAGTAGAGATGGGGTTTTACCATGTTTGCTAGGCAGGTCTTGAACTCCTGACCTCATGTGATCTGCCCACCTTGGCCCTCAAAGTGCTGTGACTACAGGAGTGAGCCATTGCACCCGCCCTAATCTCAGTTTTATATCCCAGCCTTTCAGCTGATGTTTTTTTCTGTGTTCTTTTGCTGGAGTGCAGTGGTGCCATCTCTGCTCACTGCAACCTCTGCCTCCCAGGTTCAAGTGATTCTCCTGCCTCAGCCTCTCAAGTAGCTGGGACTTCAGGTGCTTACCACCACCCCCAGCTAATTTTTTTTTTTAGACGGAGTCTCTGTAGCCCAAGCTGAAGTGCAGTGGTGTGATCTTGGCTCACTGCAACCTCACCTCCTGGGTCTCGGTTCAAGCAATTCTGCCTCAGCCTCCTGAGTAGCTGGAATTACAGGCATGTACCACCATGCCCAGCTGATTTTTGTATTTTTATTAGAGACAGGGTTTCACCACGTTGGCCAGTCTGGTCTCCAAATCCTGACCTGAGGTAATCCACCTGACTCAGCCTCCCAAAGTGCTGAGATTACAGGTGTGAGCCACTGTGCCCAGCCAACTCCTCCTTGATAGTATTCCATTCTTGTTTCATAAGTACAATTACCCTTTAAGATCTTAGTTACAGATCGGGTGTGGTGGCTCACACCTGTAATCCCAGCACTTTGGGAGGCTGAGACAGGTGGATCACAAGGTCAAGAGATTTGAGACCATCCTGGCCAACATGGTGAAAACCCCTCTCTACTAAAATAAAAAAATTAGCCAGGCATGGTGGCACGTGCCTATAATCCCAGCTACTTGGGAGGCTGAGGCAGGAGAATCACTTGAACCCGGGAGGCAGAGGTTGCAGTGAGCAGAGATGGCACCACTGTACTCCAGCCAGGCGACAGAGCGAGACTCTGTCTTTAAAAAAAAAAAATCGGCCGGGCATGGTGGCTCACGCCTATACTCCCAGCACTTTGGGAGGCCGAGGCAGGTGGATCACGAGGTCAAGAGATCGAGACCAACCTGGTCAACATGGTGAAACCCCGTCTCTACTAAAAAATACAAAAAACTAGCTGGGCATGGTGGCGCACACCTGTAGTCCCAGCTACTCGGGAGTCTGAGGCAAGAGAATTGCTTGAACCCAGGAGGCAGAGGGTGCAGTGAGCCGAGATCGCGCCATTGCACTCCAGCCTGGGTAACAAGAGCGAAACTCCGTCTCAAAAAAAAAAAAAAAATCTTAGTTACATAAGTTTGGAAGTCTTCTTGTATCTCATATGCTGTTTCTATTTTCTGAGTTAGGTTTTTATTTATTTATTTATTCATTTTGGTCTCTTCCTTTTTAGAGAAAGGATCTTGCTGTGTTACCCAGGCTGAAGTGCGGTAGCTATTCACAGCTCTCACTAACCAGCATGGGAGTTGTGACCTGCTCCGTTTCCACGCTAACCCTAACCCTAGTGCTCTGCTGCTCCCAGGTCACTGTAGTGGTGCTGAACTTCTTGTGGGTACCCAATGAGCAAAGCACAGTACAGCTCGCAAGTCCTGGGCTCGAGCCGTTCTCACCTCAGCCTCCCCAGTAGCTGGGACTGTGGGGTGTGCCACTGTGCCTGGCTCTGTCTTCTTGATTAGGTTTTCCTTAAATGTCTCTTGATGCTTGATGGTTCATTTATTTTTCAGACAGAGTCTCACT
Source organism: Aotus nancymaae (assembly GCF_030222135.1). Lineage (NCBI taxonomy): Eukaryota > Metazoa > Chordata > Mammalia > Primates > Aotidae > Aotus > Aotus nancymaae. Next base: position 3,123,857 of record NW_026988433.1, on the reverse strand, counting down.
CTGTCACCAGGCTAGAGTGCGGTGGCGTGACTGCTCACTCTGTGGCTGGGACTATAGGTGCGTGCCACCACACCCAGCTAATTTTTGTATTTTTAGTAGAGATGGGGTTTCACCATGTTGGCCAGAATAGTCTCGATCTCCTGACCTCATGATCCACCCGCCTTGGCCTCCCAAAGTGCTGCGATTACAGGCATCAGCTACCGTGCCTGGCCCAGTTCATTTGTTTTTAAAAATCAATGCCACTAAGACATTCTTTGGAAGCTTATTGTGGGCCGCACTTGTGCACAAGTGTGGTGGCACACACCTGTAGTTCCAGTTACTCCAGAGACTGAGGCAGGGTAATCACTTGAGCCCAGGAATTGGAGGCTTCAGTGAGCTGTGATTGCATCACTGCACTCCAGCCTGGACAGGAGAGTAACAACACCCTGTCTCTTAAAAAAAATACATTTTGTAAAACATTTTAAATTTTACTTTTTGAGACAGTGTCTCGCTCTGTTGCCCAGGTTGGAGCGCAGTGGCACGATCTCGGCTCACTGCAGCCTCTACCTCCTGGTTTCAAGCGATTCACCTGCCTCAGCTTCCTAAGTAGCTGGGATTACAAGCATATGCTACCATGCCTGGCTAATTTTATACCAACTCAGTCTTCAAACTCTAAGTGATTTTCATTTTTTGAGACAGGGTTTTACACTGTTGCCCAAGCTAGAGTGCAGTGGTGCGATCATGGCTCACTGCAGCTTTCACCTTCTGGGCTAAGGTGATCCTCTAGCCTCAGCCTCCAGAGCAGCTGGGACTAGAGGTGCCTGCCACCATGCCCAGCTAATTTTTTTCTTTTTGAGACAGAGTCTCACTCTGTTGCCCAGACTGGATTGCAGTGGTACAGTCTCAGCTCACTGCAATCTCCACCTCCTAGGTTCAAGCGATTCTCCTGCCTCAGCCTCCTGAGTCTCTAGTATCACAGGCTCCAGTCACCACACCTGGCTAATTTTGTATTTTTAGTGGAACCCAGGTTTCACCATGATGGCCAGGCTGGTCTCGAACTTCTGACCTTAGGTGATCCACCCGCCCCAGCCTCCCAAAGTGTAGGGATTACATTCGTGAGCCACCATGTCTGGCCCTAAGTGATTTTTTCTTTTTTGTGTGTGTCTGAGATGGAGTCTTGCTCTGCTGCCCAGGCTGGAGTGCAGTGGCTCGATCTCGGCTCACTGCAACTTCCTCCTCCCGGGTTTAAGCAATTCTGTGCTTCAGCCTGCCGAGTAGCTGGGATTACAGGCATGTGCCACCTCGCCTGGCTAATTTTTTGTATCTTTAGTAGAGACGAGGTTTCACCATGTTAACCAGGATGGTCTCGAACTCTTAACCTCATGATCCACCCGCCTCGGCCTCCCAAAGTGCTGGGATTACAGGTGTGAGCCAATGCGCCCAGCGTGATTTTTAAAAAGCTTAAATGAGGGGGCCGGGCGCGGTGGCTCACGCCTGTAATTCCAGCACTTTGGGAGGCCGAGGCGGGTGGATCACGAGGTCAAGAGATCGAGACCATCCTGGTCAAAGTGGTGAAACCCCGACTCTACTAAAAATACAAAAAATTAGCTGGGCATGGTGGCGCGTGTCTGTAATCCCAGCTACTCAGGAGGCTGAGGCAGGAGAATTGCCTGAACCCAGGAGGCGGAGGTTGCGGTGAGCCGAGATCGCGCCATTGCACTCCAGCCTGGGTAACAAGAGCGAAACTCCGTCTCAAAAAAAAAAAAAAAAAAAAAAGCTTAAATCGGATCATGTCATTTCCCAACTTTAAAATGTGCAGAGATGGTCCGGCAATCCCACTTCTGGGTACAGACGCAAAAGAATGAGTCAGAGAGATCTGGACGCCGTTGTAGCACTGTTCACAATAGCCAGGAGGGGCAACACAGCAAGCGCCCGGCAGCGGCTCAGCAGCGGGGTCGGTCCACGCAGGGAGCGCTGATCCCCCGGAAGGAAACCCAGGCTCGAACGCAGTCCCTCTGAGGACACGGCTAAGCGAAACGCGCCGGCCACGGAGGGACAGTCCCGCAGGAGAGGGCGGTGCTGGGCCGGGGTTGAGGAGTCGGGACCAGGGAAAGGAACAGCCCGGCAGGACCTGAGAGCTTTTCACGCCACTTGACCCGCACACGCAGGAACGGCGCCGACGAACAACTTTATTTCGTGTTCCGCCACCAAACAAATACCGTTTAAACCTGCGGTGGTTTCCCAGTTCCCTTAACCCAGGGCCCCACGTTCTCTGGGTGGAAGCCCAGACCTCCAGGGGGGTGGGGGTCGGCAGGCCAGGCCACTTGGACTCCAGGCGGCCTCCTGTGTGTACGGGTTCCTGGGGCTCCTGGGGCCGAGGGCTTCAGCTTGATGTCTTCTGGCCAATCAGACAAGCACCCCAGGCTCTCGGAATCCCCACGCCATGAGCTTCCAAAAATTAGAGTTTGCATGAAAACCTGGAGGGAGACGAGGGCAAGCGGAGGGTTCTCCTTGGATCCGTTCTGTGCCGGGAAAGCCCTGGGCCCCACAGCCGACCTTCCCTCCCACCTTGCTGGCCGGAATCGGGTCCACTACCCCCTTTTAAAGCCATCGCCATCAAGGGACACAGAATTGCCGTAAGTGGCTCAGCAGAACTGAGTGGAACACCGGTCCCCAAGCCAGTGACGCTGGAGGCCACCCACGTGGACAGAGCAGGGAGAGGCAGGGAGGGGGAGGGCCGGGCTTTGTGGCCACTGCAGTCAGCCTACCAAGTCGCTGAACGAGGCCACTCTGTCACTGTGGAACTGGTCACCGCCGCCACCTGGGGCTGCCGGCTGGTTGGGAGGTGCAGGGGAGGCTCTGGAGAGCTGGAGGAGGGGAGCCGGGGTCTCCGCAGGCAGCTTCTTTCCTGGCAGGCCTATCACTCGTCCCACGCTCATCTCCCCCAGGGGAGGAATTGTAAGCAGCAGACGAAAAGCGGAGGGAGCCAGGGCCACACGGGAGGGACCCAGCTACCGGAGGGGAGGGGACTGCGGCCGAGAGGAGGGACCCAGCTACCGGAGGGGCGGGGACTGCGGCCTAGAGGAGGGACCCAGCTACCGGAGGGGAGGGGACTGCGGCCTAGAGGAGGGACCCAGCTACCGGAGGGGAGGGGACTCCGGCGAGAAGCAGCGGGCACCACCCAACCCTGATGAAGGCCCCCGCCCACACTGATGAAGGCCTCTCCTGTCCCGAGGAGCTTGTGGCCGTTTCCACACCCGTGGAGAGTAGATGGATTTTTAAATCATCTGAAGCTACAGGAAAGATTCGTCCTGAAGCTTTTTTCAAATGAGGTAATGTGTTTTTCTGTCTTGGCCTTTTAATAAATCATGCATTAGGCAAATGGTAACATTTAAACCAATTATGAGCAATTGATCTTAATTTTTTTTAAGAACATAGAACTGAGTTATGACCTTCTTTTTGTGAATATAATACCTTTACCAAAATAAAACAATGAGAGTTATGTCTTATGCATTAGCTCACACTGTTGGAGAAAAACAATTTTTCATTTTTCTTTTTTTGGATGAGAGCACATTATCAAAATTTTTATGTACAAAATAGTATTTCCTTCTTAGTAAATGTAGGGGTTTTGACAATGGCCGTGTTTCACAATAACACAACACCTCTCATCAAAACACTAGGAGTAATTACACCATCTTCATTATACAGATGACAGAAGTTAAGCATCAAAGGTTTATTCGTCACTCACAGTAGGTCAAAATAACCTGAAAAACAACCCAGCATGGGACTTTTTGTTTAAAATGAGTGAATCTCCAAAAGGATAGTAAAAATGGAGTGTGTTTTAAAAGTTTACATTTTTAAAAAATAATGCTTTTAACCCTTATGAAATACAGTGTGATATTGTTATGCATTGGAATTCACACCATAAATCTAAGGGGTGTGTATGCATTTAACTTGAAGGGTGCTCACTTGAGCCACTTTGTGAACATGAGGTCAGGGTCTCCCTTCCATACAGGAATCGACTTATTTGTGTATCCTAGACCTCTGCCCCTTCTCCCTTGGGAGAATCCTGGACTGAGAACATGGGGCTATGTATGCGCTTATTTTCAGCAGCTCACAGTGGCCTTGGACAAGTCTTTTCTCTTCTCTAGGCTTCAGATCCAATCTGAATGGCACAGGTGCCAAACGGGTCATTTGTAACCTGTGACTTCAAAAAAGCTGTTACAGCTCTTTGTACCAAGTGTGCTCTGCAGACATGTGGCACATTTTGTTATGCTCAGGAAGTGTTTTAAACAGTTTCAAATCAGTCTTTTAACATTTTTTAATATTTTGCATAAATATCCAGACGTCCTTTGTCTCCCGGAGCATCTGAGGCTCTGGTGCCCCAGGCTGCATTCCTGCGGGGCCCCGGGGTGGCAGCTGGGCTGCGGTGACCCTTTCCCACACCTCAGGCACCCAATGACTCTGGTCTGCTGGTTCCCCCACCCCACTGCCTACAGGAGCTAAAAAGAAATTATTTAGGAAGTTAGTGAGAGTAAGAATCCTCAGTAAAGTTTCCCTTTTAACAAAAAGCAGCTCCCCCAAATCATTTCTTTTCTAACAAAGAGCAACCTGTAAAATGGAGCTGCGGACACAGATAAGCAAGCTGGACGCCCGCACGGGTGAGTGCCGGCAGTTGTGCCGATAGAAAACGGCTACCTGGGCTGGGCGCGGTGGCTCACGCCTGTGATCCCAACACTTTGAGAGGCTGAGCGGGGCAGATCGCAAGGTCAGGAGATTGAGATCATCCTAGCCAACATGGTGAAAACCCATCTCTCCTAAAAATACAAAAATTAGCTGAGCGTGGTGACAAGTGCCTATAATCCCAGCTACTCAGGAGGCTGAGGCAGGAACATAGTTTGGACCCAGGAGGTGGAGGTTGTGGTGAGCCGAGGTCATGCCACTGCACTCCAGCCTGGTGACAAAGCAAGACAGTGAATAAAAAAAAAAGAAAGAAAGAAAAGGAGAAGGAAGGAAGGAAGGAAGAAGGCTACTTGAGGGCCAGGCATGTTCAACATGGACCTTCATCTTCTCTTTTCTTTGTCAACCACGTGTACAGCAAAGGAGCGGGCAACATGGCACCAGCCAGGTAGAGACATCATCTGCGTAGTGAAAGACGAGGGTGGGGCAGCCAGCTTCTTTGTGCATTATGTAAATGGTACCCCTGGTCCAACTAATTTTGGACGCTATGTAAATCAGACACTGCCTCTTCAAGATCATCTGTGAAACCCCGTGCATTTCACCAGGAAACTGGAACACCCGCTGGAGAGCTCCCCTCTGCCTGCAGGAGAAAGAGCTTTTCTCTTTTCTCTTTCTTTTGCCTATTAAACCTCTGCTCTTAAACTCACTCCTTGCGTGTGTCCTCACCCTCGATTTCCTTGGCGTGTGGCTCCAAACCTTGGGCATTACCCCAGATACACGACCCTGCTTCACCGCGTCCTTTCCTCTCTAGCCTGAGACGCTGTCACTGCGATAACTCACTTTGCTTGCCCTACTGATCACCTTATAGTCAGGTGGGGTCTGTCTTGTGCCTGTGTCTTTCTCAAGTCAGCATCAGTGGTCAACTATGAGAACTGTTAATTCCAAGAAAAGCCCTTGTACTCATTTCAGTTTGCAATCCTTTTCTCATGAATATTAAAATATTCCTTCAATCTGGGCTTCTTTTCTACCACCAGAAATCCCACCACACCAATCCCATTAATCTGGGCTCAGAGACAGTATTTTCCTTTCTTTTTAAAATAATTTTTGTATTTCTCTCTCTCTCTCTTTTTTTTTTTTATTGTAGTTTAGGTTCTGGGGTACATGTGCAGATCATGCAGGATTGTTGCATAGGTACACACATGGCAAGGTGGTTTGCTGCCTTCATCCCCCATCACCTATATCTGGTATTTCTCCCCTCATTACCCCTCCCCACCCTCCCCACTGACCCGCTGTCCACAGTGTGTGAGGCTCCCCTCCCTGTGTCCACATGTTCTAATTGTTCAACACCTGCCTATGAGTGATACCATGCGGTGCTTGATTTTCTGTTCTTGTGTCAGTTTGCTGAGAATGATGGTTTCCAGATTCATCCATGTCCCTATGAAGGGCACGAACTCATCGTTTTTAATGGCTGCATAGTATTCCATGGTGTGTATGTGCCACATTTTCTTTATCCAGTCTCTTGTTGATGGACATTTGGGTTGGATCCAGGTCTTTGCTATTGTAAACAGTGCCGCAATGAACATATGTGTGCATGTGTCTTTATGATAGAACAATTTATAATTCTTTGGATATATACTCAGTAATGGGATGGCTGGGTCAAATGATATTTCTATTTCTAGGTCCTTGAGGAATCGCCACACTGTCTTCCACGATGGTTGAACTAATTTACACTCCCACCAACAGTGTAAAAGTGTTCCTATTTCTCTACATCCCCTCCAGCATCTGTTGTCTCCAGATTTTTTAAGATCACCATTCTAACTGTCGTGAGACGGTATCTCAATGTGGTTTTGATTTGCATTTCTCTAATGACCAGTGATGATGAACATTTTTTCATATGCTTGTTGGCCTCATAGATGTCTTCTTTTGTAAAGTGTCTATTCATATCCTTTGCCCACTTTGGATGGGCTTGTTTTTTTCTTGTTAATCTGTTTTAATTCTTTGTAGATTCTGGATATTAGCCCTTTGTCAGATGGGTAGAATGCAAAAATTTTTCCCATCTAAATTTGTTGCCCAGATTCAATCACAATTAAACATTCATACATAGGGGACTGCGAAAAGGTGGAAAAGAGATTAAACACAACGGATTTTCTCAAAAGACTTAACTTCTGTTTTGGAAAACCTAAAACTCACTATAAATAGAGTTCCTCATAGAGCACAATGTAATAATGGGAAAAGCAATCAGTTATGAATTCTTCAGTGTTTGCTGAAATCTGTTCTGTTTATTGTCTTTTCTTCTCTCTCTTTCTCTCTCTCTCTCTCTCTCTCTCTCTCTCTCTCTCTCTCTCTTTCTCTCTTTCATTCTTTTGCCGAGGCTGGAGTGCAATGGTATAATCTCGGTTCACCACAACCTCCGCCTCCCAGGTTCCAGCCAGCGATTCTCCTGCCTCAGCCTCCGAGTAGCTGGGATTACAGGTGTGTGCTAATTATTGTATTTTTAGTAGAGATGGAGTTTCACTATGTTGGCCAGGCTGGTCTTGAACTCCTGATCTCAGGTGACCCACCCACCTCGGCCTCCCAAAGTACTGGGATTATAGGTGTGAGCCACCGCACCCAGCCAATTCTGTGTATTGTATCTTTTTAAAATTAAAATAATTGTAGTAACAAAACACATAACATAAATACACTTCCAAATATTTAAACAGGATGTATAACTCTTTTTGCTCTTTAAACATAATAATCTGTCATATTCCCCACATTCCTGTTATATGTAAGTATAAAATTTACCATCGTAACCATTTTGAAGTCTACAGCTCCATGGTGGCAACATTCACATTGCTGTGCAACAAATTTTTAGAACTTTGTCGCCTTGCAAAACTGAAATTCTGTACCCATGACGCTAACAGCGACGTCTCATTTTCACGAGTCTGCCCACCTCCGGGCAAGTACCTTCTCCTCTCTGTCTGTGAATGTGATTGCACTAGCTACCTTCTATGTGGGATCCTGCAGTATCTGTCTTTTTGTGACTGACTTCTTTCACTTAGCATAATGTCCCCAAGGCCCAGCTACTGTGTTGTCTCATTTAACTCTTAAGGCAGTCCTGGGAGATGGGTCTTATTTACAGATGAGCAAACGGAGGTTCCAACAGACGTCCAGTGTCACCTGACAATGCGCAACAGGTCAAGGTTTCAAATTCCAGTTAAAATCCCTGTGGTGGGGCTGGACACGGTGGCTCACACCTGTAATCCCAGCACTTTGGGAGGCCGAGGCGGGCAGATCACCTGAAGTCAGGAGTTTGAGACCAGCCTGACCAACGTGGTGAAACTCTGTCTCTACTAAAAATACAAAAATTAGCCAGGAGTGGTGGCCGGCACCTGTAATCCCAGCTACTCAGGAGGCTGAGGCAGGTGAATCACTTGAACCTGGGAGGCAGAGGTTGCAGTGAGCTGAGATCACACCACAGCACTCCAGCCTAAGTAAATAAAGAATAAATCCCTGCTGCTACCTTGTAGGCCAGGGTTTCTCAAAGCAGAATCTGCTGGGGCGTGGGAGGACACTCCAGCATTTCCCGGAAGCTCTGCTGCTTTCTACAATGTATGTAAGTTTTATTTCTATCTTGCTGGCTATCTTTTCCTTTCTGCCTTTTATCTGGGGGAGAGAGTTGGGCTGGCTCAGGTGCAAATACTTAATCACACTTCTCGTCTATTGGTGCAATCTCTCCTGTGATCCGTAGGAATCTGCGCTATTAATGTGTTTCCTTTTCCTCCCCCATCCGAGATTCTTCCTCCTGCCGTCTTCTAAGGCACAGGTGTTGGCTGTAGCTTGAACAGGACAAATATCCTTATAAAGTCGCCGTGTTGGCGTGTGCATGCATGGGTGTGTGTGTGTGTGTGTTTCAAGCCACAGATTTAACTCTCTATTTGCCACTGTTCTTATTTTGAAATTTGTTTTGCATTGTTCTTAGTTATACCAAAGTTATTACTTTTCACATTTTTAAGAATCAACAGGTCCACAGATCTGTAAAACATATCACAAAAAGGAGCAAATTCTGTTCATCCACTCCTCCTATTATTCTTTTCAGAGATGTTTTCAACACATTTAGCTGAGTTTTAGTATTTATCGTCAAATGGCATGTTTATCTTATTTCTGTTTCTATTTACTAAAATCATCTGTCATATCCCTAATATTGCTGATGTGCCTTAAGCTTTCTTTCACGTCCCTCTTCCCTGTGTGAGCCCCTTCTGTCCCTCATTCCAACAATCTTTCTAACATACATTTCTTTAACTTGTATTTTAGGTTCAGGGGTCCATGTGCAGGCTTGTTATGTAGGTAAGTTGCATGTGACGGGGCTTTGTGTACAGATTATTTCATCCCCCAGGTGATAAGCCTAGTACCCGAGAGGGAGAGATTTCCATCCTCACCGTCCTCCCTTCACCCTCAGTTAGGCCCTAGTGTCTACTGTTCCCTTCTTCGTGTCCATGTGTATTCAATGTCTTGCTCCCACTTATGAGTGAGAACACGTGGCACTAAGTTTTCTGTTCCTGGGTTAGTTTGTTTAGGATAATGGCTTCCAGCTCCATCTATGTCACTGCAAAGGACATGCCCTCATTTGCTTTTTATGTCCCTGTCATATTCCATGGTGTATATGTACCACGTTTTCCTCATCCAGTCTACCGTTGATGGACATCGACTTTAATTCCATGTTTTTGCTCTTGTGAATAGTGCTGCGGTGAACATATGCGTGTATGTGTTTTTATGGTAGAATGATTTACAGCCTTTGGGCATATACCCAATAATGGGATTGTTGGGTCAATTGGTAGTTTTGCCATGCGTCCTTCTAACACACATTTTTCTCTATCAGTATTCTGCTAATTTTTACGAACATACAAGCCCTAAGCTGAAACACCTTTTGCTTCCTTGACTTTCTCTGCTTTCCCTTGAGCTAATAAGTGTTATGCTTTTATTTGCTTAGATATCGGTGCTTACGCTCACATGGTCAGAACAATCTGTTACTCTGTCTATGTTTGCTTCCTGAAGGAGCCTCCTGCTCTGCTGAGCTGCCCCAGCCTGGCTGGGTGCCTAAGGCCTGAGCGCCACTTCCCCAGGTTCACCCTTCACCATCTTCCCGGCATCCCCCTTCCTCTCCAGGGCTGGATCCCCTGTTTCCCGTATGCAGAGTCCTTCTTTTTCTCTGTTTGGTGAAGTGCGTTCTGCGCTTTATGCTGGGGATTCGGTATGTGACATTTCTTTCTTAGATTTTCATGTCTGAAAATGTCTTTATTCTTACCCCATATTTGATTAAACATCCCATATGTTCAAATACTAAACCGGCCATCAATCTTCATTTGAATTTTAATGCGCTGATCTACTATTTTGGAACTTCCAGTATATTATTGAGAAAATGGAAATTACTCTGATTCTAATTTTTTTAATGTGGTAGAAATGCACACCCCTGATTCAAAAATTATCAAAGATGTTGGTTTACTGCTAGAGGAAAAGAGAAAGAAATGCGATTGTCTCAAATCACTAGTCTTCTCAGTACTTTAAAGTTTACCTTGGATTTCCCAGCATTTATTTTTAAAATGCATCTATGTGGTCACATGTGTATTATGTTTGTTACTTCTAGTGGCTACGTGACATTCCACGGTAAGCACCTATGGTCATGTCCACACCCGCTCCTGATTGATGGAAAATTCAGTTGCTTCCGTCTTCCCGCTAACACGCACAGTTACTTACCCACAGCCCAGCATGAGAATGACCCTGGGTTATTTACCACACACAGGACTGCAGAGAAAGGACATATATATCTATATATTCACAATTTTATGTGATTCCACTAATTTGCTCTTTAGAATGGCTAAGCCAGATTTATTTTGCCCCCAGCAGTGGCAGGGATCCCATTATGTTACATCCTTACCAACTCTTGGAGTTAATCTATCCTGCTCAGTATCCCCACCTGATGGGCATAAAATGGTATCATGTAATGCTCTCTTTTACATTCTTAGTTTAGTAGTTAGTTTGAATGCATCTTCAACTCTTAGGCTTCTCCTTTTGTAAGTATATTCCTAGGCATTTAGAATAATCCAAGTGGTTGCTTTTTACAAATTTTATATTTTTAATTTTCATGGGTACATAGTACGTGTAAACAACGGACTGCTTTGAAAGAAAGTCACATCTATTTCAGCATCTGTGCTAGTGTTGATATTCATCATTGCTTCAGCATCAGGTGGACTCTCAAACCAGGACAGCATTGCACAAATTGTAGGGTGTGGGCTCCTCTCTAATGTGGATGTGTTGGGAAGAGGTTGTGAGTGTTCAGTTTGAGAGTTCTGTTCTATCCTACACCGCATGAATAAAGCCAAGTGTAATGATCCGTGTTCACAGCAGTTCTAAGGAGGACTCCCTTTGTGATGGAACAGTGAGGAACAACTGACTGGAGAAGCAGGTCTTTGAGTGGCTGCTAATGGATCGGGAGGAATTCTTGTTACCAATCCTCCATCGCCGCAAAGCACGTTGGTGAATGAAGCTAAGAATGGAACTCCATTAGACACAATGAAGCTGATATGAGCACAAGGAAATGATTTACAGTCTGGGGAGGTAAATTAGAATATGAAAGCCTGTAAGCAAAGTAACTTAGACAATAAACAGGTACATAAGTTAGTGAATTTAAGCATAAACACCCTCTCCCAGCTTCCCAAATACCAACTTTTCCTACCACAGTTTGACATTTTTATTGTGATTTTTCAGAGTTTCTGGAAAATGAAAATAACCATCTCTATGTATAATGTGAAGTTATTTGCATAGATCATGTTTACTAGTTTTAAGCACTCTTAGTAGCAATTAATTTTAAACTTCTGTGCATGAAATTCTTAAGATAGCTGATATGTGTGCCCTTCTTATGGCTAATGAAAAAGTCAAAGCTTGTTAGAAAAACATTTCATATTTTTGCTGAGTCATCTTTTCTATAAATGTCATCTTTTTCTTTTTGCAATAACTAAACTATAATAGAAAAGAATAGAGTGGGCATGCCTGTCCCTACTTTGGCTCCAGGATAATGGAAAATTTGTATCCACGCAGGCTAAATGATCTGAGTCCTGTGGCTCAGCTGCAGAGACCCCATCACTCACATTGGTGGTGACACATTGCATCAGTGTCCCGATGAGCAGCCCTGCTGGTCTAAAAAGAGACCCTTTTAGTCCTTAACAATACATTAGATGTCAGTTATTTTATTTTATTTTTGAGACGGAGTCTCACTCTGTCACCCAGGCTGGACTGCAATGGCGTGATCTCAGCTCACTGCAACCTCTGCCCCCTGGGTCCAAGAGAATCTCCTACCTCAGCCTTGCCAGTAACTGGGATTATAGGTGCCTGCCACCGCACACAGCTAATTTTTGTATTTTTAGTGGAGACGGGGTTTCGCCGTTTTGGCCAGGCTGATCTTGAACTTCTGACCTCGTGATCCACCCGCCTCGGCCTCTCAAAGCACTAGAATTACAGGCATGAGCCACTGCACCTGGCCTGGATGCCAAATTTTAACAAAAACATGTTTGCCTTTCGCAGAATCAATAATAAAATGTGTTTTCTACCCATCAGGTAGTGCTTTAACAGATCATTTTTGTGAATTTGAGTATTTCAAGGGACAAACATTCCAGAAAATGAATACATGTTAAATACTCATAATTATGGATACCCTCTGCTTATGGTAAAATATATACTTTAAATTTTGCTCTCATCCATTAAAATATAGGCTGGAGAGTGATGCAACGCAGATTTCGTAGATAAGACTACGGCTGCCACTACCACTTCAAAATAATGTGGTTCATGACTTACGAGGTTTTATCTGAATCTCCTTTTCCTCCACACTTACTTTGGAAGAATATTACTCCATAATTCATAGTAAATAATGCAAAACTTTGAGGACTTAATAAGTGGTCCTAAGATACAGAGAAATGGCTTGGAAGCAATTTTTCCTTCCATTATTTGTAATACTTTTTTAGAATTATGGGGTGGATAATATGTTTACACTTTAAATCTTTTGCTTGAACATAGTGTAATCCATTATCACTGTGTGCTCAAAAACTTAGAACAATAAACACACACGCACACAGAGATCATTAGTGTACTGGCCTTTAATTATCACAAAGTGGACAGAGGTACACATATGCAATCACCGCCAATGTCAGGAAGCAGACATTTAGGGACATCCAGAAAATGCCACAGCAGCCCCCTCCGATCACTGGCTTCATCCTCCCTAAAGACAACCATCATTTCAAAAGGATAAACAATTTTCCTCATGGAGTCCAATATTGGAGACTTTATTTAGGAGACTCATTCATGTGACTGGGTGTGACCTTCATTCGTTCATTTGTATTACGTATTGCTTATCATTGTGTGAATACACTAACGTGTATTTATCCATTTCACTGTTGAGACACACTTGAATTGTTTTCAGTGTGCAGATCTCCTGAGTAATGCTGCAATGACTATCCTGGCACATGTCTTTGTGGTCATTTGTGTGGAGTTCGGTTGAGTATAGTCCAAAAACTGAAATGGCTTAACCATGGGGTCTATATTGGGAGGGCCGCCGGGAGGCACTAGCTTGGCCAGATGCGGCCATGGGGAGGCCGGGGACGGGACCTGTGGATAAAGGCTGCCCCAGAGGCAGTAGCTGGGCCTGAGCAGAGGCCATGGTGATGCCACGAGCTGGGCCCACAAGGACCTGGTGCAGGCAGGAGCTGGGCCTGTGGAGGCCAGGCCTGGAGAGGAAGCTTAGGGCCTGGAAAGGCCACCAGGAGGCAGGAGCTGGCCCGGGAGAGACTGTGATATGCGAGCTGGGCTGAGGACCTGGGCCTACACTCAAGGCCAGTGCAAGGCGAGAGCTGGGTCCGGGGGGTTTGCCACAGGCACGAGCTGGGCCCAAACGGGCCAGTGTGAGGGAGGTGCTGGGCCTGTGGACGCAGCTGGGATGCAGCCAGGCAGCCAGGCAGGATCTTGACAAGGGGAAGCTGCCAGCACACAGCAGCTGGTGCTGGGGAGGCTGTGGGGGGTCCAGAGTTGGGCCCGGAGGCCCAGTCCCGCTGGCCGTGGGAGGCCCAAGCATTGGGTCCTGAAGTCCACCTCTGCAGGTACAGTTTTTACCCTCCCGGTGGCCCCCCCAACATGGGTGCAATACGTCATCGCGTGGGCCCCTCCAGGGCCAGGTTCTACCACCCAGCAGCTCCCTGGGGCCCAGCGCCTGCCTCCCGTCGACGTCTCCAAGATGTCCAGCCTCTGCCTCCCAAGGCCCGGAACGTCCTCCTGGCCGCGTCTATGGGCCCATGTTTTGCCTCCCAGCAGCCTCTTTTGGCTCGGCTCCTGGGGGCCGAGCGCGGTGGCTCACGCCTGTAATCCCAGCACTTTGGGAGGCTGAGGCAGGTGGATCACTAGGTCAAGAGATTGAGACCATCCCGGTCAACATGGTGAAACCCCGTCTCTACCAAAAATACAAAAAAATTAGCTGGGCATGGTGGCGCATGTCTGTAATCCCAGCTACTCAGGAGGCTGAGGCAGAAGAATTGCCTGAACCCAGGAGGCGGAGGTTGTGGTGAGCCGAGATCATGCCATTGCACTCCAGCCTGGGTAACAAGAGCGAAACTACGTCTCAAAAAAAAAAAAAAACAAAAAACAAAAAACAAAAAATTAGCTGGGCATGATGGCACGTGCCTATAATCCCAGCTACTCAGGAGGCTGAGGCAGGAGAATTGCCTGAACCCAGGAGACGGAGGTTGCGGTGAGCCGAGATCGCGCCATTGCACTCCAGCCTGGGTAACAAGAGCGAAACTCCGTCTCAAAAAGAAAAAAAAAAAAAAAAATTAGCTGGGCATGATGGCATGTGCCTGTATTCCCAGCTACTCAGGAGGCTGAGGCAGGAGAATTGCCTGAACCCAGGAGATGGAGGTTGCGGTGAGCTGAGATCGCGCCATTGCACTCCAGCCTGGGTAACAAGAGCGAAACTCCGTCTCAAAAAAAAAAAAAAATACAAAAAATTGCTGGGCATGATGGCACGTGCCTGTAATCCCAGCTACTCAGGAGACTGAGGCAGGAGAATGCCTGAACCCAGGAGGCACAGGTTGTGGTGAATCGTGATCACGCCATTGCACTCCAGCCTGGGTAACAAGAGCAAAACTCCGTCTCAAAAAAAAAAAAAAAAAAAAGGTTGCTGGGAGGCAAAACATGGGCCCATAGATGTGGCCAGGAGGAGGATGTGGGCCTAGGGAGGCATAGGCTAGACCTCCTGGAGAGGCTGACAGGAGGCCGGAGCTAGGGCCCAGGGGGCCTTTGGGAGGCAGGAGCTGGCCCGGGAGGGCCCAACCTGATGACGTTTTGCTCCCATGTGGAGGAGATGCCAGGAGGGCAGGAGCTGGGCCTGGAGAGGCCAACTTCAGGACCCAATGCATGGGTCTGCTGAGGCCAGCAGGAGGAGGCCAGAGCTGGACCAGCAGAAGCCGACTCGGGGACGTTTGGGGCCTGGAGGTGCTCTGGGAGAGCAGTAGCCAAGCCTGGACAGGCCAGCCTGAGACATGAGCCAGGTGGGTCTGGAGAGCCTGAGTCGAGGGCCTGAGCTTTCGGTCCTACAAAGGCTGCCGGGAGCTGGGTAGGAGCCGAGTCCACAGAGGGTGCTGCAAGGCCAGGCTGGAAGGTGGGCCGCTAGATGCCACTGGGAGGAGGAGCTGGGCCCCAAGAGGCTGACCTGAAGACGTTCTGGACATGGAGAGGATGCCAGAAGGCCAATGCTGGGCCCAGGAGGGCCACCGGGAGGCACCAGCTTGGACTGAGGAGGCCACGGGGAGGCCGGGGGCGAGGCCTGTAGATACAGGCTGCCACAGATGCAGGACCTTGGCTGAGCAGAGGTCACAGTGAGGCCACAAGCTGGGTCTGGAGGGTCCACTGAGTGGCGGACGCTGGGCCCAGAGGGGCCTAGTGCAGGCAGGAGCTGGGCCTGGGGAGGCCACCGGGAGGCAGGAGCTGGCCCGGGAGGGAGAGTCCATGAGAGGTGAGGTGGGCTGAGAAAAGCTGGTGCGAGGGAGGACCTGGGCACAGACTCGAGGCCAGCACCAGGTGAGAGCTGGGTCCAGAGACGTCTGCCAGAGGAACGAGGTGGGCCTCAACCGGCCAGTGTGAGGGAGGCGCTGGGCTTGTGGACGCAGCCGGGAGGCAGGCAGGATCTTGGGCTGGGGAAGCCGCCGGCAGGCAGTGGCTGATGCTGGGGAGGCTGTGGGGAGGCCAGAGCTGGGCCTGGAGAAGCCGCTGTCAGGAGGTAGGTGGGCCTGTCGAGGCCACCGGGAGGCAGAAGGGACGCCCGGAAGGCCCCACCTGAGGAAGCTTCGGGACGACAGACGAAAGGCTGCCGGTAACTGGCCAGGAGACGAGCCAAAAGAGGCTGCTGGGAGGCAAAATGTGGGCCCATAGACATGGCCAGGAGGACGATCCTGGCCTGGGGAGTCCGCCAGTAGGGAGGCATAGGCTGGGCCTCCTGGAAGGCTGGTGAGACACAGGAGCTGGGCCTCATGGGGCCGCTGGGAGACAGAAGCTGGTCCTGGAGGAGCCCACGTGACAACGTATTGCGCCTATGTGATGACATATTGCGCCTATGTTGAGGGGGCCGCCAGGAGGGCAGGAGCTGGGCTTGCAAAGGTGGACTTCAGGACCCAATGCTTGGGCCTCTGGGCTGGCAAAAGCTGACTTGGGAATGTCTGGGGCCTGGAGACGCCCTGGGAGGGCAGGAACCAAGCCTGGAGAGGCCAGCGTGAGGCATGAGCCAGTGGGCCTGGAGAGCCTGAGTTGAGGGCCTGAGCTTTTGGGCCTACAAAGGCCGCCGGGAGCAGGGCAGGAGCCGAGTCCACACAGGTTGCTGCGAGGCGAAGCGGGAAGATGGGTCCCTAGACGCCGCCAGGAGGAGGAGCTGGGCCCCGAGAGGCTGACCTGAAGATATTCTGGACACGCAGAGGATTCCAGAAGGCCAACGCTGGGCCCAGGGGGCCACCAGAAGGCACCAGTTTGGCCCAAGGGGGCCACGGGGAGGCTGGGGGCAATGTGGAAACACGCTGCTGCAGAGGCAGGAGCTGGGCTGAGCGGAGGCCACGGTGAGGCCACGAGCTGGGTCTGGAGGGTCCACTGAGAGGCGGAGGCTGGGCCCGGAGGGGCCTAGCGCAGGCAGGAGCCAGGCCTGGGGAGGCTGGGGCCAGAGAGGAAGCTTCAGGCCTGGAAAGGCCGCCGGGAGGCACGAGCTGGCCCGGGGGAGGACCTGGGCCCAGATGCGAGGCCAGCGCCAGGCGAGAGCTGGGTCCAGAGACGTCTGCCAGAGGAACGAGCTGGGCCTCAACCGGCCAGTGTGAGGGAGGCGCTGGGCTTGTGGACGCAGCCAGGAGGCAGGCAGGATCTTGGCCTAGGGTAGCCACCGGCAGGCAGCGGTTGGTGCTCGGGAGGCCAGAGCTGGGCCTGGAGAGGCCACTGTCAGGAGGGAGATGCGCCTGAGTGAAAAAACATCTTGAGTAAAAAAACAATCTTAAGTAGAACTTTTTGTTAGACAAGCCCCCCTTCCCTTGACCTGCTCCTTCTGCTTCTGTAATAATCTGCTTACTGCCCCCGACCCTAAACTGGTATAAAAGTGTTGATTGACCTTTGTTCTTGGCCGAGAGGTTTGAGCTCTCTCAAACCTCTAGCTGACTCTCAGATGCCAGCATAAAGGTGGACTCTCAACAAACTCAGTGCATGGCGCGTCTGTTTAAACTCGCTAGGGCATAACACTATGAGACCATTTAATGACTGTCACTTCTTTGGTAGGCTCTAAGCCCTTCTTCCACTTGGTCACACAAGTCTATCTGTGCAATCCCACCACACCCACATGGCACTCCTCACTCCACACACGATGGGTGAGGTATGTGAATATGTGACCATATTTGACACCTCCCTGCCTTTACTCATATTTGAAACAGGTTCCCTTTCTCTTTTCGCTTTTGGTAAGTGAAGAAGATCATGTTGTGGGGCTTCTGTTGTGATGGTGATTAATTTTTGTGTTTAAAGATGATCATGTTCAGCACTCCAGGTTGGGTGACGGAGTGAGACTGTCTCAAAAACAAAAGCTTAAATGGTTTTCTCTGATGGAATTTAGAATACTTGGCTTTTGCTTTCTCATTGATCTTTAATGAGACAGTAACTGGATATGTCATCCTTGCTTCTTCCCCAAAAATGCTCAATAACTTCTCATTTTATTTTTCTTAGTATTAAGCCCCCAACAACAGGGTTCTTGTCAGACCCAATTTTGCACATCTAACGCTTATACTAAATAAACGTTTGTTCAATAAGCGAATCTAAATATTAATTGTAAATATAAAGAAGTCATAATGAGACGGGAACAAAAGGCCCATCTTCATCAAATTAATCTCTTCTTAATTTGTTTCTGCAGATTATCTTACCTTTTAATAAAAATTTAATTCAGTTGCCCACTTGACTGATTGTTTTCCAGCCTTGGAATTCCATATCACGAGGGATTTCTGAAAGGAATGTTTTCCAGTAGTCCTTCCACATACAAATCATTTGAATGTGCTTCAAAGTTTTGGTCTTAAAAGAGATCTTCAAAGATCCTAAAAGATAAAACTTTTTTTTAATACCCTTAGGAAGAGAGAGAAAGAAAATTATTATAGAAAATAAAGAATACAACCTAAATAGCACTTTTTTTTTTTTGAGATTGAGTCTTGCTCTGTCACCCAGGCTGGAGTGCAGTGGCATGATCTCAGCTCACTGCAACCTCCACCTCCCAGGTTCTAGCAATTCTTCTACCTCAGCCTCCCAAGTAGCTAAGATTATAGGCACCTGCCATCATGCCTGGCTAATTTTTGTATTTTTTAGTACAGACCGGGTTTCACCATTTTGGGCAGGATGGTCTCAAACTCCTGATCTCAGGTGGTTCGCCCATCTCAGCCTCCCAAAGTGCTGGGATTACAGGCATGAGCCATCGCACCCAGCCTGTAAATACTATTTGGAAGCAGCCTTTTGCTACTCCCTGCTGGTGACCTCTAATAACCCTCCTCCATGCTGCTGCACACTGGCCCATTCAGGCTACACTTTCATCTGCACTGCAACCACAAGATCGATATTCTTTACCCCTTCAACCTTGTAAGCACGCTATTTTAAAAGAAATAACTTTCCACAAAGAATTCATGGAATGTGAAATAACAATAGTAAGCAGAGGCTGGTTTAGATTAAAAGAGGCATAATAACCAAGTTAGCACAAGAAGATTGTTTGGATCCAGATATAAAGCAAACAATGAGCTGACGCCAAAAAATCATTTTTAGTTTTGTGAGATGTGATGAGATAGTGGCTGTTTGGGGATGTGCACTGAACAGGTAAAACGATGTGAAGACTGTGATTTGCTTTATGATATTCTTGCAAAGGGAGGAAAAGAAATAGAACAAAATGTAGGACAATCTTAATGATCACAGAAATCCAGGAATGGGTATTTTAGTGTTCATTGTACTATTTTCTCTACTTCTGAATAGGTATAAAAACTGTAATTTAAAAATGTAAAAAAAGGAAAAAAAAATGGCCACACACCATGGCTCATGCCTGTAATCCCAACTCTTTGAAAAGCCAAGGCGGGGGCATCACTTGGGTCAGGAGTTCGAGACCAGCCTGGCCAACATGGTGAAACCCTGTCTCTAGAAAAAAAAAAAAAAAAAAACCTGGGTGTGGTGGCCGGCACCTGTAGTCCCAGCTACTCATAAGGCTGAGGCAAGAGAATCAGTTGAACCCGGGAGGCAGAGGCTGCAGGGATCTACTGCACTCCAGCCTAAACAACAGAGTGAGAATCTGCCTTAAGAAAAAAAAAAGTAAAAAAGAATTTACTAATCCCTGCTCTAAAGCCACATCCAAACAGAACTCTAACGAGAAACATTCAAGCAATTTACGTGATGCTATTTATATACAGATCTCCCATGCACCTCTGAATGTAACATTTAAATATTTTGCAACATGATGGCTGCGAGTGGCTCAAACCTGGGCATGGTGGCATATGGCTGTAGCCCTAGATACAAGTTAGGAGACTGAGACAGGAGGACAGCTTGAGCCCAGGAGTTCTAGCCCAGCCCAGAAAAATAACACGACCCTGTTTCTTTAAAAAGAAAAGTCAGGGAGGCTGGGCGCGGTGGCTTATGCCTGTAATCCCAGCACTTTGGGAGGCCGAGGTGGGTGGATCACGAGGTCAAGAGATCGAGACCATCCTGGTCAACATGGTGAAACCCCGTCTCTACTAAAAATACAAAAAATTAGCTGGGCATGGTGGCGCGTGCGTGTAATCCCAGCTACTAGGGAGGCTGAGGCAGGAGAATTGCCTGAACCCAGGAGGTGGAGGTTGCGGTGAGCCGAGATCGTGCCATTGCGCTCCAGCCTGGGTAACAAGAGCGAAACTCCATCTCAAAAAAAAAAATAAAATGAAATAAAATAAAACAAATAAATAAATAAATAATTAAAAAAAAAAAAGAAAAAGAAAAGTCAGGGAGCTGTCAGGGAGCTCACTGATAATTTATTTTGGTGCTATCAACAACTGCTATCAAAACACTACTACAAAATCCAAAATTCTATCTATTGCCAGACCTTTCTCCTTACTTCTGAACTCATTTACCAAACTGCCTCCCCCACCTCCGCAACTCAACGTGAATGTCAACTTGAAATTAATTACTTAATTTCTTTGCTATTAGATTGGCTTTCCTTTAACATCTAAAGACTTGTCTTAAATTCTTACTTCATGTTATTAGCATCAAATCTGAAGGGATCTAGTGTAGGAGCTCTTTGACATAAGAAACATGTGTTTTTGAGAAATCACACAAAGTGAAATAATTATCATAGCTGTAAAAAGAAATATGCCCATAAATAAACAACAGTAAAAGATTAGAGGCTTTCAGTCATACTAGAGAGTGACGTTAAATCAAATTATTCTGTTAATTCAATAAGAAAATATATAAACCTAATTCTGACAAACTTTCTATAAAACAAAAAAGAACCCTTTGTTGGGGTTGAGAGTGAAAACTGCAAGTTTTAGAAAGAGGTGAGACCAGCTGCAGAATGTGCTCCTCACGCATCACCAAGGCTGTCCCAATCGCACCCTCTGCCTCAGTATCCCCCTTATTCCACTTAATTCTTTCCCAGACCACAACCCCTTCTTACATAGTAAATATCTCCTACTTACTACACATTTCCCCACGGGATTAAATGCTCCAGAACGCATGGGGCAGGGCACCGTCTCCCACACCGCCCAGTTTCCAACACCTGACTCACAGGTACCAAATGACTTCAGGATTATGAGGTTGGATGTAGTGATTATTTTCTCAATACTTGCAGTGGTTCACAGCAATGAAAATCCTAAGATTTCCTTTCCCCTTTCGGGGACCATAAAGCAAGCAGCAATACCGTCAAGAGGCATTTGAACCAGAGCAACTCCAACTAAAATAGGAGCTGGGTAAAATGAGGCTGAGACCTGCTGAGTTGCATTCTCAGATAGTTAAGGCATTCTAAGTCACAGGGTGACGAAGGAGGCCAGCACAAGATACAGTTCATAAAGACCTTGCTGATCAAATGGGTTGCAGTAAAGCGGCCAGCCAAAACCAAGATAGTGACGAGAGCGGCCTCTGGTCGTCCTCACTGCTACTACACTCCCACCAACACCATGACAGTTTGCTCAAAAGGGGAAGCATACAAATAATCCATTCCTGGCCGGGCACAGTGGCTCACACCTGTAAACCCAGCACTCTGGGAGGCCAAGGTGGGTGGATCGCCTTACGTCAGGAGCTTCAGAGCAGCCTGACCAACATGGTGGAACCCCCTTCTCTACTACAAATGAAAAATAAAATTAGCTGGGTGTCGTGGTGCACACCTGTGATCCCAGCTACTTGGGAGGCTGAGGCAGGAGAATCACTTGAGAACCTGCTTGAGAGGTAAACAAGACAGGCATGATCTGCGCTGTCAGGGCCACTGTGCTGAAGCAGGAGGAAGAAGTCAGCCAGCAGCGCTCTGTGAAAAATGAAAGGAGGATGAATCAGTGAGCCTGGAGGCTGAGGTGAGACGGTGCTCAGTGAAGACCTCTCCAGCATGGTGACATTTCAACTGTGATGCTAATAGAAAGGAGAAGCGCAGAAAGCCCTCAACTAACAGCATTCCACAAACACCAGCCCTCAGCGCAACAGTGCCAGGAGGCTGTGACCTGAGAGGAAGAGAGGCACACAAATGACCAGAGTGGCTGGCACAGAGCAAGCAATCCACAGAGGGCATGTGGGAAAAGCAGAGGAATGGCAGAGAGCAGCTCACCCATGCCCCTGCAGATCCAATCAGGGGCTGTGAGGTTTCTCCAAGTACAGTGGAAGCCACTACAGATGACAGTCCAGAGAATGACAGGCTCCACCTCCTGCTTTCAATGAGCCTGACCTGGCCGTTCTGTGGCATGGCTCTAACTGGGCACTGGAGGGCAGTGAAGGAGGATGGGGTAGAATCCGGGCTTTGTGTTTGGGCAGAGTCAGCAGGCCTTGCTAGGCTGGATACGGGAAGGGAGACAATCATACCTCAGGGTAACTCCTGGGCATCTGGCTTGGGCAGCTGGTAGACCCTGAGAGGAGCTCCTGGAGAGGGAAATGGGGACTTTGCCTGGGACATATGAAGCCTGAGGAGGGGTCAAGCAGATAGGTAAATATAGAGGTCTGGTATGAGGAGCATCTTCAGGGCCAGGAATGAGAGTCTCAAAGACACAGACAATATAATATTTTCAAGAGGTGGGCAAGGTGGGATTATCTGTAAGACACAGTAAGAAGAGAGAAAGAGGCTGGGCAAAGGGGCTCATGTCTGTAATCTGAGCACTTTGGGGAGGCCAAGGCAGGTGGATCACGAGGTCAGGAGTTCGAGACCAGCCTGGCCAACATGGTGAAACTTCATCTCTACTAAAAAAATAGAAAAATTAGCCAGGCATAGTGGCGGACATCTGTAATCCCAGCTACTCAGGAGGCTGAGGCAGGAGAATTACTTGAACCAGGGAGGCAGAGGTTGCAGTGAGCCAAGACTGTGCCGCTGCACTCCAGCCTGGGTGACAAGAGGAAGATTCTATCTCAAAAAAAAAAAAAAAAAGAAAGAAAGAAAGAAAGAGGGCTCAGGATGAAGCTGCCGGCTGGCACTCTCCAGTGTAGAGAGGACGAGGGCAGGGGCCTCAAGAGACTGAAAATGAGACAGAGAGGAGCCAAGAAAGAGTCCACAAGATTTGAACATTTTTATAAAAAATGGGGGGGACAGAGAACAATAACCTAGAATTGTGCTGAGAAGCAGAATAAAAATGGGGCAGAGAGCAACTCTGGGTGGCAAAAGCTGTTGAATAACAAATTAAAACAGTATTTTGAAATGTTGATGAAGTATTTAAGGAACACGATAGATGAGACAGGTTGGCTGAGGTTGTACCTTCAAATGCCCAGTGGTGGCTACTGCCAAAGCTCTGTCACTACAGAGTGGCACCCAGGCACAGGTAAAGCCCAAAGAAAAGAGGCTTCCCAATGGTGTCAATCCTCCTGCAGAAAACCTTTGACTGTACAGAAAAATCTACTCAGTAAAAAGCATATGTGGTTCCATTACCCGACTCTCTCCTCTTATGTAGGATTAAAATTTCCATAATCTATGCCTATTAAAAACTGTAGGATGGCCAAGCATGGTGGCTCACATCTGTAATCCCAGCAATTTGGGACGCTGAGGCAGCTGAACCACCTGAGGTCAGGAGTTTGAGACCAGCCTGACCAACAAGGCAAAGCCCTGTCTCTACTGAAAATATAAAATTAGCCAAGTGTGGTGGTCATGCCTATAATCCCAGCTAGTCGGGAGGCTGAGGCAGGAGAATCACTTGAAACTGGGAGGCAGAGGTTGCAGTGAACTGAGATCCTGCCATTGCACTCCAGCCTGGGTGACAGAATGAGACTCCATCTAAATAAAAAAACAAAAAAAGTCAGAGAGTCCAGGTGTAGTGGCTCATGCCTGTAATCCCAACATGTTGGGAGGAGGGGGAATCAACTCAGGTCAGGAGTTTTAGGCTAGCCTGGCCAAATTGATGAAACCCCAACTCTACTAAAAATGCAAATATTAGACAGGCATGCTGGCAGGTGCCTACAATCCCAGCTATTTGAAAGGCTGAGGCAAGACAATCGCTTGAACCTGGGAGGTGAAGGTTGCAGTGAGCCAAGACAGTGCCACTCTGCACTCCAGCCTGAGCAACAACACTGAAACTCCATCACAAAAAAAAAAAAAAAAAAAAAAAAAAGAGAGAAAACTGGAGCTGAGTCCTACTCATTGTATTTACTTTCCTAAGATAAAACATTATAAAAAACATTCCCACCAGGTGTGGTGGCTCACATCTGTAATGCCAGCACTTTGGGAGGCCAAAATGTGGGAATCACAGAATGAGGAGTTCAAGACAAGCCTGGCCAACATGGTGAAATCCACATCTACCAAAAAAATACAAACATTAGCTATACATGGTGGTGTGTGCCTGTAATCTCAGCTACTCGGGAGAGTGAGGCAAGAAAATGACTTGAATTCGGGAGGTGGAGGTTGCAGAGAGCCACTGTACTCCAGCCTGGGTGACAGAGCAAGACTCCATACAAAGAAAACAAAACAAAACAAAACAAAAGACATTACTCAGTAATATACTTTAAAGGAGGAAAAAAAGGCTTACCCAATTGTTTTGCAGAAAAGCTGATCCACCGTCTTTCTTAGTTTGGTGATTCTGGCACATCATTCTTCCTTTATTGTCGAAATCAAAAAAATACAAGTTTTCTCAATGTAATGGGTTTACTAACCTGGGTTGTTAAATATTATTATTATTATTGTTTTAAGACGGGGTTTCACCATGTTGGTCAGGCTGGTCTTGAACTCCCGACCTCAGGTGATCCACCCACCTTGGCCTTCGAAGTGCTTGATTACAGGTGTGAGCCACCATGCCCGGCCTAAATATTATTATTATAAAATAGGCGGTATTTTTTATTTCCTGAGACTAAAACTATTTCTAAGATTCCAGAATGTATTTATTACTGAAACAATGCTAACACTGAACAAAAAAAGGAAGAACCAGACATTCATTAAAGCTGGAAAAAAGCAGAACTCGGTGTGCTCAACAACAGCTACCAGGCCAGGCAAAGTGGCTCACGCCTGTAATCCTAGCATTTTGGGAGGCCAAAGCAGGCAGATCACCTGAGGTCAGGAGTTCAAGACAAGCCTGGCCAACATGGTGAAACCCCATCCCTACTACAGATACAAAAATTAGGCAGCCACTGTGGCAGGTGCCTGTAATCCCAGCTACTTGAAACATGAAGTAGGAAGATTTGCTTGAACCCAGAAGGTGGGAAGATACAGCAAGCTGAGATCATGCCACTGCACTCCAGCATGGGCAACCCAGCAAAACTCCATCTCAATAAATAAATAAATGAACAGCTAGCAGGCGACATTTGCTATGGGGAGACTAGGGACATGATCTTGCTGGCAATCCTCCCATTTTAGTAAATCTAAACAGTTTAATTCCATTCTGTTTTGCCCCCACACCACGCCAGAGCCAAAACTAGTGAGAAAATCAATTCTATTTCTTTGAAAACACATCTAACAATGAAGACATGACATGCATGGCTGCATACTCTAAAAGGAAACCTTCTTATGTTCTGGGTATCATGAGCATTTGATGAATGCTTGTTCAGTTGACTGGCATAGACTGGAACAATAAACTGTTCGACGCACTACGCCAAATAAATCTTGCATCTGAGAAGTAGGACAAAGATTGTTATTTTACTGCTGTCTACCCATTAATCCAGTATCTACAGGGATTTATAATGGGTTAATACAAAGAAAATGAGTTGACTGTTTTAGAGAGTATTAGAATTTTGACAGCATGAATTCTCTTATCCTGGAAAACAATTAATAGTTAGAGACATATTATTTCACGTGGAAGGAACCATTAAAGAAATCAATGTTAATCATTAAATAATTATTGCACATAATCTTCTCATCTGACCTAAGACTGAAGACGTACCTCCTGAAGCTGGTTTATCAAGCTGTAAATCTCCAGTTATTGAATTCATAAGTTCATGTCTGAAAGGTAAGAATATTTAATATTCACTAGGCAATATTTAGCAAAGTAATATCCATTAGTACATATTTAATATTTAATCACCAAGGGTGGTTTTGAAAAGAAAAGACAGGCTGGGCACAGTAACTCCTGCCTGTAAATCCAACACTTTGGAAAGCTGAGGCAGACGGATCACAAGGTCAAAAATTTGAGACCAACCAGGCCTACATGGTAAAACCCCATCTCCACTAAAAATACAAACCTTAGCTGGGTGTGGTGGCAGGCACCTGGAATCGCAGCTACTCAGGAGGCTGAGCTGGAGAATTGCTTGCACCCGAGAAGCGGAGGTTGAAGTGAGCGGAGATCACATCACTGCACTACATAGCCTAGGTGACAGAGCAAGACTCCCTCTCAGAAAAAAATTAAGAAAAGACAATCTGAATGCTTGAGCACAACTAAATCTTCAGTTGAGGTTTCTAAAGAGTAACAAAAAAAAATAATTGCAAATTGTCTCCTAAGTTGCTTCACGGAGCATGTGTCCTCACAAGTAAAGTGGCAACTTGGCAACACACAGCTCTTTGAAGCATACTACAAAATCTTAAATGGAATCCTTTAATATTGCATTGCATTCAAGGCTATCTTCCTCTACATATCTACAAAAACAATCATATATTCCCACATATGCTATGAAAATCTCAGGCCTAAAAGCAAGACATGGATACTCTTTTCTTCAGCAAAAGTAGCACAACATTGTAAAAGAAAATGTAAGTTGCATGCCAGTCAGGTGTGGGCGGTGTTCATGTTTCAAAAGCTAACACTGGCATGACTGACTCAAAGTTGGACCCAGATAAATTAAGAAGGGGAAGATGAAAAATACATAAAATAGGCTGGGCACAGTGGCTCATGCCTGTAATCCCAGCACTTTGGAAGGCCAAGGAAGGTGTATCACAAGGTCAGGATTTCGAGGCCAGCCTGGCCCCTATGGAGACTGAGGCAGGAGAATTGCTTGATCCCAGGAGGCAGAGGTTGAAGTGAGCCGAGATCATGTGACTACGCTCCAGCCGAGGCGACAAGAGTGAAAACTCTGTCTCACAAAGGAAAAAACATTCCTTTGGGAAGTCCTTCTACATAAAGATCTTCAACATGAGACTGGAGAAAAGGGGAATAGGATCATCAACAGACCATTGGCTTTTACTGTTTGAGCTATCGGGACAAAAAGAAAAAGGGAGATCATTTAAACACAATCTGTATTGCTCTTTAACTTTTTATTTTTCAGATGGAGTCTCGCTCTGTCGCCAGGCTAAAGTGAAGCAACACAATCTCAGTTCACTGCAACCTCCGTGTCCCGGGTTCAAGTGATTCTCCTGCCTAAGCCTCCTGAGTAGCTGGGACTACATGTGCCCGCCACCACGCTCAGCTAATTTTTATACTTTTAGTAGAGACAGAATTTCGCCATGTTTGCCAGGATGGTCTCGATCTCCTGACCTCGTGATCCACCCACCTTGGCCTCCCAAAGTGCTGGGATTACAGGCATGAGCCACTGAGCCAAGCATTGCCCTTTAACTTTTATAATTTCATCTTTACTTCTGTTATTGTAATTCAGTCCAAAGAAAAATAGTGTGAGGAAAATAAAAATAACACCAAAAATGCTAATATTCTGTTCATCAAAGTTCACACTGAAATATCCCACTACAGCCAGGCAGGGTGACTTACCCCTGTAATCCTAGCACTTGGGAGGCCAAGGCAGGTGAATCGCCTGAGGTCAGGAATTGGAGACCAGGCTGGCCAACATGGCAAAACCGCATCTCTATGAAAAATACAAAAATTAGCCAGTTGTGGTGGTGAGTGCTTGTAATCTTAGCTACTTGGGAAGCTGAGATAGGAGAATCACCTAAACCCAGGAGGCAGAAGTTGCAGGGAGCTAAGATCACCCCATTGCACTCTAGCATGGGTGACAAGAGCAAAACTCCAGCTTAAAAAGAAAAGAAAAGATAGGTAGATCCCATTGCATTAAGGCAATGTAGATACAGCCAGACTTTCTACAGAAATCTGAACCACATTATAAAGCGAGAAAAACATACCAGCTAATATTATTTAATACATACAGTACTAAATGGAAGAGGTAATACTTTCAAAACAGAAACACAGTGTAACCTTATTGGACTTGTAAAAATAATTTTTTTAATAACGGAAACAGAAGATTCCCTGAACTGCAACTTTTAAGCTAGCATTTATTTACTCAAGATTCAACTAATATAACAGCTATAAAATGCCAAGAGCTGGGCTGGGCATGGTGGCTCATGGCTGTAATCCCAACATTTTGGGAAGCTAAGGCAGGCAAATCACCTGAGGTAGACCGTTCCAGACTAGCCTGACCAACATGAAAAAAACCCATCTCTAATAAAATATAAAATTAACTGTGGCATATGCCTGTAATCCCAGCTACTCTGGAGGCTGAGGCAGAAGAATAGCTTGAACCCGGGAAGCAGAGGTTGCAGTGAGTCGAGATTGAGCTATTGCCCTACAGCCTGGGCAACAAGAGCAAAACTCCATCTCAAAAAAAAAAAAAAAAAGTCAAGAGCTACCCAAGTGGGGGTGGTTCACACCTGTAACCCCAGCACTGTGGTAGGCCAAGGTGGCTGGATCACCTGAGGTCAGGAGTCCGAGACCAGCCTGGCCAACACGGTGAAACCCCATCTCTACTAAAAATTAAAAAATTAGCCAGGCATGGTGGCACTCACCTGTAGTCCTAGCTACTAGGGAGGCTGAGGCAAGAGGATCAATTCAATCTGAGAAGTGGAAGTTTCGGTCAGCTGAGATCACACCACTGCAGTCCAGCCTCAGTGAAAGAGCAAGACTCTGTTTCAAAGAAAAAAAAAAGTCAAGAGCATGGGGAGTATTAAAATCAAACATAACCAACAGTCTCCCATCAAAACAGCTCCATTTTTTTGCTATCATTATGTGTTAAGGTCTATCTGCTAAACACTGATATTAGTACTAATGTTTCAAGTGCACTATACAGCACATTAGTGCTTAGATTTAATATCCTTTGCTGTACACTAAACTTGAATATCATACTTTCGTATTACAAAAAAATAACTTTCCCTAAGGCAATTACCATTAATATTGCTTTAAAATTATAAAATGTGAAGACTGTTTTTATAATTTCACTTTTTATAATTTCACAACAGATGAACATTGTTGTCTTTAAACAAAATAATCTAATAAACCACCATCACAACAAAAGCCTGAATCAGTTTCAACTTATAAAAGCACTGACCTTTATAAAACTTGTCAGTCAATTTATAAAACAGGGAATTCATAAAACTTTAATAGCAAATGATTTTTACTCAGAATAGTACTAAATTAACAATATCATAAAAACATAGGCCGGGTGTAGTGGCTCACACCTGAAATTCCAGCACTTTGGGAGGCCAAGCCAGGTGGATCACTTGAGGTCAGGAGTTCAAGACTACTCTGGCCAACATGGTGAAACCCTGTCTCTACTAAAAATACACAAGTTAGCTGAGCATGGTGGTGCATGCCTATAATTCCAGCTACTTGGGAGGCTGAGGCAGAAGAATTGCTTGAAACCATGAGGCAGAGGTTGCAGTGAGCCAAGAGCTCATGCCACTGCACTCCAGTTTGTGCAACAGAGCAAGATTCTGTCTCAAAAAATAAATAAATAAATAAGTAAAAACATAAGGAAGACGCATTTATTGTGTATTTATATACCCGGTATTATGTGAAGCACTGTAGGATGTTATCAAATCTTCGAGATAGATCTTCAGTTCTCACAACCACGAAAGACAATACCAAGGCTCAGACAGGATAAGAGACTTGGCCAAGCTGACCTCATCATCTGCCCGCCTTGGCCTCCCAAAGTGCTGGGATTACAGGCATGAGCCACCATGCCCGACCTAATACCCAATTTAACAAAGCAGATAAAGAGAAACAATTAGTTAAAAAGAAAAACAATATTAATTAAATCCCCAAGATCCAGGGCTTTGCAATAAATATGTAAATAAATCCCCAATATCCATGCTGAAAGTTTCAAAGAAATGCTAACCGATAATTTAAGAGATACGACTTTTCCTTAGCTTTGCAGTAATCTAGAAACAAAGAATGTTTCTAATATTTAGACAGACACTACAAGATGAACAGTGACTCCATTGTGTAAACACTCATGAACAAAGTATTACAGGACTTTTCCAGTTTAGACATACCATATTTTCTTTCAGATAATTCTTCGATGTGTTTACGTAGATCAGTGATACGATCATTCCATTTCTCTGAAAATTGAGCAAAGGTTGATTGTCAGTAATATGTCCCTATTTCAGAGCAACATTAACGTATGATGACTTATTTCCTGTATTTTACATCTCAACAGTCCGTATCATTTTACTGCTTTTGAAAAAATTTTTCCCTTTTTTGGTGGTTCTTCTAATTAGTTTAATTGGACACTGTAAGAGAAGTTTGAAAGTCTAGTACCTCTTTTTATCCTTTTAATTTCTGAAAAGGAGGAGGGCAGAAAAGATCAATCAAATTAAATAAGACAACAAGGAGGCCACAATGAGAATGTCTCCAAGGGTCTTTTAGCAAACTTCCTAAAACATATCTCAGCTGTGTGGAAATAAGACTTTACAGCAGCCAGCGAGGTGATGCAGGCTTGTAATCCTAGCACTTAGGGAGCAGAGTTAAGTGGATCGCTGTGAGCTGAGGGCAACATAGCAGAAACTTCTGTCCCCTCCCCCACCTTCCACTACCCCCTCCCTTTCCCCATCTCCTCCAAAAATACAAAACTTAGCCAGACATGGTGGCAGGCACCTGTAGTCCCAGCGACTCAGGAGGTTGAGGTAGAAGAATCACTTGAACCCAGGAGACAAACGTTGCAGGGAACAGAGACCGCAGCCAGCCTGTGCAGAAGAGCAAGACTCCATCTCAAAAAAGAAAAAAACAAGTTTAAGAGGAACCCCAAAGCAAAAATCCCAACCCTTTTTCTCCCAATCACTGAAACACCAGGAAGGTGTAATAGTTTTGCAGCATACCTGTAATAGGCTGACAGTGACCCCCCCCGAGATGCTCATAACCTAATCCCAGGAACTGGTGAACATGACCTCATATGGTAAAAGGGACTTTGCAGATATAATGAAGTTAAGGATTTTTGGCAAGGAAGATTATTCTGGCTTGTCACAGTGGGGTTGATGTACTCACCCAGATCCTTATCAGAGCAGAGCAGGTGATGGAGAGCGATGGGAAGTGTAGTGACGGAAGCAGGAACCTCGAGTCATTCAACAAGGGCAGCACAGCTGAGGAGTGCAGGACGCCTCCAGGGCCAGGAAACTCATTCTCCTACAGAGCCTCAGAAGGTACCTGCCCTGCTCCCACCTTGAGTCAGTGGGACTGACTTTAGAATTCTGGCCTTCAGAACTGTAAAGGAATACGTCTGTGTTGCTTTTTGTTTGAGACAGAGTTCCACTCTTTTTACCCAGGCTGGAATGCGATGGCGCGATCTCGGCTCACTGCAACCTCCGCCTTCCAGGTTGAAGCGATTCTCCTGCCTCAGCCTCCTGAGTAGCTGGGATTACAGGCATGCACTACCACGCCCAGCTATTTTTGTATTTTTAGTAGAGATGGAGTTTCTCCATGTTGGTCAGGCTGGTCTCGAACTCCCGACCTCAGGTGATGCGCTCACCTCACTCTCCCAAAGTGCTGGATTACAGGCGTGAGCCACCACGCCCAGCTATGTCTATGTTATTTTAAGCCCTAATTGTGTGGTAATTTGTTGCAGCAGAAACAGGAAACTAGTATCGTAGTGAAGCCTCAAAACCCACCTGAAGGGGCTGGGTGCAGTGGTTCATGCCTGTAATCCCAGCATTTTGGGAGGTCAAAGTGGGTAGATCACTTGAGGTCAGAAGTTCGAGACCAGCCTGGTCAACATGGTGAAACCCCGTCTCTGAAAAAAAACTAGCTGGTGTGGTGGCACATGCCTGTAATCTCAGCTACTTAGGAGGCTAAGACATGGGAACTGTTTGAGCCTGAAGAGAGGGAGGAGGAGGTTGTAGTCAGCCAAAATTGTGCCACTGCACTCCAGCCTGGGTGAGAGAGCCAGACTCCATCTCAAAACAAACAAACAACCCCACCTGAAGAAAGTTTTTCCAGTTCTGTCAGCAGTCCCCCACACAACCCCCAGAAGTAGACATTTCTTCTTCAGGGTTTTTTTTTTTTTTTTTTTGAGATGGAGCCTCACTCTGTTGCCCAAGCTAGAAGGCAGTGGCGTGATCTCGACTCCCTGCAACCTCTGCCTGCCTGGATCAAGCCATTCTCCTGTCTCAGCCCCCTGAGTAGCTGGGATTAGAGGCAAGTGCCACCACACCTGGCTAATATTTGTGTTTTTAGTAGAGACACGGTTTTGCCATATTGCCCAGGCTCTGCTCAAACTCCTGGCCTCAAGTGATGTGTCTCAGCTTCCCAAAGTGCTGGGATTACAGGTGTGAGCCACCAAGCCGAGCCACAGACTTTGTTATTAAATAGCTGAACCCAAGTGGGGCGCCGTGGCTCACACCTTTAATCCCAACAACTCTGAAGGCCAAGGTGAGAAGACGGCTTGTACTCAGGAGTTCGAGACCGGCCTGGGCAACATGGGGGCAAGACTCCCCCCATCTCTACAAAAAAATACAAAATATTAGGTCAGGCACGGCTCGCTGTCCCTGGTCTCCTCCTGCCACCCCCACACCGTTTGCCCCTGGACTCCCCCGCCGGGACCGGTTCACCGTCCCTGGTCTCCCCCTGCCTCCCCCCCACCATTTGCCCCTGGACTACCTCGCCGGGACCGGCTCCCTGTCGCTGGTCTCCTCCTGGCCCGCTCCCCGCACCGTTTGCCCCTGGACTCTCCCGCCGGGACCGGCACCCTGACGCTGGTCTCCTCCTGGCCCGCTGCCCGCACCATTTGCCCCTGGACAGCCCCGCCGGGACCGGCTCGCCGTCCCTGGTCTCCCCCTGCCCCTCCCGCAGCCTTTGACCCTGAGCTGCGCCGCCTGGACCGCCTCGCCAGGCTTGTTCTCCTCCTGACCCCCGCCGCACCGTTTGCCCCTGGACTCCCCCGCCGGGACCGGCTCCCTGTCCCTGGTCTCCTCCTGCCCCCACCCCGCACCTTTTGCCCCGAGACTCCCACGCCGGGAACGGCTCGCCTTCCTGGTCTCCTCCTGCCCCCCAAGCACGGTTTGCCCTTGGACTCCCCCGCCGGGACCGGTTCGCCGTCCCTGGACTCCTCCTGCACCCCCCCGCACCGTTTGCCCCTGGACTCCCGGGCCGGGACGGCCTCGCGGTCCCTGTTCTCCTCCTGCCTCCCCTCGCACCGTTTGCCCTGGATTCCCCCGTGGGGACAGGCTCGACGTCTCTGGTCTCCTG
The DNA here is from genome assembly GCF_030222135.1 of Aotus nancymaae. Taxonomy (NCBI): domain Eukaryota; kingdom Metazoa; phylum Chordata; class Mammalia; order Primates; family Aotidae; genus Aotus; species Aotus nancymaae. The sequence continues at coordinate 3,090,681 of NW_026988433.1, read as the reverse complement.
CTGCCACCCCAGCACCTTTTGGTCCTGGACTCCCCCGTGGGGATCCACTAGGGTTCCCTGGTCTCCTCCTGCCACCCCCGCACAGTTTGCCCCTGGACTACCTCGCAGGGACCGGCTCGCTGTCCATGGTCTCCTCCTGCCCCGCCACGCACCGTTTGCCCCTGGACTGCCCCGCCGGGACCGGCTCCCTGTCGCTGGTCTCCTCCTGGCCCGCTCCCCGCACCATTTGCCCCTGGACAGCCCCGCCGGGACCGGCTCGCCGTGCCTGGTCTCCTCCTGCTCCCCCCAGCACCGATTGCCCCTGAAATCCCCCCCGCCGGGAACGGCTCGCCGTCCCTGGTCTCCTCCTGCCCCTCCCGCAGCCTTTGACCCTGGGCTGCGCCGCCCGGACCGCCTCGCCAGGCCTGTTCTCCTCCTGACCGCCGCCGCACCGATTGCCCCTGGACTCTCCCGCGGGAACCCGCTCGCCCTCCCTTGTTTCCTGCTGCCCCCCCGGCACCGTTTGCCCCTGGACTCCCCCGCCGGGACCGGCTCCCTGTCCCTGGTCTCCTCCTGCCCCCACCCCGCACCGTTTGCCCCGAGACTCCCACGCCGGGAACGGCTCGCCTTCCTGGTCTCCTCCTGCCCCCGGACTCCCCCGCCGGGACCGGTTCGCCGTCCCTGGACTCCTCCTGCACCCCCCCGCACCGTTTGCCCCTGGACTCCCGGGCCGGGACGGCCTCGCGGTCCCTGTTCTCCTCCTGCGTCCCCTCGCACCGTTTGCCCTGGATTCCCCCGTGGGGACAGGCTCGACGTCTCTGGTCTCCTGCTGCCACCCCAGCACCTTTTGGTTCTGGACTCCCCCGTGGGGATCCACTAGGGTTCCCTGGTCTCCTCCTGCCACCCCCGCACCGTTTGCCCCTGGACTCCCCCGCCGAGAGCGCCTCGCTGTCCCTGGTCTCCTCCTGCCCCCCCACGCACCGTTTGCCCCTGGACTCCCCTGCCCGGACCGGCTCCCTGTCCCTGGTCTCCTCCTGGCCCCACCCCCCCACCGCACCATTTGACCCTGGATTCCCCCGCTGGAACCGGTTCACCGTCCCTAGTCTCCTACTGCCACCCCGGCACCTTTTGCCCCTGGACTCCCCCGTGGGGATCCGCTAGGGTTCCCTGGTCTCCTCCTGCCACTCCCGCACCGTTTGCCCCTGGACTCCCCCGCCGGGACCGGCTTGCTGTCCCTGGTCTCCTCCTGCCACCCCCGCACCGTTTGCCCCTGGACTACCTCGCAGGGACCGGTTCACCGTCCCTGGTCTCCTCCTGCCTCCCCCGCACCATTTGCCCCTGGACTACCTCGCAGGGACCGGCTCGCTGTCCCTGTTCTCCTCCTGCCCCCCCATGCACCGTTTGCCCCTGGACTCCCCCACCGGGACCGGCTCCCTGTCGCTGGTCTCCTCCTGGCCCGCCCCCCGCACCATTTGCCCCTGGACACCCCCGCCGGGACCGGCTCGCTGTGCCTGGTCTCCTCCTGCTCCCCCCAGCACCGATTGCCCCTGAAATCCCCCCCGCCGGGAACGGCTCGCCGTCCCTGGTCTCCTCCTGCCCCTCCCGCAGCCTTTGACCCTGAGCTGCGCCGCCCGGACCGCCTCGCCAGGCCTGTTCTCCTCCTGACCGCCGACGCACCGTTCGCCCCTGGACTCCCCCGCCGTGAACGGCTCACCGACCTTGGTCTCCTCCTGCCCTCCCACGCACCGATTGCCCCTGGACTCTCCCGCGGGAACCCGCTCGCCCTCCCTTGTTTCTTGCTGCCTCCCGCAGCACCGTTTGCCCCTGGACTCCCCCGCCGGGACCGGCTCCCTGTCCCTGGTCTCCTTCTGCCCCCATCCCGCACCTATTGCCCCGGGACTCCCCCGCCGGGACCGGCTCGCCGTCCCTGGTCTCCTCCTGCCCACCCCGCACCATTTGCCCCTGGACTCCCCCGCTGGGACCGGCCCTCAAGTGATCTGTCTCAGCTTCCCAAAGTGCTGGGATTACAGGTGTGAGCCACCAAGCCGAGCCACAGACTTTGTTATTAAATAGCCGAACCCAAGTGGGGCGCCGTGGCTCACACCTTTAATCCCAACAACTCTGAAGGCCAAGGTGAGAAGACGGCTTGTACTCAGGAGTTCGAGACCGGCCTGGGCAACACGGGGGCAAGACTCCCCCCATCTCTACAAAAAATACAAAATACTAGGTCAGGCATGCGCTGTGCCTGGCTAATTTTTGTATCTTTTGTAGAGACGGGGTTTTGTCATGTTGCTCAGGCCGGTCTCACACTCCTGATTCCAAGCCATCCTCCCGCCTCGGCCTCCCAAAGTGCTGGGATTACAGGGCCCAGGCAGCCTCCATTTTTCTTGAAGCAGCCCCCCAATATCGCACGCTTGGATAGTTTTCTTTTTTAGTTTTTAAGACAGGGTTTACCTCAGTCTCGCAGGCTGGAGTGCTGCGGTAGGATCACAGCTCACTGCAGCCTTGAACCTTGGGGTTCAAGTAGCTGGGAGGCTGAGGCGGGACTACAGAAATGGGGTCACACCACTTTGCCAGGCTGCCCTTGAACTCCTGACCTGAAGGAAACGTCCTACCTCCCCAGGGTCCGGACACACTTTTTCTATTTTTGACCCACATAAACGCGGTGCTGGGTCGCAGTTTGTTACCTACGCTTCTCCGGCCAGCAGCACACAGGACGCAGCGGGAGGTGGAGGTTACCGGGCTCTGCTCTGCGGAGAAGACAACGCAGCTCCCAGACGACACACCTCCGCGTGAAGGCGCCAACGGTCCGCCTCTGTGACGTTGCCGGAGGCCGGCCCCTCACGCGGAGCCAACCGGAAGTGGAGGCGGGGCTGCTGGTTCTTCCAGGAGCGCGCATGCGCGGGCTGGTAACGGAGGCCACTGCAGAGCGGGCACTTCCGCGTTCTCCGAGCTCCCGGCAAGGGAAGGAGGTGAGTGCGTGAGCTCCCGGTGAGGGAAGGGGTGTGTCCGAGCTCCCAGAGAGGGAGGGGGTGTGTCCCAACTCCCAGCGAGGGAGGGCATTGTTTCCGAGCTCCCGGAGTGGGAGGGGGTTGTGTCGGAGCTCCCCGCGAGGGAAGGGGGTGTGTCCGAGCTCCCCCGCGAGGGAGGGGGTGTGTCTGAGCTCCCCCGCGAGGGAGGGGGGTGTGTCCGAGCTCCCCGTGAGGGAGGGGGTGTGTCAGACCTCCCCTCGACGGAAGGGGGTGTGTCTGAGCTCCCCGCGAGGGAGAGGGTGCGTCCGAGGGCGTGCGTCCTCATCTCTACCAAAACGAGTGGGTAAACACAGAAGGACCACCAGAGGATAAATGCAGAAGGACCACAAGTGGGTAAATGCAGAAGGACCACGAGTGGGTAAACGCAGAAGGACCACGAGTGGGTAAACGCAGAAGGACCACGAGTGGGTAAACACAGAAGGACCACGAGAGGATGAATGCAGAAGGACCACGAGAGGATGAATGCAGAAGGACCACGAGAGGATAAATGCAGAAGGACCACGAGTGGGTAAACACAGAAGGACCACGAGAGGATGATTGCAGAAGGACCACGAGAGGATGAATGCAGAAGGACCACGAGAGGGTGAATGCAGAAGGACCACGAGTGGGTAAACACAGAATGACCACGAGTGAGTAAATGCAGAAGGACCACGAGAGGATACACAGTCTCCTTCTGGGGTAATGATGATGTTTCAGAACTAGATAGAGGAGGGGGTCACACAACATCGTGAACGTGCTAAATTCCTCTGAGTTGTTCACTTTAAGATGATTAACTGTATGTTATATGAATTTCAGTTTAATTTTTTTAAATGCAGAGTTTCTTTACAATAAAATGACAATCACTGACACTTACTGAGCACTTCTATGTGCTAGCCTCCATTATCATCACTGGTCTCATATTAGCTCAGTTGATCCTCACAGCAACCCTGCCAGATAGGGACTATTAGTCTCACTTACAGATGAGAAAATCGAGACATAGAAAGTTAATAAATTGCCCAAGTGTCCACATATAATGAGGGGCAGAGCCAGCACAGATCTAGACATCTAAACAACCAGGGGTCCTGCACCAGTAACCTCTGAGCACTGGAAACTCACGATGACCACTGGGTGCCTGCTCTTGGGGTGCTTCTATTCTGAAGGTGGGTGCAGATGATGAACTAATTGCCAGAAAAAGGCTCTTGCAGGCTGTGAAAGCCCTCTGATGAAATGGAAACACTAGCCAAAGTTCAAGTTGGAGGAACAGTCTTGCATCGATTGCAACCTGAGATTGACTAAAGATTCAAGAGTTTGGCAAAAATAACCAAAAGCATTCCATGAAGATGAGCTGTCTCTCGTGGAATTTACATAATAAATACGATTGTATGCTTTTTATTCTTTGTAATTTGTGTACTATACAACCTTCATATTAGTAAAATTATTATATATGTGTATATAGATATGGGTATGCAGCACACAGATGTATATATCATATGTACATCCCACCCCCAGCCTAGAACTTTTATTAAACATTTTCTAGCAAAACTATGTGGCAAGACCCCCTACTCATGGAATTTTCATTCTCCTGTCAATCTCCAGGGTGAGCAATGTAGGGATCATAGAACTAATTCAACCTAAAGAAGAAAACTGTCTGAATATAAGCCCAAGGAAGGAATCAGAGAGATCATTCTTTGAGGAAAAAAAGCATTTAGTGTTGGGGACCATTCTGAGCTTTCCAACAGTGTGAGTTTAGGCGATCTATTATGTAGATGTATGCTCTATTATCTCTATTGTATTTAATTCTCGGGAAGACTCAGTTTGCTCATCTTAAAGTAGGGGACACAAGAGGAATGACTCAGAATTGTCATGAAGATTAACAGTCGCTAAAAGTGTTGGTTCTAAGGGCTGACCCTGAGCTGGGCGTGCGTTCTCTCTGGATCCTCACAATGCCCCTGACATCTACCAATTCCTCTGAAGTGGGGCAGCAGCTGCAGAGGGAGGTGAGCACAGTCTGACCCCAGGGCTCAGAGCTGCCCAGAACGCGTCCACACTGCGGCCCAGAGTCTGCTCCCCGCTCCTGGTCCCCACGCCCAGCTGCTGCGCACCCCTTGACCCAGAGGCTCACACAGGCAAGCCTAAGCGCCATTACTCTGGAGGCAAGGCTGCTCACTGGCTCTGGCTCGGTCGCCTGCCTCTGGAACCCGAAGTCCACAAAGGTGCACACAGTTGTGGGTCGCTGCCGCCCCAGAAGGTGCCCGCCCCGGCCACCTGGGGAAGCGCAGGGCGCAGGGCACAGGATTCTCCCATCAGACACCGCGAGAGCAGCTCCGCGGCGGCCTGCAGGGCCCGCTGTCTCCACCAGGGGGCGGCGTGCGCGCGTCTCTCGGAGCCGGGACCCGCGCGGGAAGGCTGCACCTGCTGGAAGGGCTCCTGGAAGGGCTCCGGGCACGGCTCCAGCCGCAGCGAGGACCCCAGGTGCCCCACGCCCACCGCGCGAGCCCCAGCACGCGAGCCCCGCCGCGCTCCTCTAGGGCTTGTGTGGATCCTTTTGTCCCCACACCAAGGAGCTCCTGTGACCCAAATTCCTGCTGAGCTCACTCCACCCAGGCCAACACCCAGAGCCACGCGCTTCCCCAGGGAGGATCCCGGCCCCCTCCAGGACAGCCTCAGCCAAGGAGCGCCCGCCGGGCTGAAGGAGGCCCAGAAAACACGACCTGCTGGGAGCGGATACACACAAACACACGTGTGCACATGCATACACACACGCGTGCACACACTCATACACGTGCTCATGCATGCCCGTGTGCAAACATGCATAGTGCAGGCATACACACACACACGCATACATTTACCAATACCTACACGCACACAAATGAACACACACACACACAGGCATACATTTACCCATACCCACACGCACATAAATGAACACACACACACGCATACATTTACCCATACCTACACGCACACAAATGAACACACACACACACAGGCATACATTTACCAACACCTACACGCACACAAATGAACACACACACACACACAGGCATACATTTACCCATACCTACACGCACACAAATGAACACACACACACACAGGCATACATTTACCAACACCTACACGCACACAAATGAACACACACACACACACAGGCATACATTTACCCATACCTACACGCACACAAATGAACACACACACACACAGGCATACATTTACCCATACCTACACGCACACAAATGAACACACACACACACAGGCATACATTTACCAACACCTACACGCACACAAATGAACACACACACACACACACACAGGCATACATTTACCCATACCTACACGCACACAAATGAACACACACACACACAGGCATACATTTACCCATACCTACACGCACACAAATGAACACACACACACACATAGGCATACATTTACCAACACCTACACGCACATGAATGAACACACACACAGGCATACATTTACCCATACCTACACACACATGAACACACACACATGCATACATTACCCACACCTACACGCACATAAATGAACACACACACAGGCATACATTTACCCATACCTACACGCACACAAATGAACACACACACACACACACAGGCATACATTTACCAACACCTACATGCACACAAATGAACACACACACATACATGCGTACATTTACTCATACCTACACGCACATAAATGAACACACACACACATTTACCCATACCTACACACACATAAATGAACACACGCACACACACGTGTGTGCATGGATGTGCAAACACTTATATGGACTTATACAGGGATACACACATGCATCATACATATACATACACTACATACATGCACACACATGCAGCTACATGCATATATACACATGCACACAATACACCCACGCACTGTATACATGCATACATATAAACACCTGCACATATATGCACACACATACCCCTGAATACATATACACACATGCACACACACCCACAAACATATACACACATGCATATGTACACCTGCATACATATACATGCATGCACACACACTGTATACATGTATACATATAAACACATGCACGTATATGCACGCATATACCCCGAATACCTATACACACATGTATACATGCATAATACACCTGCATACATAGACATACCCTCAAATGTGTAGCACATGCATCAGTCCAAATGCACACATACACACACACATGCACACACACCTCCCAAACAGTGGCTGGCATCTAGTGAGGATGAATAAATACTTGCCAAGTAAGTGAAAGAGCTCACGGATATCACCGGGGAGGCCCTCTCCTCCCCAGGGCCTTTGGACCTGCACGTCCTCTGCCTGAATCCTGTTTTCTCACCCGGCTGAATTCCTCTTAGACCAGATGCTGCAGCGTGGGCCTACATGACGCACTCGGCCTAGACTTGTGTCTTGTGTGGCCCACTGACTATTCAAAAACGTTACGAGCTGGCAACATTTAAGAACGGAGAGATTTCATACCCATTCACAAAGTCCTGTGATGTTGGAAGATCATGTATCTGGCAAGATAAACTCCTTTTCACATCCCAGGGAATGACCAAAAGCAGAGCAGAGGCCACCTCCTGCATGGCGACGTTCCCTTTGCCACAGGCCATGGCTTCATGCTCTGTTGTGCCTCATCGCTCAGGCATCCATGCTACTTGCTCAACACCTGCAAATGTGTGAAATTTTAGCCTCTGACTTCACCTTGCTTCCTCTTCCAGGAAGCCCTCCATGAACCCCAGGATTGGGGCTTTTCCTCGGTGCTCCCACATCTCCCTGAATGGCAGTTGTCTCCACCAGGAGTCCAGGGGATCCCTGAGGGTCTGTGTTCTGCCCCCAGCCATGCCCCAGCTCTGAGCGCTGTTGCTATCGGGCACACAGTGGATACTCAAAAAATGTTGTGGAATCGGTGAATAATCACAGAGCACTTCACCGTGGAAATCTGGGTTGAGCTTTAAGAGGAGCTTGAATTTAGGAGCTGAGAAGAGCATGAAAGAGCCTGAGGCAGGAGAAGTTCAGGGCTGCCGGATGGGAGCGGGACACTCAGCTGTTTGCGGAAACAGCAGCCTGGTGTGGAGGTCTGGGCGGGTGCTGAAAACCACGAGGGCAGCGAGGGTGTCCAGGCTCTGGGGCAGGGGGCGTGGAGAGCCACGTCCCGGGGGGCTTTGCAGGTTGGGTTTGAGGTGGGCCCTGAGCAAGTGCCCCACTGTTGCAGGCTGAATCGAGTCCCCCAGATCCCTCTGTGGAAGCCCGAGCCCCAGCCCTTCAGACTGGGACTGCATTTGGAGATGCAGCCTTTGAAGAAGCGAGTCAGGTAAGATGTGGCCACTGGGACGGAGCCCAGTCCAATGTGACCGATGATTCATGAGAGGAGGAAAAGGCACCCGGACACGTGTGTGTGGAAGGAAGGGCAGGCGAAGACTCGGGGAGAAGACCGCGTCTGCAAGCCAAGCGGAGAGGCCGTGGGAGGAGCCGCCCTGCCAATGCCTCGACTTCAGACTCCCGGCCTCCGGGACCCTGAGAACCCAAGTCAACCTTCGTTGTTTAAGCCCCAGTCTGTGGTACTAAAGATGAAGCAACTAGAATCCTTGGGGCAAAAGGGAGGTTTAAGAGTATCCTTTGGAGGAACCCGTAAGAAATCCACATTAGCATTTCCAGGAGCGGTGCGGCCCGGGGCCCTGGGTGTGCGTGGCGCCTGCCTTCCCCCACAGCCACCTGACTCGGGCAGTAGAAGAAGCAGAAACATCCAGGGCCTGGTGCCCTCAAATTGGTGGCAGAATGGCCTGGACCCTGGATAAGACGATGAGGCCAGAGAGAAGAGTGGCCCAGTGACTCGGGAACAGTCAAGGGCATGATCTGCAGGCAGGATGGGGCAGCTGCCTCCAACCCTCCCCACTCCTGCTCCCCCGGGGGCTGGTGGAGAAGCTTCCAAGGGCTGCTCAAAGGCAGGAAGTCCAAGATCCCTTTAATGAGTTTACTCAGCCTTTGGAATATCAAGTATTTGTTTTCCTTAGACTGGAAAGAAAGGGTCAACAGCCGGCCCCCTCCTGAGCAGCCCAGCTGCTTTGTCCTCAATTTGTTTGGGCCTCTAAAGAGCTCACGTTTATCAAAGGCCGTTCGCACCTGAGGCCCCGAGTTACTGCTGCCTGGAACACAGGGCTTTAGTAATCCGCTCAAATCCCCAGGCCAAACACTGGCACCAAACAGATCTCCTCCGAATCGCTTTGAACTTCAGTCCCAGGAGGCATTTTGGCTTATGCAGGATGGTCTTTGAAGAGGAAGTTGCTCTCTGTCCTCTGTCGGCGGTGGGACAGAGGACGGATCCAGGCGTGACTGTGGTGCAGGTTTGCCAGCCTGCCCTCCGTGGGTGCCAGGGCAGCCTGTCCATGGGGGCTGCCCTCCGGGCCCCTTCAAAGGCTCCACTTCCCCGGGTTCGCAGGCTTCAGGAGGGGAGCTGACCTGGACCACAGGCGGTTGGCAACCCCCCCTCATTTATTCCTTTGAGTTTTGAGGGTTGTTTTTTGGGTAATTTCTTCTGACACACTTACAGAGAAGTTGTAAGCCTGGCACAGAGCAATCCTGGATGCCTTTCATTCAAATGCCCCAAAAAGGAACACCTTACTGCATTTAACTGCGGCTACTCTACCAACTCCCACTCTGTTTCACACCCTTTCTCTTTATACACACACACACACACACACACACACACACACACATATAAAATTTTTCCTTAAGTGTTTTAAAATCTAACCTCTAATGATATAATTAAACTCATTCTCTTATAAAACATTAAACCCTTCCAGACAAGGAGAGCATCCCACGGACTGCACACTCCCCACCTAAAGAACCTTTTGCTTTTCATTTCCACACATGGGTGTGTGCCCCACGGAGTGAACCACACGGTGGAACTCAGAGCTGGACTCTGCCCTGTCTCCCGTGACTTCTTTTCTTCCCGTCTGCCAACCTGTTTTTATATATCCTCAACTTAGATCTCTCCCTCAGCAGCTACCTTGGAGATCTCAGCAAACTGGAATGTAAAGTCTCTGCCGTTCTTTTTTAGCTGGTGCCATTAAAAATGTTTTGACTCATCAGATTGGCAAAAGAATGAAAATTTGCTATTATCACGTATGGGGGAAGGTGTTGGGGAAATGTTCTCATTGGTGGGGGTGTAAATTAGAAGAGCCGCTTTAGGGCAATTTGGCACACCTATTAAAATTCACAGCTCGCCCACCACGACCCGGCAGTTCCAGTTATCTGGATCTAAATGAGATCGTCCAGTCGCAGGCCCGGGCAGATGGAGGCACACAGCGAGCTTGCCCATCTTGCCCATGGCAGGGCTGGAACAAAGGGTTGGAAGCTGCAGTGTGCCTCAGTAGGGGGTGACCGGGTGAGTCTGCAGTCAGGGGATACCATCAGCCATAATTCTCAGCCTGAGATTGCCATGAAGTTTCTTAAACAAAAAACAAAACGACCAGGCGTGGTGGCTCATGCCTGTAATCCCAGCACTTTGGGAGGCTGAGGTGGGTGGATCACCTGAGGTCAGGAGTTTGAGACCAGCCTGGCCAACATGGTAAAACCCCGTCTCTACTAAAATACAAAAAAAAATTTAGCTGGGTGTGGTGGCGCATGCCTGTAATCCCAGCTACACGGGAGGCTGAAGCAGGAGAATCTCTTGAACCTGGGAGGTGGAGGTTGCAGTGAGCCGAGATTGTGCCACTGCACTCCAGCCTGGGCGACAGAGCAAGACTTTGTCTCAAAAAAACAAAACCAAACCAAAAAAGCAACGACAAAACCGAGACACCAAGGCCACATTCTCAGATTGTGCTTTTTATTCATTCGGTCTGGGGTAGGATTTAGGCATCAGGATTTTTTTTTTTAAGTTCCATAATGATTTTAATTATCAGCCAGAACAAAACCACGGAAGTCCCCTGGCAGAAATGGCTCCAATATGATGTCAACGTGAAGTTTCCCCATTGGCCTGCAGGTGGCGAAAGTGAGCAAGACGGGTTAAAAAAAGAAAAAAAAAAAGGAAAACCTCACTGGATCATTTCACTGCCCGGCACGGCTACTACCTTGGGTGTTGTTCTTCGGGTTTGTGGGGGACTTTGCAGAGCTCCTTGATGAAGCCCAAGTCCCCACTGGGCACAAGCCAACAGAGGGCCTCCAAACGCCCCCCACACCGCCATGAGCAGGTCCTGCTGCACCCAGGCTCCTGATAACAGAGATGATTGACCACAATGCTCTCTGCTCACCGCTTTAAATGCACCATTTCATTTATTCCACCTTAGAACCCTGGGAGGTCGGGACACGTGCCCACCCCACGGCAGGGATGCAGTTTTCCTGTATGCAAATTACCAAGGAGGAAACCGAGGCAGCAGTGTGGTGGCAGCCACAGCTCAAGGCTAGATGGCCTCTTTGTTCACAAAGTGTGTTCCCGAGGTGCCAGGGGCAAGCAGCACACTCACCACAGCACATGCAGATGTTTTCTATTGTTTTTAAAAATCAGGAACATCTGGCAGACACCTTGCAAATGACTTCTGTTAAGTCATTTGGACCTGAGGACTTCACAAATGAACCAGGGGCTTCTTTCTCCTAGGGCACCAGGAAAACATCACTAAGACACTAGGGTGCTGGTGGACTGGGGGGGTTTTGGGGAATGTCTGTCTCAGATCTCATGATCACACTACACCATAGTGCTGGGGCCGCCCTGCTCAGGACATTTCCTGGTTCCCTACCGCTGCGAGCATAAAGCCCCAACTCCACATCACGGCAGTGGACACCCCCACGGATGACCATCCAGCGTTCCACAGCCGAGACCCCGCCACGCCAGACCGCCGGACCTTCCCTCCTCTGCCGAGACCATCCCACGCCAGACCGCTGGACCTTCCCTCCTCTGCCGAGACCATCCCACGCCAGACCGCCGGACCTTCCCTCCTCTGCTCTGCCTTTGCTCCCTCCTCCTGAAATAATATATCACCCTCTTGACTTATCAAGATCTGCACTTGCCCCTGGAGGCTAGCTCAGCGCCCACGCTGGCCATGTAACTTCCCAAGAACATGCCTCTGGGCTCCAGGGGGATGTGCTGGTTCTTTTACCTGATTGTTGAGGACCCAAAGGGCAAGGGCCAGGCCCTGTTATCTTGGTAACCCTGCATGTGCTGTGTATTTGTTATTAAAATACAAGCTCCTGGGTTCAAGGCCTCAGTACAATTGAGCGCGTTGTGCACTGCACAAATCACCTGTCCAAGCAGAAAGTGTGGACTGAAGCATTGAGTTTGTCTGCAGGAAAACATCTTATGACGAATCCACAGAGGTGCGTGGTGGACTGCAGTGGCCGACCGTGTCACGTGTCTTCCCCACCACCCTCCCATATTTTGGGCCCCCAACAGTACAAATCCTCATACCTAGTCACCAAATAAACAACAAAGACACGTGTGAGTGCTATCCTGTTAAGAACGCTGAAGTCTTCCACAAAATGCAAGCTCTTCTAATAATAGCTAAGTAACACTTATGGGTTGCGAACATAACTTGCTTCATCACAAAAAAATCCATAAAACCATAAATTAAGCAGCATTATCTTCATTTTCACCTTTAAATCAAGGAAATAGATTCAGAGAGGTTACGTAAATTTTCAAAGACCACACAGCTCCTAAGTGGTGGAGTCATGAGGACATCCATCCAGGGTGTGTGCGTTTGCAAATACCGTGAATTTAGGGCCGATGTTTGTGAGGTGGTGGTGGATCCTCCCTGACCCTCGGGTCACAGCCGAAGCAGTGCCTTCTTCGTGTGAGCAGACCCTGATGCGGGGGAGGTAGCAGCTCCCCTCAGGGGCCGGGTCTGCAGGATTCAGGGACCCTTCAGTGAGTGTGAGCGCCCAGTCCCTGCGTCCAATCCCTTCCTGCTTCAGGTAGCTGGAGCGGTTTCTCTTCATGTAACCGAGTCTTGACTGTTCCACTTCCTCTCGCGCTTCCAGAACGTCAGCCTTCCTGACACACGTCTTCACTTCACCCCTTCCTGTTGGAAGGTCTCTGCCCTCGATCAGGCCTGCGTGGCTCCTCCCTGCAAACCCCAGGGCGACTCTCTTTCATCCGCTGTGGCTCCGGGTTTTTCCCACCTCCAATCCCATCTCGCAAACCCTGTCACATCCCTCCCCTGGGTGGGTTCAATCATGCTGGGGAAGAGGACCCAGTTCACAAAGACTTCACCATACAGAGGCCAGCATTACCTCCCAAACCTGACAGCTGACACGTCGGTCATTGGCTGTCAGGCTTTCTCTGAAAGGTTTGACGGGTCTTGTCCTAGGAACATCCTGAGGAGGTACAAGTTGATCATTCCTCTGCTGAGGAGTCGGGGTTGGAGAGGGGCACGTGGTTGGATCTTGAATACGTTTGGTAAGAGGGGCGCCTGAGAGTCAAGACTCGGCAGTTTCATGGTACCGCCAAAGCACGTTGGGCTGCTCCTCAGAGAAAGGAATTCACTTTATATCACAGTCTGCACACATCCAGTGACACAGTGTCACAAACCTATGCACCTGCCATGCATTAAACTCCATAATACTTCCCATTCCACTTTATTCTAGTTTGTTTATTCTGTTCCATGTCACCCTAGCGCATTCTATTCTGTTCTGTTCTAGCGATCTTACTCTAGTCAGTTTCACTCTGTCCTATCCCAGATTCTAACTTACCTTGTTCCCTACTCGTCTTTCCATCTTAGCTTTGCTTTTCCAGACTTTTCTTCTCAACCGGGATCCCAAGAGAATTAAGCTCGAATGTCCTCAGTTATTAATTGCATATCAATAATCGACCTTTATCCTAGACACCGAGAGGGGAACTATTTATAATCCGTTCTTGTGAGAATTGAGAAAGTATTCACTTAGATCATTTTCTATGTCTTATGGTTCAGGTAAGAAGCTCTGGTTTGAAGTCTAAGGTGACTCACAGCCACTAATGGGTCGCTCCCTCTATCTGCCTGTCTGCCTCTCTTTGACGTTTGTAATAGAGCCACACCCAGGCTGGGTCAACATTTAAATACACCCCAGATACCCTGGCTTGGCATTTGTTTATTTTATTAATAGACTAGGAGTTCCCCAAATTGAATCGGCCTCACCCTCTCAACCTCCAAGATGCTCGTCCCTGCCAAAACAAATTTATAACTCCCTCCTCTCAAAATATAAAGGTCAGTCTCCATACTTTGAAAGTTTAGGATCTTCCGTGGCTCGGCCTCAACCTGCCCTCCTGGCCCAGGGGCTGCTGTGCCCCGCCCCCGCCTCCTGTCTGTCTCCTGACCACAGTGGTTTCCCAGGTGGACTCTGGCCGGCCTTCCTCCTACAGCCCTGGTGGCCCCTCCCCTCTGTACCCCCTTCACACCTGGGTCACTCCCTAGAGGAAGGGGCAGCTGTCCCTCTGTCCCTCCAAAGCCGTTGATGCCATCACCCCAGTGCCATGTGTGCAGAGACTGTCCTGGGCAGTGGGAGATGCAGTGATGAGAAAGTGAGACCAGAGCTCAGAGTCTCATTAAGGAATAATCACGGTAGATAGCATCTCTATGTGCCACTGATGATGCTTCAGATACTGTTCAAAGCGCTTTACACAGATGTGCTTCCTGAATCCTGGAGGCGAACCATTATTCTTCCCAGTTTGCAGATGAAGACGGAGGCACAGAGAGGGTGAGTCACTTGCCCAAAGCCACCACTTTTTAGTCATCACGCTGAGATTCGAATCCAGGCTGTCAAGCTACAGAATCCATGCTCTGAAATGATCAAAAACCAGAGTCCGTTCCTCAGAGAAGCACAGAAACACCTCTGTATCTTCCAGGGATCTCGACTTAGGCTCTGAGGTCGGGAAAGGATTTCTGCTTTTTACACTCACGCCCCAGCCAAGACCATATATAAACTGATGGCTCCAGATTGATTCCTTCAGACGCACCTGCCTTATCAGTATCCCCATGGACGTGCCTAAGAAGCCTCTCAAACTGTCCAAGTCCCCAAACAAATTCACAGGCTTTCTCCACACACTGTCTCCCTCCACACTTGTCCCGTCAGAAGAGTTAGCACCCATCCTCCCGATAGCTCAGCCCCAAGCTCCTGCAGCATCTGACCCGTGCCTCTCACACACACACACACACACACACACACACACACCCCTCTGTCTCTTTTCCCACCCAAATATTGCTTCTGTGAGACCAGTGATTTTTGTCTGGGTTTTGGAGCTGCTTTGCTTTTTTGCTTTAATTGCCACATGCCCGGCGTCTAGGTCAGGGTCGGCAAGCATCCTCTGTCCCTGGTAAGGTGACAAATATTTCAGCCTTTGCAGACCCCACGGTCTCTGCGGCAGCCATTCCACTCTGCTGTCTGGGCGCACAACAGCCACAGATGATACCTCAGTGAGGGAGCGCGGCCGTGTTCCCATAAAGCCTTATTTGTAGACACTGAAAGTTCAGTTTCCTCAAAGTTTATGTGTCACAATGTAGTCTTCTTCTTTTGACTTTTTCAAATTGTTTGAAAATGTAATAGCAGTTATTCGAGGGGAGGCTGGATCGGGGTTCAGTCCTGTCGTCCGCTGCCCGCTAGCCCGCCCGTAGTAGGTGCTCAACGAACATTTGCTGAATGAGTGAGCAGTGTGACTTTGGATGCTAAATGTGAGATAAGAGAGAATTGATCGGATGATGGAGGGAAAAAACCAGACAGAGGGGACAGCATGGGACAGAGGGGACAGCGTGGGACAGAGGGGACAGCGTGGGACAGGTGCAGGTGAGGAGGGAAGGGGGCCCACTCTGTTGGCTGAAGGAAGCTCAGGGCGGCTGGAGTGGAGAAAACCAAGTGCTGAGGCTGAGGACAAGCCTTGGCAGGGCTGCGAGGACCCTCTGTGCAGGGACACTGTCAAACAACACTGGGTAATAACGACCAAGGAGGAGCCAGGGCTGGCCCGTGCGAGCACCTTCGCACGCGCCGCCACGATCACTGCCTCCTCTCACCACTCTTGTTAGGCGGGCACCATTATTATCTCAACAGACAGATGTAGAAATTGAGTCACAGAGAGGTTGAGTAACTTGCCCAGGATCACACAGCCTGTCAGCAGCCAAGCTGGGATCCAAACCCAGACAATCGGCTCCAACACCCTTTCCCCACGCATGGGCCTCTATGACTGGGCGGGCTTGGCTTCGCAAATACAAATTCAGGACTTTGTGTTAATATGAATTTCAGATAAACGATGAATGATATTTTAGTATAAGTATGTTCTATATAATATCTGAGGCACACTTATACTAAAAATTCATTGTTCATTTGGATTTCAAATCTAACTGGGTGTCTTATATTTTATCTGACCATTCTGTGGTTGGGCAAGTCCTGGGCACAGGAGGGACCATTGTAGATGCTGAGAGACATCAGGATAGGAAATTGTCCCTGTTTATCTGCACCAGGAGACAGGCAGTGCACACGTGGACCACGGGATCCTGTTTCGCAACCTGAGATGCTCAGAGAGGGGCAGGCTGGAGGCAGGAGCATGCGCGCAGCGGGCTCCCGGGGCTGCACCTGCTGAGAATCCAGTGCCCCACTTTCCTCTGCACTTCTCCATTTATCAGCCACCTGCCACCGTCTGTCAGTCCCCAGGCTCAGGATGAGAGTTGGAGGTGGCTTTGTGAGCCACACAGAACGGGGAGGAAGCACAGTCGCCTGGACCCCCGCTGTCGGCAGGGCTTGGCAGCCTCTAATTCAAACACAGGCAGGTTGGTCCTGGCCCCTGGGTGAAAGACAGCAGGCCCAGGGTTTTCTGAAGGAGGCAGAGAAGAATGCTTCCTTGGCCTGCTGCCCTTTCTCCTGCCACAAAAGCGGGGTGGGGAGCTGTGGGGGGCTACAACTGCACCCCAGAGCTCCGGCAGGGCACCCAGTCCCCGGCTTCCGGGCTGCCAGTCCCCGGGACAGAGGCGGTCTTCATCCCTGGCTGTCACACGGGTGTTTCAAGGCAGACAGCTGCCTCTTGCAGGAGCAAAGCGTCGACTAACGAATTCGCCCTCTTCAGCTTGATCATAAGAAAAATTTAGCTCAAACTTAGAACTGCTGAACAGTTTAGGGGCCAGGCTGTCACGTGCTACCTGGAGAGGTGAGGAGTTACCTACTCCGGCGGTGTTTTCGAGGTCACGAGGACCCTGGTGGTACCTGCTTGGCCCTGGGCTATGTGAGGTTCCTGGGAACCAGCATTCATGTAGTGCAAAGTGGCCCAAACCTTGAAAAAGCTGGAAACCCATATATGTGTTGATTGGGTTGAGGCAGGTACACGATTCAGTGAGACCAGGCGTGCGCAATAGGGAGCTGGGGCAAATTGGCACTGCAGACCCCACCTAACGGGGGAAGCTGTTGCTCTGCTCCACTGAACATCGCCATTTGGTGAGTGTGCTAGCTCACCTGACTTTTCATTGGCATTGGGGATCTAGCTTTTTAAAAAATGTAAAAACTCAAATTCTAAATATTGCCAAATATATGTATGTATATATTTTTAAGTATTCTGTTCTGGGCAAACAGTTAACATCTAAGGACCAGGCTTCACCTTACAACTGCTAATTTACAACTTCTGCTTAAATTACACGGCAGTCTGTGTGTGGACCCCATACAGGCATACACACGTGTGGACACCTAAGACTCAAAATAGTGAGGTCTGTGGGGAAATGTCACATGCAGCAGACACACACACACACACACACCACCACAACCACATATACACATCACATATCACACGCACACAACCATACACACAACCATACCACAACTACACACACAACCACACACCTCCACAACCACACACACAACCATACACACAGCCACGCATACCACAACAATCACAAATACACACAACCACACACGACCAAACACACACACCACCACAATCCTACACACAAGCACACACACAACACAAACCACACACAACCACACACACAACCAAACACACCACCACAACCATACACAAACACACCCACACACACAACACACACCACCACAATCAAGCAGAAAAACCACACACACAACCACACACACAACCTCACACACAGCCACACACACAATCACACAACCACATACACAGCCACACACACATTACCACACAACCACACACAGTCACACACACATTACTGCAACCACACATAACCACACACAATCACACACACCACCACACACACACAAACAGCGACCACACACAGACAACCAACCACACACTTCAGAGCAGCCCCTGAGCTGGGAAAGCAAAGCTAGCAGATCCTGAGTGCCCCACCTGCCAGGGCGCACCCCCAGGGGTCTCCATGCAGCCACCTCTCATCCTCTCGTGAGTCCCAGCCGTGAGCACCAGTATGATCAGTCTCCTTTTGCAGATGGGGAAACTGAGGCACTGAATGGTCAAGTCAATTCCTAAGGTCTGACAGCTGCTCAAGGGTAGCCAGGGCGTGGAGCCAGGTGGACTGGCTCAGTAGCCCTTCCACCTGCCCAGCTTCTCAGGGGCTGCCTGCCGTCTCCACGGTGCAGGGGGATGGTAATCTCTTCCCTGCGTGGAGGGTTCACACATATATATGTGTGTGCGTGTGTGTGTGTGTATATGTGTGTGTGCTTGTGTGTGTGTATATATACACATGTGTGTGTGTGTGTGAGTGTGTCTGTGTGTAGCAGAGGTGAGATCTCTATGTTGCCCAGGCTGGTCTCAAACTCCTGGCCTCAAGCCATCCTCCCACCCTAGCCTCCCAAAGTGCTGGGACTGCAGGCCTGCACTGTAAGCCATTGTGCCCAGCCAGAATCTTCCTCTTAAAAACGTAAAAAGGGGGGCAGTAGACTATCTTTCTTCCTGGATACCCTTGGAGGTGAACTGTGAACTGCCTCCAAGAATACTAGCTAAATCCACAGCTGTCTGAATACTAGCCTGGGAACAGATCACATGCAGGTCTTCTAGGGCAAAACATCCATGGCAACCCTCTACGTCAAAACTCTTCCTCTTGAATCTCGCAGTGGACTCCACGGGCACTTTGACAACGGCGATTCAGATGTGCAGAGAAAACAATAATATTTTCTAGGAAATTCTGGGGGAAGTCTCTGCTTTGTTTCCACTGCTGTCTGTCCTGCTGATAAAAGTTTTGATGATGTGGCTTTTTTATCTGAACAAGCTCCAGGTGAATGTAGCCGAGGTGCCACATGGCAAGATAATGTAAAGATGATTAAAAGAAATACAGAGATGAAAAGTTTCTTTCTCTCCGCCCTGGACTTTATATAAATGAGATTTGAGGATATCCAAAGCAGAGTCCAGGGTGTTCCCACTCCAGATGAGAGAGAAAAGAATTTGGTTGGAGATTCATAGAAAGCCAGCATCTCCCTTGAGGTAAGACTATGGAAAATCACGTCTCCTGGAGCAGCTTCAACAGGGTCATGTCCACACCCTAGATCATGTCTACACAAAGCCTGTGAATGTGACCTTATTTAAAAATAGAGTTTTTGCAGATATAATTAGTTAAGGGTCTCTAGATGAGGTCACTTAGATGCCAGTGGGCCCTAAATCCAATGATGACTGGTTTTCTTGTTGTGTCTGTTGGTTTTGAGACGGAGTTTCGCTCTTGTTGCCCAGGCTGGAGTGCAGTGGCGCGATCTCCACTCACTGCAAACTCTACCTCCTGGATTCAAGCGATTCTCCTGCCTCAGCCTCCCGAGTAGCTGGGATTACAGGCACGTGCCACCACACCTGGCTAATTTTTGTATTTTTAGTACAGACCGGGTTTCACTGTGTTAGCCAGACTGGTCTCCAATGCCTGACCACAGCTAATCCGCCCGCCTCGGCCTCCCAAAGTGCTGGGATTACAGGTGTGAGCCACCCCTCTTAGCCCATGATAAGTGTCTTTATAAGGGAAAGAAAAAGGAGATTTGGACACAGAAGGACAAAGAGAAGGAAGCCACATGAGGACAGATGCAGAGGCTGGAGTGAAGCGACCACAAGCCAAGTGTGCCTGGAGCCACCGGGAGCTGGAAGAGGCAGGAAGGATCGAGTCCTAGAGCCTCTGGAGGGAGCACGGTCCTATCCACACCTTGATTTTAGACTTCCAGCCACCAGAACTGTGAAAGAACAAATTTCTGCTTCTTAAAGCCACCCAGTCTGTGTGGTCCGCCCTGGGAATGAATGCACCCTCCTGGTCTAGCATGTATGCATTTCCTCTCTAATAATCTTGTGTTCAGTCCTCATAGAACTCTCCACCTATCCACCTCCTGTTTATCTTCTTTTTCTCTACATTTCTGTCTGCTGGTTCTTCCAGAGAAAATCTAGAATCATTCTGTTCCATGAACAGGAGCATTGGTGTGAGATTAGGTCAAATCCTGACTTCACCACTTACGAGCTCCTTGGTCTGGGGCCACTGCCTTCCTAACACTGAGTCCTGGTTTCCTCATCCATAAAATGGGCATAAAAGTAGTCCCCAGCGTGGGATTGTTTGAAGGGTTGCATGAGACACCGTGAGTCCTGAATGGATGGTGAGCAAATGCTTGTGCAAAGTCCTGCAGATGATGGCCGGTGTGTTGTTGAGATGTTCTACCCAGGCCCCTCCCGCCAGCACACACTGTACCAGGACAGGACGGTCTTGTCTCACCGTCCTTCTTTTCCTCTTCCTCCAGCTGTGTAAGGAGAAGACAGTTGGGCCCATCGTCATGCAGGGAGGAGAGATGATTTGGCTGTGTCCCCACCAAAATCTCATCTCAAATTTTAGTTCCCATAATCCCCATGTGTCGCAGAAGGGGACTGATGAGAGGTAATTGAATCACGGGGGCAGTTACTCCCATGCTGTTCTCTTGATAGTGAATGAGTTCTCATCAGATCTGATAGTTTTATTCGGGGCTTTTCCCCTTTTGCTCAGTACTTCTCTCTCCTGCTGCCATGTGAAGAAAGGCATGTTTGCTTCCCCTTCCGCCATGATTGTAAGTTTCCTGAGGCCTCCCCAGCCAAGTGAAACTATGAGTCAATTAAGCCTCTTTCCTTTATAAATTACCCAGTCTCCAGTATTTCCTCACAGCAGTGTGAGAACGGACTAATACAATGAATTGGTACCAGTAGAGTGGGGCGTTGCTGAAAAGATACCTGAAAATGTGGAAGTGACTTTGGAACTGGGTGACAGGTAGAGACTGGAACAGTTTAGAGAGTTCAGAAGAAGAGAGGAAAATGTGGGAAAGTGTGGAATTTCCTAGAGACTTGTTGAATGGTTTTGACTAAAATGCTGATAGTGATATGGACAATGAAGTCCAGGCTGAGGTGGCCTCAGATGCAAATGAGAAACTTCCTGGGAAGTGAAGCAAAGGTGACCCTTGCCATGCTTTAGCAATGAGACTGGCAGCCTTTTGCCCCTGCCTGATAGATCTGTGGAACTTTGAACTTGAGAGAAATGATTTAGGGTATCTGGTGGAAGAAATTCCTAAGTGGCAAAGCATTCGAGAGAAAGCAGAGCATAAAAGTTTGGAAAGTTTGCAGCCTGATGATGCAATAGAAAAGAAAGATCCGTTTGGGGGGAAGAAATTCAAGCCAGCCACAGAAATTTGCAGAAGTAATGAGGAGCCTAATGTGAATCCCAAAGACAATGGGGAAAATGTCTCCAGGGCACATCAGAGACCTTCATCGCAGCCCCTCCCACACAGACGCAAAGGCTTAGGAGGGAAAAATGGTTTCCTTGGGCTGGGCCCAGGGTCCCCCTGCTCTGTGCAGCCTTGGACATGGTGCCCTGCGTCCCAGCTGCTTTAGCTCCATAGCTCCAGTCATGGCTAAAAGGGGCCAAGGTACAGCTTAGGCTATTGCTTCAGAGGGTGTAAGCCCCCAGCCTTGATGACTTCCCCATGGTGTTGAGCTTGTGGGTTTCTGAGTCAGAAACTGAGGTTTGGGAGCTTCCGCCTAGATTTCAGAGGTTGTATGGAAACACCTGAGTGTCCAGGCAAGTTCACTTCGGGGGCAGGGCCCTCATGAAGAACCTCTTCTAGGGAAGTGTGGAAGGGAAATGTGGGGTCGGAGCCCCCACACAGAGTCCCCACTGAGGCACTGCCTAGTGGAGCTATGAGAAGGCCACTGTCGTCCAGATCCCGGAATGGTAGATCCACCAACAGCTTGCACCATGTGCCTGGAAAAGCCACAGACACTCAAGACCAGCTATGAAAACAACAGCCAGGATCGGGGCTATACCCTGCAAAGCCAAAGGGGCAGAGGTGCCCAAGGCCATGGGTGCCCACCTTTTGCATCAGCATAACCTGGATGTGAGACATGGAATCAAAGGAGATCATTTTGGAACCTTAAAGTTTAGTGAGTGCCCTATTAGACTTTAAACTTGCATGGGGCCTATAGTCCCTTTGTTTTGACCAATTTCTCTCATTTGGAATGGGTGTATTTACCCAATGCCTGTACCCCCATTGTATCTAGGAAGTAACTAACTAGTTTTTGTTTCACAGGTTCATAGAGAGAAGGGATTTACCTTGTGTCAGATGAGACTTTGGACTTGGACTTCTGGGTTAATTCTCAAATGAGCTAAGACTTCGGGTGACTGTTGGGAAGTCATGATTGGTTTTGAAATGTGAGGACATGAGGTTTGGGAGAGGCCAGGGATGGAATGACATGGTTTGGCTGTGTCCCCACGCAAATCTCAACTTGCTTTGTAGCTATCATAATCCTCACATGTCGTGGGAGGGACCCGGTGAAGGGTAATTTAATCATGGGGGTGGCTACCCCATGCTGTTCTCAGGATACTGCATTCTCATGAGATCTGATGGTTTGATAAGGGGCTTTTGCCCCTCCCGCTCAGCACTTCTCCTTGCTGCAGCCATGTGAAGAAGGACATGTTTGCTTCCCCTTCCACCATGACTGTAAGTTTCCTGAGGCCTCCCCAGCCATGTGGAACTGTGAGTCAATTAAACCTCTTTTATTTATATATTACCCAGTCTTGGGTATGTCTCCACAACAGCATGAGAATGAACTAATACAGGAGGGCTCTGAGCAGACCAAGCAAGCTGTTCTAGCTGAGTGCACCCCTCAACTCTGTTCTGCTGGTCTCCCCAATGGCGAGGCTGCCCCTGCCCCAGGTAGCCCCTCTTAACTCAGGAGGGCCTGGCTGACTCTGTCTTTCTCCCACATCTCCAGGGCCACTGCCAGCGGGGTGCGGTGGCTCCAACTGGTTGTCTGGACCTGCCCAGATTATCAGGCAGAACCAGAGTATGTGCCAGGCCCAGATAAGCATCTGTGTTTGCAAACAGACATGCAGGGAGCCCTGCTCCCACCCAGCTCGCTGCCCCAGTGTTATCACCCGGCCCGAGATGCTCAGAAGTGCTGCCAGCATCTCAGGAAAGCAAGCTGTGAATTCCCAGGGCCTCCTGGAGGAGCTGCTACCTGGCCCTCGGCTTCTGACCACCTCAGTGTCCAGCTCAGGTGGTGGGCAGGGACCAGGGCTGTCTGGGCAGGAAGCTCCAGGCAGAAGCTCCAGGCAGGACCAGGTGGGAGCTTGGCAGCCTCTCCCAGGGCTGGAGCACGGACATGGGGACTGTGCATCCCTTCCCGCCCTCCTGTTGCCAGCGGGAGTTAGAAAACACAGCTAGTGCCTGTGACATTGTTCCATGACACCCAGGCTGTGGCTTTAGCCGCAGGGAACCTACAAATGGGACAGCCATGATGGACACAACTCCAATATTGTCCAGCTTCCATGCCTTGCTACTGGAGATTTGGAGCTCTGCTGGGTCCAGAGTGGCCACAGCCTGGCACGGCAGAGAGATGAGGGCCAGAGGGAGGAGGGGAGGTTCTGTTCTAGGGTGTGGGAGGGACGATGTTATTAGAGCTCAGAGTGAGGAGATCAAACGTGAAGGGTTACGTGGGAGCCACATGAATGAGAAATAACAGTAATTATTATAGTTTGCCAGGCGCTCCTCCAAGTTCATCTTCATTTAATAATCTCAACCATTTTATGAAGTAGGCATTATTATGACCCATGCTTTACAGATGAGGAAATCAGGGCACAAGAAGTTGACATAATTTGTCCCAAACTACCCAGGGAATAAATGCAGAAGTGGATTTTGAAGTCAGCCAGCCTGTCTCCAGAGACTAGGCTGTTACATTTTATCCCATACAAATGTCCCTGATGCCACAGCCAAGAGACCAAGGGGGCTAGAATGTTGGCCCCGTAGGCAGGCAGCTTCCTCAGGAGCCACCACAAACCTGATAACTTTCTAGGGTTGAGAGCTAAGTGTCCCTATCTTTCCTGTTCAAATCCATAGAGGCCCGCCCCGCCCCCCCCCCCCGCAAGCAGCCACCCACATGTGCCCACTGCCCACCCGACAGAACTGATGCCCTCTGGCCCATTCTGCCTGGCTTGTCCTGTGAGCAACCTCCCCTCCTGACACTGCGGTGCTTCAAGTTGTCCCAGAGGAGGCGCCTGAGACCCTGGATGCCAGAAAGGGGTTAGGTGTGGAGAGAGGACCCTTTTCCTTAAAATATGATTGGGCTGAACAGTTAAAACATTAAAGGAATCAATTATGGATTCAGTTCATAATTTTGTTTCAATCACTGAGTTATTGATCAAAATGAAAAAGATGTTAAGCCAGGCGCAGTGGCTCATGCCTGTAATCCTAGCACTTTGGGAGGCCGAGGCCAGCCGATTGCCTGAGCTCAAGAGTTTGAGACACGCCTGGGCAACATGGTAAAACCCCATCTCTACTAAAATACAAAGAAAATTAGCTGGGCGTAGCAGCAGGCACTTGTAGTTCCAGCTACTCAGGAGGCTGAGGCAGGAGAACTGCTTGAACCCAGGAGGCAGAGGTTGCAGTGAGCTGAGATGGTCCCACTGCACTCCAGCCTGGGCGACAGAGTAACACTCCATCTCCAAAAAAGAAAAAATGTTTGGCATGAAATTCATCAATCGTTGCTTAACTAGGAGGGGATACTTACTGAGAAATGCGTCCTTAAGCGATGCTGTGGTCGTGTGAACATCATAGAGTGGCTTACCCCATCCTAGATGATGTCACTCACCACACACCTGGGCTGGATGGCACGGCCCGTTGCTCCTGGGCTCCAAACCCACAACACGTTGCTGCACTGAACACGGTAGGCGACTGTAATGCAACGGTGGGTATCGGTGTAGCGAAACACGTCTACATGGAGAACATGTACTGTAAAAATACCATAGAGGAGTTTTAAAATGGTGCGTCTTTATAGGGCACTTACCGCAAATGGGACTTGCAGGCCTGGAAGCCGCTGTGGTGAGTGAGTGAGTGGTGAGTGAGCGAGCGAGCGAGCGAGCGAGCAAGTGAGTGTTGAGGGAACGTGAAGGCCTAGCACGTTCCGTACACCACTGTAGACTCTATGAACACTATACACTCACGATACTCTGAATTTATGAAAAAATAAAGTGCGCCGTGACATTACAACTGTTACAGTGTCACAAAATGATAGGAATTTTTCAGCTCCATTATAATCTCATGGGCCCGGCACTGTACACGTGGTCTGTGGTTGACCGTATCATTGTTATGCGTGGTGCATGACTGCAGTTTGGTCAATGCTGTGCGTTCGACAGCCAGGACAGAGAGGAAGTAAACCAACCTAGAAGCCCCGGGGGCAGTGAAGTGCTCAACACAGCTCACACTGGCTCTCCAGAGCCGAACGTGCAATGTTCAGGGGTTTTGTGAGCCAGCTGTTATCAGGTTGGCAGAAAACGTGGCCATGCTGTGAGCGTTAGCACCATGGAAACTGCCAAGTGCCTCAAACCAGGGCATATGGCTTTAGGGAGCCAGCTGTTAAGCACTGGCCAGCACACCACTGACTCAAGGGCAGGATAGGGCTGGGGCTCAGAATACCTGAGATGAGGAGAGGGAGGGTGGCCTCCATTGCTTCAGCTTTAGAAAATAGGAATAGAGGCTGGGCATGGCTCACGCCTAAAATCCCAGCACTTTGGGAGGTCAAGGCAGGCAGATCACCTGAGATCAGGAGTTCGAGACCAGCCTGGCCAACATGGTGAAACCCTGTCTCTACTGAAAATAAAAAAATTTAAATGGGTGTGGTGGCACACGCCTGTAATCCCAGCTACTTGGGAGGCTGAGGCAGGAGAATCTCTTGAACCTGAGAGGTAGAAGTTGCAGTAAGCCAAGATCGTGCCACTGCACTCCAACCTGGGACACAGAGTGAGACTCTGTCTCAAAAATAAAATAAGAAATTAGGAATAGAAATAACTGACTCTACTGATCACATGGAATTATCATAAGAAGCAAACCAAAGGAGGAGTTCTCTTCTTTTTCTTAACCTGAAGATTTATGAACGGGAGGATAGAGAACATGTTTTGAAAGAACAGGTCCCCAGAATGTCTTGGGGCGAGCCTGCAAGCATGGAACAGCACACGTTTCTAAACGAATCATTGTCTATGGCCCCAACCTGGAGCCAGTTCCACCACCTCCCAGAGCGTCCAGCACCCCACAGTTTAGCCTTCCCTCTGCTCCCCTTCCAGAGCCCCGAGAGCTTTGCTGATGCCCCTTGGCCCTGCCAAATCCGTAAGGGAGGGAGGCTTCAGGCACTGGGAGGAGAGGGGGGTACTTCGCATAGTTTGGATGTGAGTCTCCTCCAAATCTCATGTTGAGCTGTGATGTCCAGTGTCGTTAGTGGGGCCTGGTGGGGAGTGTTTGGGTCATGGGGGTGGGTCCCTCAGGAATGGCTTGGTGCCCTCCCGTTGGTGATGAGTGAGCTCTCACTCTGTTAGTTCACACAGAGCTGGTTATTTAAAGGAGCCTGGCACCTCTCTTGCTCCTGCTCTGCCATGTGATGCACTGGCTCCCCTTCAACTTCTGCCATAATCGGCAGCTCCCTGAGGCCTCACCAGAAGCAGATGGCAGCACCACGCTTCCTCTACAGCCTGCAGAACCGTGAGCCAATTCAACCTCTTTTCTTTATTAATTACCCAGCCTGGGGTATTCCTTTACAGCGACACAAAATGAACTAACACAGTAGTTGAAGTCGAGGGGTGTGCAGGGATTGGAAGCAGAGCCAAGGGCTGTCAGCTGCACAGAAGGACCCAGGACCCTGCGTGGGCTCGGCTGCTCCCAAGTACAGGATCCTGAAAATCTTGGTCATTTTTCTGCTGCTTATAAGAGAATACATGAAACTGGCTAATTTATTTTTAAAAACGAACTTATCTCTTACAGTTACGGAGGCTGAGAAGTCCAAGGTTGGAGGGGCCACATCTGGTGAAGTCCTTCCTGCTGGTAGGGCCTCTACCGTGTCCCAAGGTGGTATATAGGACGTCCCATGGCGACGGGGGCTGAGTATGCTGGCTTAGCCCTCTCCCTTTCCTTATAAAGCCACCAGTCCCACTGCCAAGATAACCCAGGAATCCAGGAGCAGGTTAGTCCATTCATAAGGACAGAGCCCTCTTGGCTCAATCACCTCTTAAAGCCCCACCTCTCAATACAGCCACATCAGGAATTAAGTTTCTATGCTGGAGGAGACAAGCTCTCAGGCCATAGCACTGGGCTTCTCACTCGGCCTCCCTGAACCTGCTTCATCCCACATCTTCACAACGGGGAAGACGGCGCACATCAAGGACGGTCACTGTCAAGAAAGAGTGGGGAAGGGGTGCGCGTGTCCGTCACGAAGGGGGCTGGGTCCCTGGCCACACTGGGATGTGGTCTGATTTGGAAGCACACCTGCTCGTTCGTTTCATGCGTCTCCACGGCGAGGCTTTGGTGTTCTGTCAGTCTCTCTCTCTTGGTTTTAATGGTGAGAAGTTGGTGATTTTGAGGCTGAAAAGGAGACTGACCTTTTACCACCTTTTTCACCTTTTATCATCACAATGGGTGTGCTTAGCCACAGTTTCTGAGGATACTGAGGCACCGGAGGGGCTTGTGGGTGGGAGGGGAGGGGCTCACAGACTACCTGCCCTCGTGCACAGGGCCCCCCCTCCTCCATGGGGGGCTGCCAGGCTTCGAGGGATTTCGGTGGGTATCTGCTGCCTCTTATGAATATCTGTTGAGATAATAAGAGTTGATAACGTCCCTGCACCTGTACAACCAGCACCCATGTCAACACAGAGAACTTCAAGCTCCCCAGCCCCCAGCCCCCAGCTCCCTGCCCTCACTGGACCCCGGGGTCCCCACTATTCTGACTTCTGTCACTCTCAATCCGCTTTGCCCATGTGTTAATTTTATCTCAGTGGGTGGACTCCTGCAGGGTGGACTCCTGCCTCCAGTTTCGTGGCTGGACTTCATGTCTAAGAATTTTCCATGTTGCCTATAGTTGGAGGTAGTTCAGTTTCACACTGCCTGGTATAATTCACCACCACTTACTGGCCTGTCCACCTCCTGACGGGCACCTGTGTTGTGTCCAGCCTGAGGCCTGTGTGAGTCTGCTCGGGCTAGAGCACCACAGACTGGGAAGCTGAAACCACAGAAATGTGTAATCTCACGGTTCTGGAGCCTGCAAATCTGAGGTCACAGCAACAGAAGGGCTGGTTCCCTCTGAGGCTGCGTGGGGACATGTTCCAGGCCTCGCTCCGTGGCTCGTAGGTGGGCGTCTTCTCGCTGTGTCGCCACGTTGCCTTCCCTTTGGTGGGTTTCTCTGTCCAGGCTCTCCCTTCTGCTAAGGACTAGAGCCCACCCTACTGACCTCACTTCAGCTTGGTTACCTCTGGAAAGACCCTCTCTCCAAATAAGGTCAAGTCCGAGGTCTTGGGGTCAGGAATTAATGCAGCTTTTTGGGTGGAGGACAAAATTCCAGCCCATCACAGGCTTGTACCAGTCACACAGCTGTGGGTCCCTGTATGTTTTCTTTGGTGAGTATACATGTGCATTACTGTTGGGTGATGAGTCCACTTTATTTTTATTTTTTAAGAAAGAATGTGCTGCTTTCATTTTAAAGAGAGTTTTAAAAGATCCCAGATCCACCTAGCACACACTCCTGCATAACTGGTGTCCTAGGGAAAGGCTGGAAATTCCTGATGTGTAGAAGATCGGGCCAAACATGGGTTGTTTTTATTTCTTCATGGCTACAAGCAACAGATGCTTGGAAGATTCTGGGCTACAGAGCTTTGCTATGAGACCGGGCATGAAGCCTTTCAGACTGGAAGCCAACTTTGGGAGAGCTGACATTTACTGACTGCTCACTGGGCCGGCTCTGTGCGAAGGGCTCCACACACAGTCCCTCCCATGTTCTGCCAGTGCCCTCCCTTATCTGGAGGCAGATGAAGAAACTGAAGGTCAGAGAAGCTAAGCCCAAAGTCACACAGCAAGTAGGTGGCAGAGCAAGGACCTGAACTCAGGTCTAAGTCTGCAGCCTGTGCCCTCATCCATGAACTGTGACTTCCTTGCTGCCACCTACAAAGGAAGCTGCCTCCACCAAGAAGAACGCCCAGCTCAAAAAGGTTTATTCACAGGGATATTTATTAGCTCACATTACTAAATGCCCAGAAATAGGCAAACCCAGGGTTGGCAACCTCAGTGGGTCACTGACTACCTGGGAACTAGTTCTTCCCATCATCTCTCGGCATTCTTGGCAGGTTGGCCTTGACCTCAGCTTTGTCTACTCAACGTGGCAATGTGGCTGCTGCATCTCCAAGTATCATCACCTCAACCAGCAGCACCCAGGTCTGACCGAAGGGAGAATGTCCATCCGCAGGCCCCTTTAAGAGTAGCAGAATTCTTTCCCAGGAGTGCCCGGCTTACAGCAGACGTCCCCTCATTGGTCAGAATATGTCACGTGCCAACTCCTAAACCAATCACCGGCAAATGGAAGTGAATTACCGTAACTGACTTAACTAAGTCAATTCGCCCCCACCTGAGGCTGGGGTGAGGCCTCGCCTCCTGCAAGCACCCCACCCCTTCTGTCAGAATGTGACCTGGATTCCCTTAGTCAGGAGGACTGAGGGCTGAGAGCCTTGCAACAGCGTCTGACCTCTGCCCATCAGCAGCTTCACTGCCAGCTAATCTGGGCTGCAGTCCGACCCCTCCGTCCGGGCTCCCTCATGCTCCACGTGGTTGCCATGGACAGGAAGGCAGGAAGCAAAACATGAGGCTCATCATCCAGACGCCCTGCCTCGTGCCCCCACGGGCTGGCCACGCCCCAGGCTCAGGTTTTAGTGGAATCGGAATGAGCCTGCCTGGCAGTCGGGTCACGGGCCCCTAATTCACCTGCAGACCTACGCAGATCAGACTTCGCAGTGAGCTCAGGGCAGGCCTCACCTTTGCTCAAGCCCCGGCCTGCCACAAAGGTGCCTCACCTCCCGCCACCTGCTCTGGCCATCGGATGCAAACTCCCACCAATTCCATGGGAATGCGTATCTGATGAACTGGAAGAATATCAGGATAACTAAATGAAAGGTAGAGTTCCCTAAGCGTCACTTGCTGGTCACTGCCCTGTCACTTCTCAAAGTCCCATGGGCGCCTTCATTTATTTATTTATTTATTTATTGAGACGGAGTCTCGCTCTGTCCTCCAGGCTAGAGTGCAATTGCACGATCTTGGCTCACTGCAACCTGCACCTCCAGGGTTTAAGTGATTCTCCTGCCTCAGCCTCCCGAGTTGCTGGGATTACAGGCATGTGCTGTCATGCCTGGATAATTTTTTGTATTTTTTAGTAGCGATGGGGTTTCACCACGTTGGCCAGGCTGGTCTTGAACTCCTGACCTCAAGTGATCTGCCCAATTTGGCCTCCCAAAGTGCTGGGATTACAGGCGTGAGCCGCCGTTCCCGGCCAGGCCCATTATTCCGTCGTATACAGAGAGGGTTCTGAAAGGCAGCAGCGGCGGCCATGGAGAGTGAAAGTCAGCTGTCTTCTGGGTGCAGCTACAGCTGTTCTGCCTGTCACACAGGTAACCACAGCAAACTAGCTTTTCTCCCTTCAAGTTTTCTCTTCATACTTGAGAATTCTATTTTCACTGGAGCCATAAAGACATTTGGGCTAAGTCACAGGAAATAGGACGCTGATAAATGAGGACCGCAGTTTCTTCTCTTTAACCATTGACTACCCCCCACAGGAAGTACGCGGAATAAAATAGGGGGGAGATGGCTTGCCGAGGGCTGCAGCTGAGCAGTAAGTCCACTTAGGAGCTTCTCCTTTATTCCTGCTCCGCAGACAGATAAGCCCGACAAGTGAAATGAACCCCAGTTCCCAATCACAAAATTATGTTCTGGGACCACTAAACTGTAATTGTGGAAAACGAGCCTTACAAATACACATCGTATCAGTCTGTTTTCATGCTGCTGAGAATGACATACCAGAAACTGGGTAATTTATAAAGAAAAAGGTTCAATCGACTCCCAGTGCCACGTGGCTGGGGGGGCGGCAGGAGAAACGCATGTCTTACATGATGGCAGCAAGAGAGAGAATGAGAATGAAGAGAAAGGGGTTCCCCCTTATGGAACATTAGATCTCATTAGTCTTATCCACTACCAAGAGAACAGTTTAGGGGAGACCACCCCCATTATTCAGTTATCTCCAGCCAGGTCCCTTCCACAACACATGGGAATTATGGGAGCTACAATTCAAGATGAGATTTGGGTGGGGACACAGCCAACCTCTATCAACATGAAACGAGCATGGGAGAAGAGACGTTTCCAAAGGTTCGTCCCTCGTTAGCCAAGCCTACAACCACGGCCGAAAGCTCCGGGTTCTCATGGAGAAGAAGACCTAGTAATTTTGGTTTTCATTTTGCTTCATGGAAAGAACACACTGACCATGAGATCTGCCCTCCTGACAAATTTTTAAGAGGATGATACAAGATTGTCAACAATAAGGACCATGATTGTTTGTTTTTCTCTTAATTGCTTTTTTATTGCTAGGCTAAATGATTTTTAAGAACAAAATTTGAATATAAAGGAAATAATAGGGCTTTTAACCTTTCTACTACAAGAAGGTGACTTACTCAAGCCACATGATTGCAATCCAAGTGATGCTATTTCCAGATGGTAAACAACCCTTGCTGTTTACAATCATGCTGCCTACAACCCTTGGTACTTACATACACCAGGTACTAGGGAAAAGCTGGAAAATGCAGCCAGTGATCTCAAGGCTTTCAAAAATGAGCTCATAATGAAGAGGTAATACCAACTGAGTGCTCGTCCTTGAGCAGGTACTGTATACAGGGCATGTGTGAGCTCACTGACTCCACACAACAACAGTGAGGCAGATACTACCGGCTCCTGCACTTCACAGATGCAGAAACTGAGGAAAAGTGGGTGCAGCACCTTGCCCAGGTGGTCTCACTGGTCCGTGACAGGACGGGGTTTTGAAGCTGAGGGACTCAGCTCCAGGGACCAGCTGTCTACACCGTGACCCAGTGCCTCCTGTTAGCATCTTCAGTGTTATTTTAAGCGGTTCCACTTTCAATCAGAATTACAGCATCACACAGCAAACATCACGTAGGCATTGGTCTAAACTCAATTGGCACAAAAGGCCCCAAATTGAAGTCAGAAACTGAGTTCAAACCCAGATTTGCAACTACTGGCTTAGTGACTGTGGAAAGCCACGTAAGCCCTCTGTATCTGTATTTTAACTGTCTCTAAAATTAGCATGAACCTGACGCTTGCCCCAGCGATCTCAGAGTGCAGCCCTCAGGGTTGAGTGTGGTCACGCACGTGCATGCACTGTGAAGATCGGGCCAACTTTCCCAGGGAGGAGCATGACAGTGGCAAACGCTGTCCTACTTTTAACAGACACCACAGGCTCTGTCCCAGATACCCGTTCATGAATGCAGCTGAAAGTGCAGAAACTTCCAAATGATAGAACCCCAGCTTAGTGCTGGGAAATGAGTGGAAACCGAACACCCTCCACACACACGCTTAAAGAAGAGAGTCTTAATGTGTGTCAAGTGTTGCAGTCCCATGTGAGAGCAAATGTTGAAGACAAGGGAAAGGGATAACTTGGATTTTCAGGCAGATCACCTGAGGTCAGGAGTTCGAGACCAGCCTGGAGAACATGGTAAAACCCCATCTCCACTAAAAATACAAAAATTAGCTGGGCGTGGTGGCAGGTGCCTGCATCAGGAGGCCGAGGCAGGAGAATCACTTGAACCTGGGAGGCAGAGATTGCAGTGAGCCGAGATCGCACCACTGCACTCCAGCCTGGGTGACAGAGCAAGACTCTGTCTCAAAAAAAAAAAGGAACTGAAAGAAAGTGCCAAGTCAATATTTTACTCAAGGATTTACGTTCCTCCAAGAGCTCTTGCCATCTTGCCAGTACACTTTGGCACGGGTGTGCACACGTGTCATCAGCACGTGCATCATCGACTGTAAGCCAGAGCCTGCATTTGAATTCAGGTGTGTCCTGGCAGGCCTGAGAACACTTCGGAGTCCAGAGTGAGTTCCTTTCCTTAAGGAGTTTTCGGAGAAGCTGAAGTAATGAGGACAAGAGTTTTGCATTGATGCCCAGAAGGTCTGGGAAAGCAACAGGATGCCCCTCCCAGAGGTGACCCTGGGGGCCTGTGTCTGGGCACGAGAGGCTGGAGGCAGTGTGGGAGCCCAGGGGCACCACTGAGGGGTGTAGAGTGGCTCCCCTTTCACCAGCTAAGAAGGCGGCCGTGGGGTACATGCTCGTCAGCCCTGTCATCACCGCCCCAGCAATGCCGTCTGACAGGCATGGAGGTCCGCACAGGAATGAAAACAACTCCAATTTCAGCTACTTTCTATGTGCTAGGCATTGTGCTGAGAGCTTTAAATGTTTTATTCTAAAGCTATTTCTCACCACACCCCTATAGATGTTATTGTATCCATTTTATGGCTACGGGATCCCAGAAGGGCCAAGAAAGCTGCTGAGCGCAGCGTAGGAAAGCGCCGAGCAGTCATGAACGCAGGGGGCCCGGAAAGCGGAGATCTTGTACTGGTTGTCTACTGCTGAGTCACAGATTGCCCCCCAAAACTGAGCATCTTAAAACAGCAAACATTCACTCCTTGTTTCTGTGGGTCAGGAGTTTGGGAGCAGCGTGGCTCACGGTCTGGTTTAGGGTCTCTCTGAGGTTGGCCAAGGCTGGGCTACCATCACTGAAGGAGGAGAAGGGGGAGCTGCTTCCAAGATGGGGTGCTCGCTGGGCCCTGAGCACCTGCGTGTCCTCGTGATGTGGCCCCTGGCTTCTCCCAGAGTGGGCGATCCCCAGAGAGAGCAAGAAGGAGACTACCCTGCCTCCCATGACCAAGTCACAGAAGTCACACGCATTGCTTCTGCCATCCTTTACTTCTTAGGAGTGAGTCACTGAGTCTGGCCCACACTCAATGGGGAGGAATTCGTTTTCACCTCTTGAAGGGTGGAACATCAAAGAATGCAGTGATATTTTAAAGCCACCAGGGATCGCTCTTCATTGGCCAGTGGGCCTAGTGAGCTGGCGAAGGGATTTCCTCCACCCCGGGGAGGGTGGGACCTGCGAAAACTCGGCGAGGTCACACGATGTACGCATCTCCACATCTACGTGGGACGCCGTGGTCATCGGGTGCCGTGGTGTTTTCGCTCCTCGCTGTGCTTTGAGCGGTTTCTAATCATTCGCTTATATCCTCACATTGCTATGAACGCCTAGTAATGTGAACACAACCTCACGATGGACTCAAATGCTCAGAGGGCGCTCAAGCCTGGGGAAGCAATGCCATCACTACAGCATCAATATTCCTGAAGTCCGGAAGCCTCGAGACAGAAATTAGGTCACCAGGACCTGCTCGTCTGGAGGAGCCAGTGTGCTCCCTTTAGTGCGCACGTGAACAAGGACAGCATCAGAGACGTTCCTGGGGCCATGAACGCTCCTGCGTCCTTGCCTGCTCCTCTGGAGGGAGGGTCAGATGACGTGTGCAGCCAGAAAGCTCGGCCAAGTCGAGTAGCTGCAGGTAGGCGGGGACGCCCAGAGTCTGTGGCTCTGGAACAGAGGCTTCCAAGTCAATGCAAGTCTTTCATTCACCCCCAAAACCGCACCGTGCAACTCCTATGAGCAATGAAATGAGAACAAGTCATAAGAGACAATAGCCAGGAGGTCTGGGACAGAAACAGCCACATGGGGCTATGATCTCAGTGGACACTGTGAAGGAGGTTGTTGAGTAAAGGGACAGAGAGTGACAGAAGGTGCGTCAGGTGGGATGGCCAGGGAAGGCCTTGCTGCAGAGGAGACTTTCAACCCAAGGCCTGGCAGGTGAGAATTAGGGAATGGGGCAGCTAGGTGCATCCCAGGGGCGGATGAGAACCTCACAGGCCACTGTTGGAACTTTGTTGTAAACGTGATTGGGGACAGTGGAGGGGCAGAGGGAGCAGGACCTGTTCTAAGTTTTAGAGGAATTGCTCCCAGCAGAGAACTGGCTTTGGGGGAAAGAAGAACAGGGCGATCAGCAAGGGGGTGTGTCCTAGCGAGGAGGGGGTGTGTCCTAGAGAGGAGGGGGTGTGTCCTCGAGAGGAGGGAATGTGCCCTAGAGAGGAGGGGATGAGTCTGACACACGGAGACGGAGGTGGAGGAAGAGGCTGGTCGGACAGGGACCTGTTTACAAGAGAAACGACAGGAGTTCCTGCCTGATCCCAAAGATGAGGGTACAGATTCTGCTGGGATCATCCCGGCCACCGGGTGGGAGGAGAGACTTCCAGAAGGCAGAACTGAGATGGTTTAAGTGATGTCACAGGAAAGAAGAGCTACAATGTGCAGTATCTCATTTATTCCTCCCCCGTTTCCTGTGAGCTCGGCCATGACATTGCACCTATTTCCCAGATGAGGACACCGAGACCTAGAGAGGTTAAGTGACTTGCTCAAGGTCACAGAGCAGGAGGTGGCAGAGCCAGGGCTCACATGCATTTATCTCAGGGAAGGACACCCAAGCTTTAACACAAACTTAAAGGATGCAGCGTCGTCCTATTTACTAACAAAACAAGACTGCACTGTTCCTTCTCCAGATGCTGTGGAGTAAATGCAGCACAAAGTCACACTTTCATAATTTTAAAACGGTCATCAGTCAGCAAAGTGAAGGACAAGAACCCACTGGGAGGCTCCTGAGGACCTTTCTGAGAATGTCCTGCCTTTTCTTTTGTAATACTTTCCCTCTCTGATAAGGTGGATCTGTTTAAAAGTATTGTGTTTTGTTCCTGGTTATAAAAGTAATCTGTATTCATCCTAGGAATAATCACTACTCACAGTCTGGTGTATTTCCTTCTAGTCTTTTTTCCCCTAAAGTGTAGGTACCTGCTTGTTTCTGCACGTGTAACAACAAGCATTACAGTGTGTGTCACATGAAAAGCACGTCTCAAGGAAGTGAGAAGTTGTCTTTGCAAACCCTGATGAGGTGTGAGAGCCCCGGCTGGTGCCAGACAAAGGCAATCCCGGGAGCCCTCTAAGAATGGAAATCCTGCCCCAGTGGTCCCACGGCTCCACATGCAGACAATATCCTCCGTTTGCTTTTCCTTTTTTACTAGAGAGATTACATCACCATCCACACAGTTTTCTTTTTTTGGTTGCTGTTAGAGACTGTTTTTGAAACAGTTTTCAGACTTCCTGTAGGCTGTTTGTTTTGTAAACGCTTATTCATCTGTCCTTCCCCTTGACCAAATAGGTCCAGGAAACACCCACTCTTTAGGAAAACTCCCCTCTTCACCACTGGGCTTTATTTAATGTGGCCCCAGATCTATATAAAGCAAAAGAAAAATACACAAAATGGAAGTGATAGTGATGATAAGGATGGTGGTGGTGATGGTGGATGCCAATTTCCAACACAATTCTATGCCAGGTGCAGTATACTAGTTCATTCTCATGCGGCTATGAAGAAATACCCAAGACTGGATAATTTATAAAGGAAAGTGGTTTAATTGACTCACAGTTCTGTATGGCTGAAAAGACCTCAGGAAACTTACAATCATGGCAGAAGAGGAAGCAAACACATCCTTCTTCACAAGGTGGCAGGAGAGAGAAGTGCTGAGCAAAGGGGGGAAAAGCTCCTTATAAACCCATCAGATTTCCTAAGAACTCACTGACTATCATGAAACACCATGAGGGCAACCACCTCCATGATTCAATTACCTCCCACCAGGTCCCTCCCATGACATGTGGGATTATGGAAGCTACAATTCAAGATGAGATTTGGATGGGACACAGCCAAACCATATCATGCAGTGTTCAGAGTTTGGCATGCATTTGGTAATTTAAGAGTCATCATGATTCTCTTTTCTCAAATGAGGAAACTGAGGCATAAGCCCTTTGCCTATGGCTACATAGTTGGGAAGAGCCATAAATCAAGTAACCAGTCTCTGCAATTCTCAAACCCAAGCTCCTAATCACTTATATAAATATTGCCTCCAATGAGATAAAGAGAAAAAGAGACAAATAGAGAGAAAAGACAGAGATGATTCAAAAAGAGAGAGAGATGGCAGCAGGGACATAGGTACAGGATGCCTCTTGGGTTAGGTGACCATTAAAGACAAGAGATGTGTCTGTGCACAAAAGCTGATGGTCCCAACACACAACAGAGTCGCCCACACACACCAGGTAGTTACACAGGAAACTTTGGTGGAAGGTGAACAAATCCCAAATGAATGAGTTACCAAAGTTACTAGGAGGGAGAGAGCAATAAAGGTTTGGGGAACAGAGGAAAGACTTATTAGAGGAGGTGGCTTTGGGGAATGGAGAGGCCATAGGACAAGAAGGAAATCCTTTGATATTCTTCCGCTGGGAGATGGAGTCTTCCTCCCCTACCCCTGAATCTGAGCCAGCTTGTGACTGGGTCCATAAAGGTGGTGTAGCTCCCACCTCATTTGCTAGAACATTTATGGTTGGAGCCCTTGGCTGTCATGTAAGATACTCAACTGCCTCATAACTGGAGCTAGACCAGTTGCCTGAAGATGCTCTGACAGACAGTCCCAGCTGAGCCCAGCCTTCCAGTGAAAGGTTTCAGAGCAAGAATGTTTTGCAGTTCAGCAGCATATTAATAACCACCTGGGCAAGATGTAATGAAAAAAGCAAAATGATCATTTAAAAATGTATTTTTAGGGAGGCTGAGGTAGGAGGATCACTTGAGCTCAGGAGTCTGCAAACAGGTCTCAAGAAGACTGTGTACACACACACATACACACACACACATAAACATATGTACATATATACACATATTCCTGCATAATTTGTTCTCACAGTCAGAGTTGTTTTCAAATAATTGGTTGGAATTAATTATTGTGATTATTGTGACTTAACTCTAAGGAATTACTTTTCTCGTGTTACAAGAACTCTGAAGGCAGGACTATTCCAGCTGCTCTGAGAACCAAGCTCCTCTTCAACCCTGGCACTGCTGTACTTTTTTGTGACTTTGTCCTCATGGTTGTAGAGACTAGGCATTGCAACCACATTCCAGAAAGTGAAAGTCAAAGGTCAAAAGGGACAACCACATGAGCCTACACCCCTAAGAATAGTTTCCCTGGAGGCCCCACCCCAAAAAATCTGCTTCTATCTCATTGGTCAGGATTGAGTCACATGACTGCCTTACACTGCAAGGAGCTCTGGGAAACTGAATACTTAAGGCACACTGTCCTCCCAGACCAATTAAGCTTCAGTTGGGAGGAGGAGGAAGAGACTGGATATTGTTGATCTGTGCTTTGACATTATTTTACTAGACTATCCCATCGGAATTAAGCTCCATGGAAGCAGGAATCCTGTGCTTCCTTCTCTGCTTTCCAGTGACCTGAACAGTGCCTGAGACATAGTACATGCTCAATAAATATTTGCTGTATTTTGTCAATCGAATCCATCCTACAGCTCGTGGCAGTCAGGACTCGAAGGTCAGGAGAATAAGAAGAGCGAGATGAGGTTGGAAGGGAGGCTGGGGCACTCTTTAGCACCCAGCTCTGAAATACCAAGAAAGTACACACGCAGAAACAGTAAATATTTTTATGACTTATGAGTCAGGAACAAACTCAGGTCAGATTAGTTGCAGTAGATCTAGAGAAAAAGCACATTGTGCTTCAGAAATCATTTAAAGAAATTAGAGCAATGGGGCGAAAAGGCCCCAGGAGCCTCTTTTCGGTCTTCTGCGTGGGGCGAATGCCTGCTTCCTTCTCTCAGATGTCCTTCCGAGTCGGGTTTGAAGTAGATTGCTGCAGAGAAGCAAGTCTTCAGAGGCTAATTGATTTCACTCTTGGGAAAATTATCCTGACATTCAGCCTAAAGTTTCCTTTCCTTTCATCCCCTTGCTTCTAATAATGCCTCGTTGGATCAGCATGAAAAATTGGTATCCCTCCCTGATATTTACCATGGCTGACCCTTATCAAGCCAGCCTTCGTCATCACCACCCGGGCAGTTTGATGCTTGCAGCATAGGACTGCGACCTGCCCCAGAGCCTGCTGAACTTCACTAGTGGTGGAATGGAGAGGAGGCTGGGAAGCTACCAAAAGTCATTAAACATAATTTGGTCTCAGGTAATAATTATGCCCCAGCTGTGTGACATTCTCCCCAGCAACGCAGGGTGCTATGGGCACACCCTCTGTGGCTCTAGAAGTGGGATTCAGGAGTTCTGAACACAAGG
Source organism: Aotus nancymaae (assembly GCF_030222135.1). Taxonomy (NCBI): domain Eukaryota; kingdom Metazoa; phylum Chordata; class Mammalia; order Primates; family Aotidae; genus Aotus; species Aotus nancymaae. The sequence goes on along the minus strand of NW_026988433.1, from coordinate 3,051,220 downwards.
CTTCAATCCTTTTGAGTAAACTCAAGGAGACCAGGTGACGGTGAGAGGAGAGACAGGTGAGGAGTGCAGCTGGCGTCTTCACGGATCCCATGGGTCCCTGATACTCATGGACTCTGCCTTCACTTCCTGGAGTATGCCCTGTAAGGGTCTCCACTAAGGATTGCAGAGGCGAATGCCTTGTGGGCTGACCTGGTAACATACTGAGAGCATGGTCTGGGCTGGGAGAGAAGGAGTGCCCTGTCTACACAGCGTGCTGTTACCTAGGCCCCGCAAGAGTCACCATCACACAGTGAGGATGCAAAGGGGCGAGTCTTGGATGTTTTCAAGAAAAGCAGGGAGTCAAAATGTTTACTTGAAATTGATTGGTTTATAACAATAGACAATTTTTAAAATTCAAACAGTGCAAGTCAAGCAAATACTCTAGGACAAATTTGGTTCATGTGCCCCCAGCAGGCACCCCCTGGAAATGCTCCTACCCACCCACTGCCCATTTTGATTTCGGAGGCACCTGCCCTGGGGAAGCCTTCCTACTTCAAGAATGAAGGGAGATTTTTGAATTTTGTTTTGTTTCATTTTCTTCTTGGTTTAAGCTATCCTCCCACCTCAGCCTCCCGAGTAGCTGGTACTACAGGCGTGCACCACCATGGCCAGCTAATTTTTGTATTTTTAGTAGAGACACAGTTTCACCATGTTGGCCAGGGTGGTCCTTGAACTTCTGGCCTCAAGTGATCTTCCCGCCTCAGCCTCCCAAAGTGCTGAGATTACACCAGGACCCTCCTATTGATTTTTAAAGTAAGACATTTGCACGACACTTGTCCCTTTTAAAATGCTTTAGTATCTTTCATCACATTCATTCTTCACAAAATTAGAGGTAGACTGAGTTGGCCAGGCACGGTGGCTCACACCTGTAATCCCAGCACTTTGGGAGGTTGAGGATTACAGATCACCTGAGGTCAGCAGTTCGAGACCAGCCTAACCAAACCCTGTCTCTACTAAAAATACAAAAATTAGCCAGGCCAGGCATGGTGGCAGGTACCTGTAATCCCAGCTACTTGGGAAACTGAGGCAGGAGAATTGCTTGAGCCCGGGAGGTGGAGGTTGTCATGAACCTAGATCGCACCAGTACACTCCAGTCTGGGCAACAGTGAAACTCTGTGCCTCCCACCACCAAAAAAAAAGTAGACTTGGTCATCTTTGTGTCAAATAAAACATAAGCAACTCTAGAGACTTGGATGACACCCAGTCAACACAAGGTCCATGCCTAAAGCCAGGCAGTCTGTCAATTCCTGAGAGTAGATTAATTCAGTGAGCTGCAGACTCCTTTCCAAGTCATGCGAAGACTCTTAATGCCAGGTCCTTCCTTCTCCACCACATCAGACATCTTTCTATGATTTATTCTCATGAAATAGACAGAAGACCCAGGGAGTACTTGAGATTGACACACAGGGCTGTGGCTAGAGCTCTCCAGTCCATCTTCCACGGCCAGCAACGTATTACCGACTTGGGTCAGCCTTGATTCCTTAGAGGCCAGCCCCCATATCAGCGACCATTCTTTGCTTGTTGCTTAGAGCAACATCTTGGTCCAATTAAAGCAGACCAGCTACTGGAAGTACGTGGGAGAGCTCCCGCCACCAACAGGAAGGCTAGCTGACTGGACTTGGGAGAAGAAGGTGGTCCCAGGGATTTCTGTAGCAAGAAAAGCTTGAGGGTCCCACCAACTGCCACTGGGATTAACCTGCTTAAATCCGTTTTTTAAATTTGCCCTGGCTAACGCCACTCAGATTCAAAAGTCACGGGAGGAAAAGTTGGCCAAGTTTGTATCAAGTGGCTTGCCTTGGTTAGAGGGGCTGCAACATCACCTTTGCTCTGTCCCCCGTGGTCTGCAGCTTTCAGGTGACAGGAGCAGTGGATGCCCAAGGTGATCTTGGAAGCACATGTTAAGGATAGAGGAGACTCACTTAGCCTGGGGCCCCACAAGACCACATGGAGCATAGTACCCCGCCTTCTAGTGCCTTGTCTATTACATGAATGAGACACAAACTCCACGGAGTTAAACTATTGATCCTATGGCCCATTTGTTACAGCAGCGTGATCTATCCTAAGCAATACATGTTGTCACTAAAATATGTGTGAGCAGTGGCTCAGTGGCCAGAAAGCAGCAAGCATCCACTATACTCACAGGAAAAAAAATGAAAGTGAACCTTTAGGCCGAGCGTGGTGGCTCACACCTGGAATCCCAGCACTTTGGGAGGCTGAGGCGGGTAGATCACTTGAGGTCAGGCGTTTGAGATCAGCCTGGCCAATATAGTGAAACCTCGTCTCTACTAAAGATACAACAATTAGCTGAGCATGGTGATGCACACCTGTAGTCCCAGCTACTTGGGTGGCTAAGGCACGAGAATCGCTTGAACCCAGGAGGTGGAGGTTGCAGTCAGTTGAGATCATCATGCCACTGTACTCCAGCCTGGATGCCAGAACGGAAAGGAAAAAAGAAGGAAGGAAAGAAGGAAGGAAGGAAGAAGGAAGGAAGGAAGGAAAGAAGGAAGGAAAGAAGGAGGGAGGAAGAGAGGGAGGGAGGGAAGGACCTTTAGAAAGAGAGAGAGAGGGAGGGAGGGAAGAAGGAAGGAAGGGAGGGAGGGAAGGAGGGAGGCTTTAAACTTACTTGCATCAAAGTAGCATCCTTTGTGTAACTCATTGTGTTACGAAGAAGAATTTGGCCAATTTGGGGAGCTGGAAGACCCAGCTTCTCAAGTGCCTTCTGTAGCAGGTCACATGTAACCCAAGCAGATGACCCTAAAGGGGCCAAATACAGATATCACTGGGTTCTCTCTTCCACATCCTCCTCTGCTCCCCAGCTGGCCTGTGAATTCTAGTGAATCCTGACTAATGGGCTGTTATCTCAGCTAAGCATTCTGATTCTCCTCCTCTGGGCACATGATTCTGCCTAATCCAGTGATAACAGAAGCTAAAGGATTTACACACCTTTTCCCTTGCCCTTGAGGTTACTAAAAAAACATAACTCAGGAAACTCGGCCCCACTGGGGAGCTGACACTCTGACACAGAGACACAAGATCTTTTTGAAAAGTTGTGGGAAAATCAGAAAGAGAAACGGCTGGCCCGTGCAAGCATTCCAAGCCCAAATACAATAATGAATTTTGCACACATCAGTGGGTTCTGACTCTGTTGCCAATTAAACCCTCTGTGGGGGGGATGCAGTCCACTTAATCTTCCCTGCCAAAGACACAATCCCCCCAAATACCACAGCAATGGGGGCAGGGGGCGTGAAAACCCTGCTGTGAAGACAACCCAAATTCTACCTACTTTTCCAAAGTTTTGTCGTTCTTCTCCAGTCTACGCATTCCTGACTCTGCCCATCAGTGAGAAATGACCAGATGAACTGCAAGAGCCCCTCACTTACCTTTATTGACAGAAGTAGGAGTCTATGTATTTAAAATGCCTGAAAATCAATAGTCCAGCTCCACGAAGGGCAGGTGTTTTGTGTGACAGGAAGTCTAAGGGAGCTTCTGAAATGATAAGGAAGGGGACTGGGAGGTACAGGCGTTACAGCGTGAAATGTGGCCGACAGTGTCATTCAGAATCAAAAGGTGGCTGAGCTTTCTTTCTTTCTTCCTTTTCATAAATAACACTAGCCAGCGGGTTATAAAGTCAAAAATTATATTTAAAACAAAACCATATTTAAAACAATAATTTAAATTATATTTAAACCATATTTTAGGAAGAGCATTTATTGCTAAAGATAGATCAAGCCGCTGTAACAAATGGGCCACAGAATCAACATTGTTGTTATAACTTTTATCTGTATATATAAACACACACGCACGCACGCACACACACACACGCACGCGCACGCACGCGCACGCACGCGCACGCACACACACGCACACACACGCGCACGCACACACACACACATATTATTTTCTGAGACAAAGTTTCGCTCTTGTCATCCAGGCTGAAGTGCAACGGCTCAATCTCAGCTCACTGCAACCTTTACCTTCCGAGTTGAAGCGATTCTCCTGCCTCAGCTTCCGAAGTAGCTGGGTGGTGGCCACCATCACACCCAGCTAATTTTTGTATTTTTAGTAGAGATAGGGTTTCACCATGTCGGCCAGGTTGGTCTCTAACTCCTGACCTCAGGTGATCCACCTGCCTCGGCCTCCCAAAATGCGGGGATTGCAGGCACAAGCCACTGTACCTGGCCTATAACTTATATTTAAAACAAGTTTTAAATAAAAATTACATTTAAAACAAAAATAATTTTGAGATTATATTTAAAACAAATTTTTTTAAAAACCCAGATTAACAACAACAACAAAAAAAAACAGTGGCCCCAAGTTTCGTTGCTGCGCTGAGCTAGGGGCGAACTGACCACGTGGAAAAGCCGCGCTTCGGAAACGGGGCATCCTGGCTCCCTCTGAGCCCTGCCCTGAGCTGGGCACCGGTGGCCACAGAGCCTCAAGTTTCCAGCCTGCAGAACACAGACAGTAATTCGCAGACACTGTGACGCTTCTGGCACACTGACAGTGGGCGTATAACTGAGCTGTCATCCTCTTTCTAAACAAGGACGTTGAAACAGCGCTCCCCTGCATTTCCTGTGAGGACTTCACTAACTCCTTTTGCTTGCAGAGAAATGTCTATGGCTGGCCTAGTAAAGTCTGACAGAAAAAATAAATATTAACCAGCGTCCGTATAGCATTGCTGTTTATACATGCACAAGAAATTTAATAATTATCTTACTCATTTCCCATGACAACCCTATGAGGATGGTAGAATGGGGATCTTTTCTCTATTTTCTCTTTACAGAGCAGAAAACTGATTATAGACGCTACTCATTATGCAATATGATTATGTATTATAGTAATCAGTTTCCTCCCCTGTAAAATATTTTTACATGTATTATCTAGGTGTGTATATATGTGTGTGTGTGTGTCTGTGTGTATAATATGTGAGTATATGTATGGGCCCATGTGTATGTGTGCATGAATATGTAATGTATGTGTGTGTGTACCCACATGTGTGCACGTGTGTATATTCATGACACTCTGACACAAAGACACAAGATCTTTTTGAAAACTTGTGGGAAAATCAGAGAAACAGCTGGCCCATGAACGTGTATGTGTGCATGCATGTATAATGTGTGTGTGTACCTACATGTGTGCACATGTGTGTGTATAACATACACTTATGCCGAGGTCAAGTAGACGGCAGTAGTTAGTGGTAACCATTCATTCACCGAACAAATAATGCTTGAGCTGAAACTTTTAAAACAAGTAAAACTGTCACGAGAGAGCTTTCTGAACCGGAAACCAAATGCAGAAGGCATAGCAATCAATACAACCTAGTGTCAAACTCTGTAAAACTCTAGTGACCACAGACAAAAGGCAAGTTAGAACAGGAAGAAAGTGCTTGCAGGGTGTGTCACTGGCAAAGGCTTCGGATCCAGATGCCTAATGTGCTCCAGTGAACCAGGAAGAAACAGAAGCGAAACCCAAACGGAAGTAGCAAGATTATAAACAGGCACAATACCGGCAGGAAGCACGGGCACCCAGTCGGCATTCACTTTTCAGACCGGTGAGGATGTCAGCGCCTAACCACAGCCCCAGGGTGGGAGGGTACGTGGGAACTCCCGCTGCACGGGCGTGGAGATGGGTCCCACCAAATGCACTGTGTATTTCCACGTTGAAAACGCCCACGCTCTGTGACCCAGAAACAACCCCCTCTGTTCAGTACCCCAGAGGTGTGCCCAGGGAGGCTTGTGCTTGGATTTTCTGAACCTGAGGTCTGAGAGTGCTGGGGGCTGGGTCTTAATGGGGAGATGGGGAGTCATGGGTGCGTCATGCAGGGACGTGGAGATGGGGGGATTTTGAAGAAAGAATTGACAGACGAGCATTTAGGAAGATGGCTCTGTGCCATGTGAAAGACAGATGGATGGAAGCAAGGCAGAGGACTGGAGAACGCTGAGTATTGGACAGGGGAGTAGAGTCCAAAGGGAGGTAAGAGGGAGTGGTCTAGGGTGACAGCCAGTCCTTCCACCCACTGGGCTTCCTAGCTGCAAGCAGCACAGGCTGGCTCTGAGGAACCATCCAAGTTATTTATTAAAATGCCATTGGTAGAGCTGGAAAAGCAGGCTCCAGACTGAGACTCCCAGAACAGTGCCCAAAGCCACACAGCAGAGCTGGCCGGATGAGAAGGTGCCACCTCTGAGCTGCCCCAAAGAGCATTAAGGCCATCAGCTGCCAGGAAGTCTGGCTGGCAAATGTCACGGCCCCTGGAAGCTGGCTGCCTCTGCAGTCACCTGGCCAGCAAACTGGCCCTGCCCATGCCTCCTCTCTCCGACTACTAACGTCCAAATCAGAGCAATGAGGCTTGGTGGGCGCTTCCAAACCATGAGGCTTGGCGGGTGCTCGGTCATGAGCCTGTGCCCCAGCGGCAGGAGAAGCGGGGACTCCAGGTTGGAGGCACTCTCTTGGGGAGATGGGACTCCTGAGGCTGGCAGGCTCTCAGATGTAGTCAGAATGTGCAAAAGGTTTATGACAAGTGTCCGTTTCAGACCCTGGGAAGTCAGGAGGTACCGTTAGGCAGGAGCCACAGAACTCCAACCTCCAGGGAGGGAAGGTGGCAGGCCTGGTGCCAGCACCCCTAGCCCAAGAAGCCGGGACCTCCTGGAGAAATACGCAGCAGGAGGTCCCAGGACGCAGGGCCTGGGGAAAGCGAAGGGCCAGGTGGAGGCTGAGTCATGGGTGTGGACGAGACAGGCCAGGAGGGGAACAGAGCGAGGACCAGGCCAGAGCAGTGCTTGGCGAAGGTGCCTGTATTGGGGCGGGGGAGGAGGCAGGAGGGTCTGAGAAGGAGAGGCAGTGGGGAGGGGTGTAGGAAGCCGGATGGGGCAGTGGTGAGCACAGGGGCGTAGGGGGAACTCTGGAGAGAGGGGCACCGAGGCAGCCTCCCGGAAGCCATCTTCTTCCAGGGCGGCCACCTGGGCAGCCGTGTGTGGGGGATGGTTTCTCTGGCTGGTGTCATTTTGCCTCTGTTTTCCACTCCTAAATGGTAATGCCAGTGATGTCTTTGTGCTGGTGGGGTAAGGCGAGAGGGCTCTTGAGCAAGGGAGAGGAGCTCAGTTTTCAGCACGGAGCTTTGTCCTTGGAAACGAAGGCTCGGTCGCAGGTGATCACGAGCACCCCTCAGATGCATGAAAGGTCGGAGTGGAAAGTCAGCAGGAGCCAGAGAACTCCGGCTTCGACATTGTCACTGTTACTGCTAGCAAACCCACAAGGAAACAAACGTTTTCTCTGGCGTTTCTGGATCTTATATTCGATTGCATTGTTTTAGAGAGTAGGAGCTGTGGGCTTGCCTGCTGCTGTCGGGGTCTCCATCAGCAGCCCTGATGACCCAGCGCCAGTATTGGAGAATTCCCCCTTCTGCAGAGAGACACGGGTCTCTGGGGCAGCTGGGCCTGCTTCCCTCACTGCGCCCTGACTTGGGATGCGATGGGCAGGTGCCCAGCCTGCAGCCCACCCTTAAGAGCCTATCGATCACCGCTTCTGGCAGCCATGATATTCCCCCCCACCAGCGTGGGCTATGGAGCCAGATGGAGTGGGTTTGTATTTTGGCCTTTCTCTTCCCAGCAGCGAGATCCTGAGGTTTTGTCATGAACCTTAGTGTTCTTCACGGTGAATTGGGACAGTAACGGCACCACCGCCTGTGGTTGCCAGAGGGAGTGTGTGAGTCCGGGGTCCACCTAGGACACAGCCTGGCACGTCAGACTCCATGATGTTAACAGTCAGGCATTGGACTAGGGAGGGAGATGGAGCTGGGAGAGGTGAGAAGGGACTCGAGGGTGGCTTGGCTTGGGGTTTTAGCAGGGCCCTCTGCCCTCCCCTCCGGCCCCACACTTCCCTGCATGAGGGGTCTTTGCTTTCATGCAGGTGGCAACTCCCGCCCCTTCACTCCACTCAAATGCCTCCAGGAGCCCTCACTGCTCTCCAGTCATCTGCCAGAAACAGGAGAGGCCGGTAGGCGCTGGAGCATGCCAGACCTAAGCCCAGAGCCCAGGAGGGCCACCTGCTTGGAGCGGGACAGGGGGAATAGCTGCTCAGACCCAGAGGCCTCTGTGGATAGTCTGGGTGTCCCCAGACGCAGCCCCAGGCTCCCTGTGCCTGGCTTTCGGTTCAGTAATGAGAGGAGAGTGCCTTGGAGGTGACTGGAACCCCCCATGTGTCACCCAGCCCTGTAGAGAAAGGAAGCATAGCTCACAGCCGTGCCCAGCCGAGAAGCAGAGCTTGGGCCAGCCAGGAAAAGAAGAGGGCAAATCCCAGCCTTCCAGCAAAGGTGTGGAAGCTTCCGGCATCTCTTCCTTTTTCTCTGCTCTTCTTCACTCGTCCACATCTCCCGAGTAGTCAGAGGAGAAAGCAGGGAAGGTTCTCCCACTCCCGCCCCACCCCAGAGCCCCGAATTTCCCATTACTATTTTGCTAAGGGATGAGACGTGGCTCCGCTTCCTTCCTCCCCACGAAGGGACAGGGCGTCCGCCGCTCCCCCCGTCAAAGCTCCTCTCCCTTGCTCGCTCAGTGGCTTTCAAACGCCGCTTGCTTTATTTTATGTGCGTTTCCTGTGCTTCTCGCATTTTCCTCCCTTTGTCTTTCATGTCCAAACTGCAGAGATTCACGGGGACAGATTATAACTTTCTTCCGAGGTGAGATCAAAGGCTCTGTGAGAGGCCTGCTTGTCTTTTTCTGGCAAAGCAAACTTCCCCACATCTGCTCTGGCTGGCTCCACAAGCGGAAAAAAAAAAGCTATCAGGGTGCTGCAGAAGTCAGGACAACTTCCCAGGGGTGATCTTCAGCCCCTGCCCTGGATGTCACAGTTTAGCTGCAGAAACCGAGTGGCCCAGCGATCTGGAGGCTGAAGATAAATTGGCAAACAGGTGGGCGGTGCACGCTCCCACCTTCGGCCACCCAGATACCTGGTACCTGGTGTGAATCGCATTTTCAGAGGCAAAGAGAGCTTGGGCTCTCACCAGGTACCAATAGCATGTGTGTGTTTAACTTTTTATTGAGCCTGTTACTAACTCCATTCTGGAAGCGCATGCCCATCCTCCCCGTGCAGCTTGAAGAATGTTCACAGCAGGAACACTGTGTCACGAGCGCTCAGCTCCACATACGGAAGCTCACTCGTCCCTGGGAAACTGCCTTTGTGCCCGGCTTGTTTACTGAGTGTTCACGTAAAATATTCCCTGATTCATGACTGCGGGTCAGTAATAAAAGCCACTCCATGAGTTTATTCCCGAGATTAGTTCTAAAGTCCCTGGAAGGAGAAAGAGAGTGTGTTTGAGAAAAAAAAGAAGACAGCTTTTTCTCTTTCTGCCTCTGGAGTCAGGGACACAGACCTGGTAGGAAAGGCCTTGTTTTTCCAGGTAACCAGGTTCCCGGCGCCCACCTCAGCGGTAGATGCTATTGTTTGCACTGTCCACACAACAGGCCAGTCCCCACAGGAAGGAGGAAGAGCCCGGCCCTGGGGCTGCGCAACGTGGCACCCTCATCCTCTGCCTACTGGCTCACTCCCCTCCTCCCACCACCTTTGATCTAGGCGGCGCTTCTGCTCACAGCCAGGGGAGCAATAGTGCGGTTAACAGAGCTGTCAGGGGCCTGGGGCCTGGGGTGGGGCCTACCTCCCCACACCCAGAGGGGTGCTTCCCTCCCAGCCTGGGCCCTGATGTTCTCCAGGTGTAGCCGTGCTGCACTGAGCCCACGTCGATCCCGGCGACGCTTTAACTATTTTCCAGCAAGGCTTTGAAAGGTGAAGAGAGAATTCAGACTCTGGCTGAGAACTGGCCGGGGCAGCCAGCACCCACGAGCGCCCGCGTTGCGCCGGGCTCTTCGAGCGCACGGTGGCATCTCCCCTCACACTGACCTGTAAGAAGGCAGGATCATCCCACCCGTAGATGGTGCGATCTTGAGGCCCCGAGGCGCGACGGGACTTCGTTAGGGCGGTACAGATGCAGGTGACCGGGAAGCCCGGGAAACGCGAATGAAAAGCACACGGAGGCAGTGGAAGCAACGGAAGGCCCACCAGGGTGCGGGACCCATCGCGGCGCTCCATGGTCCAGCGGCCTCTGACAGCCGTTTGGAGGGTGAGGCGCCGGCACAGGCTGCAGCGCGGGGGAGCCACGCTCGCAGGCCACGTGCCGTGCGGGTCCACCGAGGCGACGTGTCCCGAGCAGGCGCGTCCACGGGGCCGGCCGGGGCGGCGGCCGGGGGTGCGGAGGGACTGCTTACCGCTCTCCGGGCTTGCTTTCGGGGTGATGAAGACGTTTGGAACTAAAGAGAGGTGCTGCTTGACCGACGTGGTGGACGTCCTCCACGCCACCGACTCACACACTTTAAATGCTTTTCAGTTGTGTAAATTCTATCTCAATAAAAACGTATGTGAATCAAAAAGAGAATAAAACGTACTGAGATGCCCTTTGACACACACTGGGATGGCTAGAATGCAAAAGACCGGTGGGGGCGGGGCCGGTGGGGCTGGGGGGCGGGGCCCGTGGGGGGCGGGGCCGGTGGGGTCGATGTGGGGGCGGGGCCGGTGGGAGGCGGGGCCGGTGTGGGGGCGGGGCCGGTGGAGGCGGGGCCGGCAGGGGAGGGGCCGGTGGGAGCTGGGGCCAGCATGGGGGGTGGGGCCAGTGGGGCGGGGCCGGTGGGAGGAGGGGCTGGTGTGGGGGCGGGGCCGGTGTGGGGGCGGGGCGGAGGGAGGCGGGGCCGGTGTGGGGGCGGGGCCGGTGGGGCGGAGCCAGTGGGTGGGAGCGGGTCCACGGCCGGGGGGCTGGGCAGCTGTGATCACAGATCCTTGGCAGGAGTGGAAAATCCCTAAGTTCTGTGCCACGTTGCCAGGACTACCGTCAAAAAGCACCACAGGCTGGGCAGCTGAAACATTCATTCTCTCACAATTCTGGAGGCTGGGAGTGCAAGGTCAAGGTGTTGGCTTCAAATCCAAGGTCAAGGGCTGGTTCCTCCTGTGGCCTCTCACGTGGCTTGCAGGTGGTGTCTACGCCCTGTGTCCTCACGTGGCTACCCCTCTGTGCGTTTCTGTGTCTTCATATCCTCTTTATAAAGACAATTTATGGATTGTCCTATGGGATTAGGGCCCGCCCTAATGAACTCATTTCAATTTAATTACCTTTATAAAGACCCTATCCCCAAATATGGTCACATTCTGAGATACCGAGGTTAGGACTTCAACATCTGAATTTGGGGGAGAACCCTATTCAGTCCATAAGAGCCATTTTGAGAGCTGGCTTGCCGAGTCAAATGTGTACTTACCACACATCCTATCGGTTCCACTCCTGGCATGGATCCCAAGGGAAATAAAAACATACGTCTACACAAAGACTTATACATATAAATGTTCAAAGCAGTTTTCTTTACAATGGTCCCAAACTGGAAACCACCCCAATGTCTAGCAGCAGCTGAATGGACATAACTCGTGGTTCACTCATACGACGGAACGGAGCTCGGAGGTTAAAAAGGGATGAATGACTGTTTCACTCCAAAACACGAATGAATCCCAAAGACGCCGTGTTAAGAAAGCCAGGCTCACAAGAAGAATTCAGGCTGTATGACTCTGTTTTTATGAACTTCTGGGACAGGCAAAACTAATCTACAGTGACAGACATTAGAATGATGGCTGCTGTCAGGGTGCAGGGGCTCACGCCTGTAATCCCAGCACTTTGGAAGGCCAAGGCAAGTGGATCCCTTGAGGTCAGGAGTTCAAGACTAGCCTGGCCAACATGATGAAAACCCATCTTTACTAAAAATACCAAAATTAGTGGGGCATGGTGCCAAGCACCTGTATTCCCAACTACTTGGGAGGCTGAGGCACAAGAATTGCTTGAACTCGGGAGTCAGGGAGGCTCCAGTGAGCCAAGATCACATCATTGCACTCCAGCATGGGCAACAGAGCGAGACTCCATCTCAAAAAAAGAATGTTGGCTGCCAGGGGTGGCACATTGATTGGAAAAGGGCACAATGGAACTTCCTGGATTGATGAAAATGTTCCATATCTGATAGGGTGTTGGTGACATGAATATATACAGATTTCAAAACTAATTTAGGCCGAGGCAGGAAGATCACTTGAGGCCAGGAGTTCAAGATCAGCCTGGGCAACATAGTGAGAGCCCCCATCTCTACAAAAATTTTTTTTTTAATATTAGCTGGGCATGATGACACATAATTGTCATCCCAGCTGCTCAGGAGGCTGAGATGGGAGGATCCCTTGAGCTCAGGAGTTCCAGGCTGCCGTCAGTTATGATCATGCCACTGCACTCCAGCCTGGACAATGGAGGGAGACCCCATTTCTTAAAATAAAAGAAACTCCAAGAAAATGAAACAAAAAACAGGTATGTAGCAGATAAGAGGTAAAGCCGGATTCAAATTCAGGCCTGTCTACCCAGAACTCATGGCATGTGGATTTTTTGGTCCTTTTTAAGCCTGTTTTCCTGAAACAAAACACAGAACACCAGGACTATCATTTCTCAGAATATTTCACTGTATTAGTCTGTTTTCACCCTGCTGATAAAGACATACCCGAAACTGGGCAATTTACAAAAGAAAGAGGTTTAACTGGACTCACAGTTCCATGTGGCTGGGGAGGCCTCACAATCACGGTGGAAGGCAATTCACATGGCAGCAGGCAAAAAGAGAGCTTGTACAGGGAAACTCCTGTTTTTAAAACCATCAGGTCTCGTGAGATTCATTCACTATCATGAGAAGAGTACAGGAAAGGCCAGCCAGGAGATCACCTCCCAAGGGGTTCCTACCATGATTTGTGGGAATTGTGGGAGTTACAATTCAAGATGAAATTTGGGTGGGGACACAGCCAAACCATGTCCCTCACCAACTCTCCGAAATGACCTCTGGCAAGCAGGCATTCACTTATTCACTTGTTCAGTCAGGTATGTGCCTACTGCGTGTCTACTGCTTGCCTACTGAGTGTCTACTGAGTGCCTTCTGCAGGTCTACTGAGTGCCTACTGTGTGCCTATTGTGTGTCTACTGAGTGTCTACTGTCTACTGAATGTCTACTGAGTGTCTACTGTGTCTAATGCATGCCTACTGAGTGCCTACTGTGTGCCTACTGAGTCTCTACTGAGTGCCTTGCCTACTGCAAGGTGCCCGGTGGGCTCCAGGCACCTTGACTGCAGGAGAGGAGGGCAGCCCAACTCCTGGCTCCCATGCCACCGACATTCCCAGGGAGATGACAAGCAACACACAAGGAAGCAGATGACAGCCAGACGTGATGGGTGCTGTGGAAAAGGGAGCCGGGGGTGGCCCAGCAGGGCTTCTCACAGGGTGAGGGGGGCAACATTTTCTCCAGAGGGCATTTGGTGATGTCTGGAGATGTTTCAGTTGTCACACCTGGGAGCAGTGATCCTGGCATCCAGGGATGCTGATGAATTATCTTCAGTGCACGAGATGGCTCCCGCCACAGAGAATCACCCAGCCCCAAATGCCAATGGCGTGGAAGCCGAGACACAGTGAGAGCGATGTGGGGAAGGGGTCTGGCAGGGAGGGCCAGGGGTGGTCAGGGAGGCCGCTCTGAGGAGCTGGGCTTTGAGCTGAGTTCCAGATGTGGACAGGCAGCATCCCTTCCCTGAGGGGCTGGAGGAAGAGCATTCCAGGAGGAGGGGCAGCAGCCTGCCTTAGGTAGGAGAGCTCTGGACTCTGTGAACAGAAAGGGGCCAACAGACAGACAGACCCCAGGGTCCTTGCTTTATCTGAATTTGGTGAAGTGCTTGGCACATAAGAAAATGTTCAACGTGGTTCCATCCAGTTCAGTTCCAAATATCTCCGTGGCCGATACAAATCTAGCATCAGAACCTCAGTGTCCCTGGATCTATTCAGAAGCAGCCACCCAGGACAGACCTGAAGACGGCTGTTTGAAAACCACAGGGTTGTGCTCCTCCATGACTGTCCTAAACAGGTTAACCTGCCGTCTCCAAGGGTCCAGCATTTATGATATGTATTTTCCAGGGAAGGGGAAACAAAAGACTTGACTCAGTTGAACATTCATCTATTAGAACTTAAGAATCTGCTCAAAAAAATCGCTTATCTCTGTTTCTTTCTGAATTGCCAGTTCAGAATCTCAAGATGTCCTTTGTACTCAGAATAAAACCACGTTCTTCCGTTAAGAGATGCAACAGAATGAAGAAGACCTGGGCGCCCGCACGGCCCCCGCTTGTGTGTGTAGTAACAGGGTCTAGGAGGGAATCCAAATGTGGAGGGATGATAACTATCAAAAGCGCGCGCTGCAAAAGGCGCCGTTATTTAAGCTGCCGCTGATGTACTCATTATGAAGCCGCTGATCACCTTCTCTGTAGTGGGCGATAGACTGCACTGCGGTTTTGTAATTTAAATGCAAACTTGGGCTCTCTCATCCGGGTCCTTGAAGGATTTCCCTTTGAAATCTGAGCTCCTTGTAATGCCAGCTTCATTTACTTTTATTGTTCCATCGTGCATCGCTGGTGACAAGACCCAGAATGCCGCCTGGTTATAATGCTGGCTTTCAGGTGCAGGCAGAGAAATCACCTCCCTGGACCGTGGGACACAGGCTCAAAGGTCAATAACCGTGCTGATGAACACGTCGGAGTGCGGCCACTTTGTTTGCTAAGAAAGGCTGGATTTTTAAAACATTTGGGTTCGTGTTGAGAATGGACACCTTCTTCCCCGAATGACACACCTATAGTCTGCCCGTGTGTCACCTGCCTGCTTCCTGGGCTGCCTCCTGTCCTTCACTGTCCCCATGCTGTCTGTGTTGTGGCTCAGCTTCAATGCCTCCTCTTCCATGCAGCCTTCCGTGAATTCTGCTGTTGCAGCTGGATCACCTCATTTTGTTATTGAGAGTCACACAGCCAGCCCAGGGTCATTTCTGGCTCACAGACATGTCTCTTTGGCTCACACATTATTTTATTTTTATCCTGAACTAACTTGCCAACATTTTCAAATTAGGGGATTTTATATTTTAAAAAGTCCAGATTTCCAGTTTCTCTTTAATAATATGGAAGATTTGACCAGGCGCATTGACTCATGCTTGTAATCCCAGCATTTTAGGAGGCTGAGGAGGGCAGATCACAAGGTCAGGAGTTCGAGACCAGCCTGGCCAACACAGTGAAACCCCATCTCTACCAAAAATACAAAAATTAGCCAGGCATGGTGGCGGGCGCCTGTAATCCCAGCTACTCAGGAGGCTGAGGCAAGAGACTTGCTTGAACCCAAGAGGCAGAGATTGCAGTGGCCTGAGATCTCACCACTGCACTCCGGCCTGGGTGACAGAGAGAGACTCCATCTCAAAAATAATAACATGGAAGATTTGGCAAGATTGGATCACACTTCATTGAACGAAGTCTTGATATAGATCTTACCATGTGCTAGGAGGAGCTATTCCAGGGCTTGGGTTTATGACCCGCATAAGCAGGTACTATCAAAACCGCTTTTCCTGACTGGGGACACAAAGGCAGGGAGAGGTGAAATGACTGCCCCAAGTTCTCAGAGTTTGGGTATGATTGCAATGCAGGAATGAGAGCCCAGGTCGCTGTCTCTGGGCCTGTTGTCTTAAACTAGCTGGGCCACTGTGCAGCCTCCCCGCCTGGCCGCGTTCACTGGAGTGGAGAGTCTGCGATTTCATGTCTCCACCAAGAGTGAGACGATAGGAGCATGGCGCCGCCATTGCAGAAAACAGAGCGGCCGTTCCTCAAAAACATCAAAAATGGAAGGACCCTATGAACCAGCAGTTCCACTTCTCAATATAAACCCCAAAGAAGTGAAAGCGGGGACTTGACCAGGTGTTTGGACTCCCGTGTTCACAGCAGCGTGATTCACAAGAGCCGAAAGGGAGAAGCGGCCCAGTGTCCATCCATAGGTCTCCGTGGAGAACCAAAATGCGATCCATCCTCGCAGTGGAATATTACTCAGCCTTCAAAAGGAGGGAAATTCTGACATGTGCTGCAACATGGGTGAACCCTGAGGCCGTGATGCTGAGTGAAAGAAGTCAGACATAGAAGGACAAATACTGTCTGATTCCACTTATAGGAGGCCCCCAGGGTAGTCAGACTCATAGAGAATAGGAGGTAGGTGCAAGGGACTAGTGGGGGAAGAATGGGGAGTTAGTGATTAATGGGGCAGAGTTTCGGTTTGGGGAGATGGGTAAGTTTTGAGCTGAATAGTGATAGTCCTACAACTATGTGACTATCCTTACTGCGACTGAACTGTACACTTAAAAACGGTTAAAATGGTGAATTTCATCTTGATTTTTTCCTCTTTTTAATTTTATTTTTTAGTTAATTTTTAATTTTAATTGTTGTGGGTACATAGTAGGTGTATGTCGTCTTTACGGGGCACATGAGATGCTTTGATACAGGCTTGCAATGCGTAATCGTCACACCATGGTGAACGGGGTATCCCTCCACTCAAGTATTTATCCTTCACGTTACAAACCATCCAATTCGACTCTTTTAGTTATTTTTAAAATGTATGTATTTTGTAGAATGCATATTTTACCACAATAAGACATTTTTTGAAAGTGGCGCAGTACAAAAGTAGTTCAAGGGGCTACAGGTTTGAATAAAAATAGCTTGTCTGTGTTGAAAATGAACCCCTCTGACCCACTTCGCTCGGCTCCACTTCCCCTGACCCTTCAGGTCTTTGCATTTCAGCTCCAGATTTAGTTAAGGAAAGTGGGCAAAGACATGCCCATGCGTGTGAGCGAGAGAGAGAACCCAGAATGGTAAATCTCACGGAACAAACTCCGTAACCCTCAACAGTAAGCCTAAAGCATCCCAGCCCCCAGCCCACGTGCAAGGCTGATCTTAGGCCAGAGCTGTGACAGGCAAATCTGTAGGGGCTTATTAGGTAGGACCCCCACATTGTGAGTGATAAAACGCTATGCAGCTGATGTAACACAGCCACTCATGGGAGGCAGCCTGCTCCTGGAAAGGATTATGGAAGTTTGCAGAAGTGTTTTTGATTGGTGCAATGATTGGCAGTGGCTACCTGCACTTGCGGGGTGGGGCCGAGTTGTTGGAGGTCTCTCCATGCCTGAGGACGGCCCTCTCCAATAAATAACTGTCCATCTTCCACGAGGAGTAACGCTTCTTTATAATCAACTGACCCTACATCCAAACCCCATTTTGCAAATAAACACAAAGCATGTTTGCACAATTTCAATTTACGTGGAGTTTCCGGCATTGTGGTTACACTGGGAATGGAGGGAAGCTGCGCTTTGTTTTGTTTGGAGTTGTGTCAACTGTCAGCCACTATTTTGAAAAGTGTCGTCATCCAAGGCAATACCCCACGTGGTATTGGAGTTCCCAGCACCATACACTGGTACCATCCGTGGATTGCTGCTGTCAGACACACTGTGACTCAGATACGCGCATCCTCAAAAGGACAGAGTTAGCCTTCACTGCAAAATGTCAAAGACAGATGACGATGTCTATTTTAGCTGAATCTTGTCCTACTTCCCTCATATCCACATTTACTTTTTTCTTTTTGTTAATTTTATTTTTTGGTACATAGGAGATGTACATAGCTTCCCGAGCCTGTGTAATTTAATACACCTATCATTTGTAAAGGTCAAATCAGTGTAGTCAGAATATCCATCACTTTAAATATTTATCTTTTCTTAGGCTAGAAACATTTGAATTATTCTCTCCGAGCTATTTGGAAATATACAAAAGATGATTGTAAACTAGAGTCAGCCTACGGCTCTAGCAACTGCTGGGTTTTATTTCTTCTCTCACACTGTATATTTGTATTCATTATTATTTTTATTATTCTTGAGACCGAAACTCGCTATGCTGCCTGGTTGGGCCCAAACTCTTGGGCCCCAGTGATCCTCCCGCCTCAGTCTCCTGAGTAGCTGGGACTACAGGTAAGCCCCACCATGCCTGGCTAATTTCAACATCTTTTTGTAGACGCAGAGTCTTGCTATGTCACCCAGACTGATCTTGAACGCCAAGCCTCAAGTGATCCTTCTGCCCTGGCTTCCCAATACAGTGGGATTACAGACATGAGCCACTGCACATGGCCTTATCCTATATTTTTAAGTAAAATAGCTAAATAGAAATAGTAATAAACGCAGGACCCGTTGGCTCACGCCTGTAATCCCAGCACTTTGGGAGGCTGAGGCGGGTGGATCATCTGAGGTCAGGAGTTCGAGACCAGCCTGGCCAACATGACGAAACCCTGTCTCTACTAAAAATACAAAAATTAGCCGGGTGTGATGGTGCACACTTGTAATCCCAGCCACTTGGGAGGGTGAGGCAGAAGAATCGCTTGAACCCAGGAGGCAGAGGTTGCAGTGAGCCGAGATCACACTACAGCACTCCAGCCTAGGAGACAGAGTGGGGCTCTGTCTCAAAAAAAAAAAAAGTAATAAGCACATATAGAGACTAACGTTTTCTTCCCACACCCTAGTGTTCCCTGGGGTATGGGAGACCATTTCTAAACATTTTGGAAACCGTCGCTCTGTGGGGAAAATGTGCAGGAAATCTCCTTGCCCCATTTCCACGTAAAAGCCCGGACCTGATGTCTGGCCTTTACTGAAGCTCATGAAGTGAACAAGCACAGGTACTGCCATCCCCAAATTACAGCAGCGCCTGCCGAGCCCATCATGGGTGTGCTGGGATCTCGGCTCGTGCCACGATGCCCACTAAGAACATTCATCACTGCTTCACGGATATCTTTGCAGGCGACCAAGTCTGGAAGGGCTGTTTCACTCGTTAGACAACAACGGGTCACCTAGAGCCTGCAGAAGTGCCAGGACCTGTGCCAGGCCCTGGGGACATCAGGACGGCATCAACCCGACGGTGCCCCGAAGAAATCCCATCCTTGCGCTGCCTGGCTCACCCTTGGCAAATGCTAGGAGCACCCTGGTCCGTCTCATCTCCAGACTGGGAGAAGACAGGGCTGTTTCGGGAGGTCCAAAGGCATCTTCCTGAGCTCTCATCTGGGAATGTCTGTGGGCTCAAGAAGAAAGTGAAACGTTAACGGTGTTCAGCTGAGGGTGTGGAAAGACTGTTCTAAGAACCAGGCACTCGGAGGCAAGCTGGATCATGCATTCCTCGGGTCTCTGTTTGAGTGACAGTGAAACGGAGGGCACAGGAAAGATGAAGTCACTGGGGTCATCGTCCGCAGTCACGGTTAAGGAGGGAAAGGTCCTCAGTGCTGGGTAACGGCATGGCTGGATGACAGCATGGCTGGATGGCAGCATTGCTGGGTAAGAGCAGAGCATTGCTGGGCACAACCTGCCTGATTGCACCAGCACATTTGCCAGGTGTCCGGGAAGCAGGAGCTCCGGGAGGACAGATGTGCCTTCCAAGAATCCGATGCGCCGTCTGCCCTCGTGCCTGCTGCAGTGCCTGGGGCCGGTAGGTGCTCAAAAACGGAACAGGAAATGCCAGAGAGATGGTCAGGGCATGGGCGTGGCTTTCAGGTAGACAAGGAGAAGGAGATTTGTTATTCCTTAAGCCATTTGCATTTATTTACAGGCGCTCGCTGCTCGTGCTTCCAGAGTCTGGAGATTGACACAAGCGCTCTTACTCATGGGTCTCCTGAAAACCAGCCACTGCATGCCGGCCCTGGCCAACCTCCACACGCGAGAGCTGCCAGGCAGAGCCAGCTGGGCAATGGTGCCTCGGTAGGCAGCCGTCCTCCCCACCCCCAAATGCCAGCCACCCTGCCCACGCCGGGCCCCTTTATGTCACCTGTCTGGACCTGGAAGCATTTCAGTTCACAACCCTTGGCCTAAAAGATGAATGAGGAATCCTGTAGAACGGACAACGATGCCCCAGAGGAGGCTACTTCATTTTATTTAAGGTTCATTTCATAAACAGGAAGGGCACCACTTTGTTTGTTCTGGAAAATGACTTTTCACAGAGCTGAGCTCACCGCAGGGTGGCTACCCACAGCATGCCCCGGAAGCACAGCCAAGCCAAGCCAAGGTGAGAAGAGGGCCTGGAACCCCATCTGCCGTCACCCACTGTCCTAGGCGCGCTGCTCTCCAGAAGGCCTGTCCCGCGTCCAGGGTGCTGTGAGGCTGAGTAAGCAAACACCTGAGAGAACAGAACTCTAAGGGGCTTCCTCACGGTAAGGCTGTGCTCGGCACGGCTGCACACGCTGCTGCGTGATCCACTGCGGTCGATCGCAGCAGCTGAAAAGAGGGAAGCGTCAGCGAGGCGGACCCACCGTGGCCACAAGTGAAGCAGCGGAGGACGCTCACGTTACGTCCTCAAACCACGAATGGCTTGGATGCTCAGTGACCCACGCAGTCGAGACTCCAGCAAGCATTTCTGCGCGTCACGTTGAGGAAATGTCCATCATTTGCTCTAATCGTCCCCGGACTTTGGTAGTGCCCACCTGGGACTGTGCATGGTCTCTGATTGCCCTTCTTGCCACTCCACGAAATGCCCAAATAGTTTTTGCACCTGGAATTGGTCAAGCCCCTCCTGAGGTACTCGATTAAAGGTAGTCTGCGGTTTTCAGGCCCAGGGCGGGACCATCTCACCTGCGGTCAGAAGTTCTCCTGGCCGCCTGGCTCTGTGGCCTCCGGCAGGGCATGCGCATTCCCGAGCCCGCCTCCCCGTCTGTGGCATGGAGATCGTGCCCTCTGTGCAGGTGCCGTGAGGAGCCAATGAGGTAACAAGGAGGAAGCACCCAGCAGGCCCCTGTTCATGCCGGAGGGATATCGGTCGGGCAGAGAAGAGGGCCGTGTCCGCCTCGCAGGGCAGCAGCTCTGGTGCCCCTCTCCGCCGTTCCTAAGCTGTGTGACCTGGGTGTCTTTATGCAGGCCACTAGGACGAAGCATCACCGACTGCATGACTTATAAACAGCAGATATTCGTTCATTATGGTCCTGCAGTCTGCAAATCTGAGATCAGGGTGCAGCCGGGTCCGGTTCTGGGGGGACTGCCTTCCCTTTCTGGTTGAAGACTGCCCACTTCTTGTCACGTCCTCACATGGCAGGAGGGGCAGGGCAGCTCTCTGGGGCCCCTTTAATAAGGGCACTAATCCCCTTCGGGAAGATCCACCCTCATGAGCTCATCACCTCCCAAGGCTCCCGCTCCTAGAACCTTCCCATTGGAGCTTAGGGTCTCACTGGATGAATTCTGCAGAACACACACTCAGGCAACAGCACGTGGTCAGCCCACCAGGCGCACCCTGACCTTTGTTTCCTAGACTATGAGAGAGCATGAGGGCAGTGCCTGCTTCCTGGTGGGTAGTGGGAATTAAGTGAGACGACGTATTCAGGAAAACCAGCGCAGGCTCCCCTCACTCCGTGGTTAATGACTACTTCCTCCCAATAAACAGGAAGCTGGATGTCCCCAGCCATTGGTCTGAGTGCTGAGCCTCGTGGGGGTGAGAGGCAGTGGGCACCGGGAAGGACCTGCTGATGGGAAGGAGAATTCCTCATTCCTGGGAACCTACCCTGTGCCTGCCCCGAGCCCAGCACTGACTCCGCTCTCCTGCCATCCTCATGGGGGCCTCTGAAATGCCACTGATCTCATGCCTTTGAGGAAGCCAAGCTGCAGATGCTCAGGGTCAGGCTTTTCAGCTAGTTGTAGTAGAACCAGAATTCAAACCAGGTGCCTTGCGACCCCTAAAATTCGTATGGTGAAACCGTAACCTCCAATGGGAACCTCCAGCAGGTGGGGGCTTTGTGGGTGGTGACTAGGTCATGACAATGGAGGCCTGTGACTTGAAAAAGTGCCCTTATAGAAGGGACCCCAGAGAGCTGCCTCACCCCTTCCACCACGTGAGGATGCACAGAGAAGTCGACAGTCCAGAACCCAGACTTTCAGCCCCCAGAACAGCGAGGAATAAGCGTCTGTGGCTCCTAAACCAGGGAGTCTGTGGAGCTTTGCCTTAGTGGCCCAAGGGACTGACCAGGTATGTTGGCTCCTGGAGCTGCGCTGTTAAAGACGACATCAAAATCGGGAGTCCCAGAGCAGCCTGCGGAGACCTCAGCCCGGCCCAGAGGACGAAGTAAAGGCTATCCTTGTGGCATTTGGTAAATGAAGACATCAGTGTGAACCAAAGCACTTCAGAAAGATTTCCTAGAAAAGGCAGGAGCTGGGCTGAGCCTAGACTATGTTGCTTTTGGATTATTCACTGAGCCTTGTTCCCTAGGAATCCATCTTGCCAGCCTGAATAACAAAATAGCTCTTTTCCCAAACCTATTTGTGTCTGGGCACTGCTATCGGAATAGACAATGAAGCAAAGTCCATTTTCTAAGGAAATGTTGACTATGAGAATAATTCCATTTAGGAGCAATCAGAGCCATCGACCTCTGGCTAGAATTCTACTCCGAATATGAAGATCTTGTAAAAATTTGCCTCTGGACAAAAGTAATTCAAGTCAAAGGAACTATTTGGATGCATTCCTCTGTTCTCTTCCTCCCACCTCCAGCCTGCCCCTCTCAAGCCACACATTCTCAAAAACACCTTTCCAAATCATTTTCGACTGCCTCCATCCATCCCCACCAGCCTTTAAGATTTTCAGACATGCAACCAAACGCTGTTCCCATGGCAACAGCCCGAAGAAAGTAAACTTTTAATTATGCCACATTGAAACGGAGGGCTCTGTGAGTCCGCTCTGCCTTTTCTTTTAGTGCAAATACAATTCCGGATTCCATGGGCGGTCTTGCTTTCTAAACTCTCTAGACGTTCAAAGGAGGACGATCGACACGCTTTATCTCTAAGTGCCTTCCTGGAAAGTTTGCATCCAGCCTGTTTCAAAGTCCCCAAAGAGAAGCTTTCATATTCAAGAGCAAAGTAACTGAATTTGAAACTTTTATTAATAATGTAAAAGGCTTGTGTGACACTCAGAAGCTGGAAAAATATGGGGAAATCAGAGGAGACTTTGCTTTATCAAAGAACAGCCCAAATAAAGGTTGGGCTTGCTTCTGAGGTGGGAGGAGGGGAGAAACGCCTCCATGGAGGAGGTCAATGTCTTTTTCTCCACTCGAGTGCTAGGACTTTGGGACTGAGGACCACCGGTTTGGTCCTAGGGAATACCAAGGGGTTTTAGAAAAACACATGTGGGTATCAGTTTTCAATCCGGCCCTGCTGATACCCCCTGGGGGAGCAGAGAGGCTGTCTAACTGTTTTCCTGCAATTCCCAAGCATGACCTTCAGCTGGTACCAAGAGGGAAGCTGGTCATTTGCTTCTCGTTCTTAAGGCAGCAAATTGCTCATCTTAGCAGCGGGCCGCTCGCTGAAGGCCCCTCGCGGAGGTCTGTGCAGGCTTCCTCCACGTCCTTAGTTTGCTGTCAGAACTTGTGACATCTTTGATTTTACCTTTGTTTTCCCGTAGAAAAGGTCCGTTCACAGGCTAGCACAATAACTCTATAACTTACATCACTTTTCTCTTTTTCCCAACCTAATCTCTAATTCTTTAAATTCTAGGACTGTATTTTAAGTCTTTGCAAATAAGAAGGAAGAAAAAGAATCTCAATCATTATGCCATTTAGATGGTGAGCCCGCTTACAGAAATTTAGGTAAAGGTATGATTTTTGTATGATTTTTTTTTAAACCTAATAAGTATCACATCGTATTAAGAAATTGTTAGGTTTAGTCACAGATTTTTTGAAGAACACATATGTATAATGTAATTTCTGTGGGTACCAGGAATATAATTCAGCCAGGGAGAGGACCATGTCTGGAGCTGCCCCAGCCTTTTATTTCCATGTATTTCTCAAAAAGGAATGCCGGGGGCCTGTCTAAATCTAGACATCTTTATTCTTAACTTTTGGTTACAGTACAACGTACAGAGACGATAGAAGTCATGAATGTGTCACTCAAAGACTAGTCTCAAAGTAAATACACCTGCGTATCCAACACCACTCTCAAAAAGAGAAGGCCACCTGCCAAGCACATTCTAAACGCGTATGCGTGTCGTCAAAGTCATTGCCAGAGCAGTTTCACCCATTGACCTCCGTCAAGCAGTGGGAATGAGAGTTTGTTTCTTCTTGCCTTCACCAGACTGGTGACAATCCTCAATCTTTGCCAATCCAAGAGATTAAAAATGGTATGTCAGTATCATCTTTTTATTTTTATTTTTGAGACAGAGTCTCCCTCTGTTGCCTGGGCTGGAGCGCAGTGACGTGATCTTGGCTCACTGCAACCTCCGCCTCCCGGGTTCAAGCAATCCTGCCTCAGCCTCCCAAGCAGCAGGGATCACAGGTGCCCGCCACCTTCCCTGGCTAATTTTTTGTATTTTTTAGTAGGAATGAGGTTTCACCATGTTGGCCAGGCTGGTCTTGAACTCCCGACCTCAGGTAATCCGCCTGCCTCAGCCTCCCAAAGTGCTGGGATTACAGGCATGAGCTACTACACCCAGCCTCATCTTCATCTGGACTTTAAAAATTATGAGTGAAGCTGATTTTGAGTGAAGAAATTTCTTGTGTTTACTGACTTCTGTGATACACCTGATTCGTTGTTTTTTTATAAAAACAAGTAAACAAAGCCAGACTTATCTACCCATCAGGATATGTTTAAATAAAATATGGGAACACATTAACCATAGATGACCTCAAAGTCTCTTAGAAAGAATGAAATACAACTATATAGCTCCACAGAAGTATCTCCCGGGTGTAGAGTCAATGAAGAAGGCAAGAAACCAAAAATATAGAGTGTAGGATTCCATCTTGGTTTTAAAAAGAAAAAGGATGTCTATATGCGTCTCAGAATTCTGGAAGAATATTCTAGAAATCGTTGCAGCGATTATCTCTGTCAAATGGGGCAGGGAAAGATTTTTATCTTTATATTTAAAACAAATGCATTTGAATAGTTTTAGGTTTACAGAAACATTGTAAAGATAGTACAGAGGCTGTCTACCTAAAACCACTCTCAAAAATAAAGCTTATTAGTTTAAATGAATTTTTTAAAAGGTAGTACCGAGAACTCCTGTAGACCCTTCAGCCAGCTTCATTTTCCCAAATGTTATCATGTCACCTTCCCACGTACGTTTGTCAAAGCTGAGAAGCAGCCATGGCACTCACTGCCGTCTAAACCTCAGACCTCATTCCAGTGCTCCCAGTTCCCCCTAAGGGTCCCGTTTCTGCTCCAGGGTCCGGTCGGGAGCCCAGGCTGCATGGGGTCATCCCGCCTCCTTAGGGTCCCGTTTCTGCTCCAGGGTCCGGTCGGGAGCCCAGGCTGCATGGGGTCATCCCGCCTCCTTAGGGTCCCGTTTCTGCTCCAGGGTCCCGTCGGGAGCCCAGGCTGCATGGGGTCATCCCGCCTCCTTAGGGTCCCGTTTCTGCTCCAGGGTCCCGTCGGGAGCCCAGGCTGCATGGGGTCATCCCGCCTCCTTAGGGTCCTCTTGACTGTGGCCACGTCTCCGTCTTTCTTCCGTTTCCATGTTTGTCGGAAATGTTAGAGAGCATCCCTCAGCTGGGTTTGTCAGGTGCTTTTCGTCACAATTAGACTGGGTTTGAGGGAAGAACGCTGGAGTCAACATGCCCTATCTTCACACCATGTGGGCGGTCACCAGGTGTAAACCTTGCCGACCAGGTGGCGTCTGTCAGGTGTCTTCGCTGAAAGCCACCACTTTTCCCTTTCCCTGAGTGTTCTTCCGGAGTGAGTCCCTAAGTGCTGGGGGAGAGGGGATAGGAAGGGTTGGTCAAGCTCCTCCTCCCCCTGGAAGGTCTACTCATTTATTCGTCATTCTTCTTTTACCTTTAAACCCTTCTGTGAGGTTTGCATTTCCATCCGTGTATGTATTACTTTTATAAGTTAAACATTGAGTTCCACAAACAAACAAACAAAACAGAAACAAATGTAAGTTGTTGGACAAAACTCGGGGGTCAGATTCCTTGGCCCTTAGCCAAAAGCAAAGCTTTCTGTTCTTCGGAAGAGAAAATAAACCCAGTCCCCTTTCAGATCCAGGCAGGGGGAGAGGAAGATGACTCGGAGACTCTGTTTTGAGAAGCACATTGCCGTCCGGGATGAAGGGCCGTTTCAGCCCTCAGCTCCAAGCTGGAGCCCCAGCCAGCATTCCCGGGACACCTGGGTGCTGGCCACGTGGTTGAGCAGGCAGGAGGAGGCATTGTCAGGGGCATGGGAGAAACCAGAGACTCATTAGCTGGGACCCCAGCCGGGACCTTTGCCCCACAGGTGACCTTGGGAAAGCCTCTTAGCTTCCCTGGCCACTTCCGTGGTGGTCGAGTGAGGATTCCGAGTCCTGCCTGCCTGCGTGAAAAATATGTTTTGATGATTGATTAGCTAATGCTTGGAAGCAGCTCTGGCACTGGAAGCCAGCTCCCCAGAAAGTGCTAAGCAGTGTTATTAAGGGATCAAACAGGAAGGCCTTTGTGTGTGATGCCAGGATGATTGTGTTAAATTATGAAACTTGCTTTGATAAACTGCCTGGAGGTGCCATCTGTGACATGCTTAATGTTTTTTTTTCCCCACTTCCCTGAGCTTATTGAATTATTTGTACACAATTTATTTTACTTTCATAGGGCATTAAATTACTCTGAGACCTTGGAATATTTTACAGTCAACTCAAGGCATCTGGATGCTGCCAGGAGAGTTTTTGATGGATTTTGTCTTTAGGAGATGAAACGGGGAGAATTGTACAAATGAGGGAGGGGGGCCGACGCATGTAAAAGTTGCTTTCAACTCTGCTTAACATGGGGGCTTTAAATTTTCAGCCTCCGCCAAAATGGTTTTATAAAATAGATGAAGAAATTGAGGTACATTTAATCATCTCTGTATCTTAATCAGAAACATTTATCAAAGCCTTTTATTGGGGGAAGTTTGGAATCTATACCAAGGGAGAGAAAAGAGGACGGCCCCCGGTGGATTTATGACACAGCTTCAGCCACCCTCAAACCAAGGCTAACCTCTGTGGTCCCCACTCCTTCCACGACCCCACGGGGAGGTCTGAAGTAGCTTCTACATACCACAGTGGCATTTCATGAGTAAATAAGAAGCCTATTTCTGAGTAGCCCAGGAGTTGGGCCATTCCCAAATGGATGCGTTAACTATGACCCTGGAAAAGCTCCTTCCCACCCTGGCAGGGGTCAAACTGCTAGGAGGTGGGTCTCTGGCTGGAGCAAGCCAGGTGTGAAAAGTCAGCGCTTGCTCGCAGGGGGCTCCAGGCCTGCATGCCCACCTTCCAGGACAGCATCTTCTGACAGGCCCTGGGTGCGAGCCCTGCGCCCCTGGGGAAGCATGCAGAAGTGTCTTTACTGCATCATCTGTGATGTCTCAGAGCGGGGAGTCAAGTCACCTGCACTGCCTGCCAGGCCGTGCTACTCCAGGCACCCTCCCGTAACCTCTAGCTGCAAAGCTTCCTCCTCTAACCTTCCTTCTGCTGTGCTTTCCCGAAGCTGATGGCAGCACCTTGACCCCAGTGTCATGGTTCTCCAAGTTTTCTGTGCATTGGAATCTGCTGGGCAGCTGGCTAAGAATCTTGACTGCTCCCATACATCGCTGATGGAAGTGTGGGCTGGTACAGCTTACAGGGAACGCAATGGGGTCAAAACTATCAAACACTTCAAATGCCTACACCATTGGACCCCAACATAGGAATCTGTCTTAGACAGACTTGCCCATGTGGATTTTTTTATCACAGCAAAAGACCTGGAAGCCATCTAAAATGGCTGGCAACATAAAAATATGGATGGGAGTCCCTCCATAAGATGTAATATAAAGCAGGCTTTAAAAAGAAAAAGGGAAATTATCCAAACAGAAAGGAGCAAGGTGCAGAACTGTGGAAAAATGTCACCATGGGAGGAAGGAAGATAGAATATATGTGTGTGTGTCCTTGTGTGCAGATAGCAGTGTATAAACACAGATACTGTGATGGCTAATTTCATGTGCCACCTTAACTGGACTAAGGGATTCCCAGGTAGCTGGTTAACATTCTTTCCGGGTGTGTCTGTGAGAACGTTTCTGGAAAAGATTGTCATTTGAATTGTTAGATTGAGTAAAGAAGGTCTGCTCTTGCCAGCGTGGACGGGCATCATCCGGTGTGTGAAAAGCCTGCGTGGAACACGGAGGCAGAGAAAGGGCAAAGTGGCTCAGCCTGTGTGATCCGGAACATCCATCCTCCATGGCCTGCAGCCACCAGAGTCCCGGGCCACAAGACTCACACTAGCTGGCCCTGCTTCTCAGGCCTTCCGACTTGCACCAAATCATGCTACCAGCTTTTCTGGTTCTCCAACTTGTAGGTGGTAAATCATAAGACTCTTGGCCTCCATAGTCTCCTAAACCAATTCCTACAACAAATAAATAAATGTTATATGTATGTGTATACAAATATATGTGTGTGCATGTGTGTGTGTGTGTATTGGTTCTGTTTCTCTGGCGAAACCTAATAGAGATACACTTACATACCTATTTTCATAAAGGAGACCAAGCATATTTACACACATAGATTTTATATATATAAATATTTAATAGACACCTGCTTGCTATCATCATATCCACCATTTAACCCTTTTCCCATTTGCACTGAGAATACTCCGCAATTGAGAATTCACACCAAGGTAACTTTGTCACCAAATGTCTCGCTTTTATTATCATTTTCGCATCCCTCTAGTGTAGTGACTTTGGAAACAAAAGACATCATTCAATTTATAGCATTCTGTTTTTAGCAGTGGCATTCCCATTTACAAAATAGAGTAATTCTCCATCACTGAAAATGTCAAATCCTAGAAAACGTAGCATTTCTACACGTGATGTTAACAATGGTTCTCAAACAATTATTGGCCAAAGATTCACTTGATAAATCTGATTTTTCTACAGTGGATGATTCTGATGATTCAGATGATTCAGATGTTAGTTCTGTTTAGAAATAACTCCCTGAGACCAGGCACAGTGGCTCACCCCTACAACCCCGGCACGTTGGGAGGCTGAGGCAGGCGGATCACTTGAGGTCAGAAGTTTGAGATCAGCCTGGCCAACATGGTGAAACCCTATCTCTATTAAAAATACAACAGTTAGCTGGACGTGGTGGTGGCATCTGTAATCACAGCTACCTGGAAGGCTGAGGCATAAGAATCACTTGAACCTGGAAGGCAGAGGTCGCAGTGAGCCAAGAACATGCCATTGCACTCCAACCTCGGTAAAGTGAGACTCTGTCTGAAAAAAAAAAGGAGAGAAAGATAAAGAGAAAGAAAGAAAAGAAAGAAAGAGAAAGAAAAAAGAAAGAAAGAGAGAGAAAAGAAAGAAAGAAAGAAAGAAGGAAGGAAAGAGAAAGAAAGAGAGAGAGAAAGAATAAATGAACTCCCTGGACAGGTTTTATATTTTATTTTCCCGTAGAAAATCAGACAGACTTGCCTCAGCCTCAAAGAGTGTGTTTATGTAAAATTCAGTGAGTGCTGGCAGTGAGCTGCACTTTTTTTTCTAAACAGGAAAAGTGTTAAACATATGCATGTATAGGCCTAAAGTATCTCTGTAGAGATACCCAAGCAATTGAACCAATGTCTAGTTGCTTCTGAGCAGGGGAGTGTGCTGGCTGGGAATCAAGAGTGAGTAGGAGGAAGCCTGATGTTTTACGATATATTCTTTGGTACTGATAAATTTGGTGCTATGTGCATCTATTCCCTTCTCATAAAAATAAATAAAGTTACTTGTTTATTTCCACTGCCCAGACTGCTCTCCAGACCTACTGAGGCAGCCTCCTCCAGCATCCAGCCCAGGCATCCGTTTTTTTGACACACCTGCTCTTGTTCTCCTGACTCACTCCCGAGTTGAGAATTTCTGCCTATGGTCTCTGCCCTTCTGATGTAGACTAGCATGCATTTACAATGCGGGCAAGTGGCTATGCTTTGTCTCCCCAGCTACCTAAGCTTTTGAGGGCAAGGACTGAATTTTTTACATTTCTGTATGGAAGGTGGGAACATTTTGAAGGTATTCACTTCAGTCAATGTTAAGAATATGGCGGTACTATAGCCTAATACTCAAATTACTTCTTGGACCAACTGTGGTAGATAAAGTGTGACTACAAATTCTTTGCTCCTTCTCCCACTGAGAGGTGGAATTAAATTTCCTCTCCCTTGAACATGGGCTGGCCTTGGAGATGATTTGCTTGATCCATAGAATAAAGTGGAAGGAATGTCCTGAGCCTTCTGGGACTACAGGATAAGAGGTCTTGCAGCTTTCACTCGGGCCTCCTGGAACAGTCACTCTTGGAGAAGCCAGCCACCATGAAACAAGTCAGTCTATTCAGAGAGCTCCATGCTGTGAGGAAGCCCAAGAAGCTCTGTGGAGGAGCCTATGCAGAAGGAGCAGAGACCTCCAGCCAGCAATCCCAGCTGAGCTTCCAACTGATACCCAATACGAACCTGCTGCCCACGTGAGTGAGCCATCCAGGGAGCGGGCTACCTCCAATCAGGAAGCCCCAGCCAACACTGCACGGAGCTAAGTTAAGCACCGCCACCAAGTTCCACCCAAACTGCAGATTCATAAGCAAAATAAATGATTGTTGTTTCTTTCGGTCACTAAGTTTCAGAGTAGTTTGTTTTTCAACAATAGATAACCAGAATAGTCTCTACCCAGTACAATTGTTCCACGTGTCCTATTATGCGATTCGTGTCAGAAGGTTCTGTTAGTTCTTACTGATGAATAATTACAACCATTCTGGAGCATTCACCATTTGCCAGCCTTCCTATCAAACACACTCTTTAAAACCTGTAGGATAGGTATTATCCCCGTTTGACAAATTTTACAGAGAACATAAATGCAGGGAACACCACCAGGAGACGTCCACTCTGCCTCTCTTTTCTTGAAACAGGCTCTCTTCAACTGCATGGTTGCAGCCAGGGGCTGCCGGTAACTGTGCTCAGGCAGTATGGACCAGCATGCATACACCAGCCGATGGAACCGGGAAAGGGTGTTTCGCCTGAATGGGACCAGAGAGTTTCTGGGAATCGGGAGGTGGAACTACGAGGCTGTAGGCTTGATTTGACTTGAAAAGAAGACCTGCACATAAGAGAGAGCTGGTGGCGTTGCCACCCTGCGGACTGAGAGGCGATGAGGGTCAGGTCTGAACCGTGGGCAGAGTGTGTGGCAAACACATGCAGAGAAAAATGAAGCAAGAAGCCAGGCCCAGGTCCAGCCACACTGCGCCTCCTGGGTTTTCACGTTGGATCCCACTCTCTCTCTGTGTGGCTTCTGCTGGTTTTTTTTTTTTTTTTTTAATCAGCTTTGAGGAAAGTGAATCTGCTTACATTCCGAGAGGAACGTTTGCCCAAGACCCCACCGCCGACACGCAGTGAAGCCAAGATGGGAAGCCCGGCCTATGCTCCTGACCTCCTGCCTCCTCAGTCACTGTGGTGGTGAGTGGGCCCTTTTCTGTGCTCTCCACAAGTTAATGAAAAATCAGCAAAGTTCAAGCATCCATCCACAAGAATACTCAGCTTTTCCTCTAGCACTAAGAGTGGGAGCCCTCTCTCCATTCATCCTGTTGATTTTTACATACATTTTAGAGGAAGTAGCTGACCTCAGTACCCTCCACCTGCAAATACTGAATATGCAGACCTTCTTCAATCTTCCACAATAGAAGCAAACACCACACATCCCCATCGCTCAGTGCTTTGTCCACCCTTGTGAGCAGCAGGAGTTTGTAACCAGCAGCAGAACAGGGGAGGTGAACATGCTCTTCAAGACCCTGTCTTCACAGCATTTCACAGCAGCAACCTTAAAACATGCATTAAAGTTGAAAGATTGGCACAGCGAACACCCACTGCACCCATGGGTAGCATGCACCCTTTCCACCATTAACATTTTCCTGATCTGATCTATCATGCATCTCCCCATTACCCATCCCTCTAACCATCCATTACAGCATCTTATTTTTAATATCATTTCCCAATCCTTTGCAGACCTCCCTGTCCTCCCCACCTCACGCATCAGCAAGCACCTTTCTTTGACTGTGCTGTAGAACAGTGACCTCTGAGGTACCTCGCCACCACCCCATTGCCGGGGGCAGTTTTAAAAGGAGAAAGAAGAAACCAACTTTGGAGCAGAAATTTAGAATAAACTATCATGTATATGATACAACTTGTAAAATCATTGAGTGGATGATTTCTCCAAGAGAGCTCCTCCACACTGACTGTCCCTGTGCAAACACACAATGAAATTAAAGGAAATACAATGTAGGCTTGCCTCCATGTCACTGCACGAAATTAAGTAGCAGATTTGATTCTTGCAAAAATTAACTTCAATTTCAGAAGCACCACATTATACAGGCAACTTACTAACTATAACACTCATCTATTTTCCCCTCTGAGGAGACTTTTATTAGTTACCAGGTCTCTAATATAAAACATGTGCTTAAGAGAAAACAGTCCTACGATCCCTTCCCCTTCGCCGAAGGTCTGACGTTGGCATCTCCGGGCTGACAGAGACTGATGGGCCGGTCCCCACGGGTGCTTTACCTCTGCTTCATGCTCCACGAGTTTTATTTTTGTTAGCAGTTGTAAACTTTTGCAGATCAGATACGACTCGTAGCCCTTAACAGCACTGAGCTTAATGACCATCGCAGGAGTGAAATGGACAGGTGTACACCTCGCATGTAATCAAGACATGATGTAATTCTCTCGAAGAATATTGGTAATTGTCATAAAGATTTAGGGAGCACTTACTACGTGTCCAGCTCTATGCTGCATTTTGCACGTAGCTTCTTAACTAATCCCATCAAGGACAGGGACGCTGTGAGCAAGTTGCTCCCTTCTTTAGGATCTGAGGCCAACCCTTTAAGCTGAAATTAACCTAAAAAGGGACAGTTTTTCTGTTGGCTGCACAAAATCAAGTTTAGAACTTTCGGTGAAGATGAACTTTGAGTGGTGCGCCTACCTTTGGAAAGGATAATCACAGATGATCTCCACTGCACACCTGCCACGTTCTGGGCGCTGGACCGAGCACAGAGCTTTCTGTCTGTCCCACTGACTTTTGTGATGTCCTGAGGTAGGTCCTGGTGCCTTCTCCAGTTTACACGTGAGGACAGGGAATTCGAAAGAAGCTAAAGACATCTAAATAGCTCTAGAGAGTAAATGTTTTGCAAGCTGGCTGTCTGGCATATCAGTTGATTCCATTTCTAAGTGTGAAGAGGCCAGGAATGACGTCATTCATTCCATGGACACAGGTTGCTGGAAGGCCTCCCAGGTGCAAGCAGGTGTGAATGCTGGGTGAGCTCGAATGCGTGGCCTCACATGCTCTCCCTGGTATCCAGCACGGCCGGATGGGCTGTGGAAGAGTCAGCCATCGGTCTCTGTGCAGCCCACTGATACCCTCTGTCCCTCCAGCAGTGTGATTGATTTGCCTCCTCCCTTTGGATAAGGGTGCCTGGCTCTTTGTCTCCACACGCCATTTTTCACTCCCCCCTCTCGCTTGTCTGTAAATTAGTTGGTTGTGTCTCCAGGAAGCGGCGCCTAAACCAGAGAGCGTTACTCCAGATGTGTAGCAGGGAGTGCCCCTGGGGTCGATACCTACGGCACACGGTACGTGCCAGAAATAGCCTCAGCAGTGTTTCCCATCCCAGCTCCGGTGACTCCCCCCATCAAGGGGTGGGGTCTGCACTCTATTGACTGTGTCTTATTTTCGGTACCCCGAGGCTTTGACATCTGGGCACCATGGCGCTTGCCTGTAATCCCAGCTCTTTGGGAGGCCAAAGGGAGTGGATCACTTGAGGCCAGGAGTTCAAGACCAGCCTGGTCAACATGGTGAAGCCCTGTCTCTACTAAAAATACAAAAATTAGCCAGGAATGGTGGCACATGCCTGTCATCCCAGCTGCTAGGGAGGCTGAGGCAGGAGAATCGCTTGAACCTGGGAGGGGGAGGTTGCAGTGAGCTGAGATCCAGTGATGCACTCCAGCCGGGAGGCTGAAGCCGAGGGTTCTCCCAGCTGCAGAGGCTGCGGCGCGTCCTCCTTGCGGGATGAACAGTCTTCTCCGGACGGGAAGCTGGGTTGGAGGGTGTGAGGGGCTGCAGAGGAGGCGGGGGCTCTGAATCGACCCCACCAGGCCAGCCCTGTCTCTGTGACTACAGAGAATGTTCTGGAAGGGCTAGGGTGCTGTTTGCCTCAGGGGAGAGGGCGTGGTGGGAGGGCTGCTGGCAGAATATCAGGGGGAATTCCCAGGAACTCCTCTGGAATCTCTGAGACCCAGCAGGGCAGGGGATGGGCGGGGCTGCCTGGCGCAGGGGCCCCCAGACCTGAGCTGTGGAGGTGGGGCTCTGCCTGCCCCCTCACTGTGGAAACCTAGTAGGGTTTATTTCTTTGCTTTTTAAAATGTCTTAAGAAAATTGCTATTTTCCAGGCGGCTTCAACACAAGCCAGAGTCTCTTTCCTCTATAGTTGGGTTGTTTACATTGCAAATGCCTAATCCTCTTGTTAGGCTGACATTGTGTCTCGTGGGCTCCTTAATGAAAAGCATTTGTCCAGGATCATTCCTTCGCAGCACACCAGAGCCTGCAAGTCAGCTCCCCTCTGAGAACGGGCCTTGTGGCTGGGGGATGAGCACGAGGAGCTCCAAAGACGGGGTCGGGCTCCAGCTACTTGCCTACGTGTGCTGCTCCGGGCCTGGGCACTCCAGGCTGGCTCTGAAATCTAAGGTCAGAAAGAGAGGCAGCTTCTCACTGCAGGAAGCACAGGGGAAAGACCCCATTCGAACGGCTGTTTCCCTTTTGGTTTGAGCCTGTGGTTTCCCCAAGGATGTCTGCTCCTCATCCCTGGACCCACTGGACATGTCAGGGGACGTGGGAAAAGGGACGTTACTGACGTGACTAAGGACTCTAGGATGGGAGACGATCCTGGGTACTGTAATCACAGGGGTCCTCTAGGAGGGAGGCAGGAAGGTCAGGAGAGGAAGCAAGAGGCCAGAGTGACCCCGGGAAGGGGTCAAAAGCCACGGAATACAGGCAGCTCCAGAAACTGCAAAAGGCGGGAAACGGACTCCTGGGCGACTTCGGAAGGAGACAGCGGCCCTGATTTCAGCCTTGAAAGGCTCATTGCAGATTTCTGGCCTCCAGAGCTGCAGGGAAATGAAGTTGGTTGCTTCCGTTTTTGTTTCTAGAGACAGGGTCTCGCTCTGTGGCCCAGGCTGAAGTGCAGCAATGGTGGCGAAAATGCAATCACAGCTCACTGCAGCCTCAACCTCTTGAGCTCAAATCACCCTCCTGCCTCAGCTTCCTGAGCAGCTGGGACCACAGGTGTGCACACCCACACCTGGCTAATTTATTTTTTATTTTTTATTTTTTGTAGAGACAGGTTATCGCTGTGTTGCCCAGGCTGGTCTCGAACTCCTGGGCTCAAGTGATCCTCCTGCCTCAGCCTCCCTAAGTGCTGGCATTACAGTTGTGAGCCACTGTACCTGGTCAAGTTGTGTCGTTTGAAACCATCAATTGGTGGTTATTTGTTACAGCGGCCGCAGGAGATGCAGCCAGAGTCCCTGTCCTGCGCTGCCCCCGATGCCAGTCAGCAACTAGGCTGGGAGGGTCCTTCCCTGGGAGAGTCGGGCACGAACCCAGGGAGCAGGTGCAGCACTGGCCTCCAGACAGGAAGCGCTCTGTCCTGCCAGCTGCCCACACCCACACTAGGGTTTGGGCCCCCAAGAAACCCCCATCCAATCTCCTCCCCGCCTCCTTTGGCCCCCGGCAGACCGGCTTCTCACTCTTGTTCCTTTTCTCCCCCTGCTCCAGCTTTTTTCTAACCGCCTGCCTGTAGCAGAACGAATCAAGATGATGACAGGGCAGGTGGGGGAGAGAGCGGCTCCCGGGGAGAAAGCAGAGGAAAATCCCCTGGCCCTGTTTCCCCAAACTTTCCTTTGATTTTTGATTTTTTTCAAAAGTTTCTTCATCACAAAATTTCCGGATGCGATGTCCCTGGCAGCTCACACAACAAGTTTTGGCAAAAACCAATGTCTTACTTCTCATTAGGCTGCAGGAAATTAGAGTAATCACCCCCGTCACACACAGGCATGAACTCCCAATGCAATTAAGCAGAGGTGAGGGGATGAAAGGAATCCAGGCTGAAGATGAGCTCTCCTTCTCATTTGCCTTTAAAAGTCACAAGAGGCAACCTGTAGCATAGTTGGCTTGGGGGCGCCCGGAGTTGGGGTGTAGGAGCGTGGGCAGGAGGTGGGACCTCCCTTGGCCTCAGCAGATGGGGACCCAAGGTTGTCCTTCTTGGTGGAGCTCTGCCAGAGATGATGTGAGCTCCAGGTTCGGGGAGGAACTCCCTGCTCCCTTCCACCTCGGCATAATCACTTTGGGGCAAGAGGGCAGTTAGGGTAAGTTCCTAGGCATCCCCAAGGCTCCTCGGCCCCTCAGCTGTGAAGTGGGGTGGTGATGCCACCTGGCTTGCAGGCAGGGGGCAGGTTTAAGCAGGTGTGACTGAAGCCAGGTGGCTGGCACAGGGAAAGCTGGAAGATGCAGGCTGCCACTCTGAATGTCCTCCTGGCTCCGCCCCATCGGCACCCGCTCCCACGCCGTCCTCCTCAGTGACAACAATGGCCGTGGCTTCTTCTGCTTCCATGAAAACTAGCGTGGCTTCCTCCTCTTGGTGTAGGGTCTGGGAAGAGCTGGGTCACTGCGTAGACGCTGCTGCCTACTGAGGGTCGCCCCGTTTGGTTGCGGTTGCTGTGCTAAGGCCTCTGATGGAGTCACCATGACTCAGCCCTCAAAGCCCGGTGCCAGTTACCTCCCATCACCAGGCTCAGCACCATCCACACTGCAGTCCCAGATGTGGGGGGCGTCGCTGCGGTTGTTATGGCCGACTTGCCATGTGGGCTGTCTGGGACTGTGCCCCTTACACACAGACATCCCCTCTCTCACACCTTCATGCAAGCCCATACTCATATTCACCCCCACATTTACACACACACACACCTGCACACATTTGGGCGTTCATTTACACACACACCCATGCATGCACACACACTCACACCGGTGCACACACACACCCTCACATGCATGCACACACATGCCCTCACCTGTGCACTCACACACACTGGTGCACACATACACCCTCACCTGTTCACTCACACACATCCGTGCACTCATACACCCTCACATGCATGCACACAGTCGGGGGTTCATTTACACACACACCCATGCATACACACCCTCACATGCATGCACACCCTCACGCCCGTGCACTCACACCCTAACACCGTGCACACACACACCCTCACTTGCATGCCCACACACACCCACATACAGCCTTACACACTGTGAAACACACACGCACTGGCTCCATAGTCACCCCACACCACACACCCTACAGGGTTCACACTGGCCTCTCCAGCTGCACCCTCCCTGCACCACGCAGATCCTGAGGCCCGGCCTGGGAGGGGTCGCACACGCCCCTCAGGCAGCAGGCCTCCAGCGTCCTGTCCCCTGTCCGGGCTGGCGTAAGTGCAGGTACCTCAGCAGGCCTCCAGTGTCCTGTCCCCTGTCCGGGCTGGCGTAAGTGCAGATAGCTCCTCGGCTGCCTGACCGCCAGCCTTGGAGGCTGCCCATGGGCTGGGGTGGAGGACGCTGTTCCCTTGAGAACACCAATGCCCTGGGAGTCATCATGGGTGGTGGGGGGACAGGAGGTCACACCGCAACTTAGAGACCCCAGCTACTCACAACTGCTTTTCATGAATGCAGTCAAACAGGGGGCTCCGATCCCAGTTCAGGGCTCCTCTCACCATGCCCACTGTAACAGTCCAGCCCTGCAGGTGCCTGGCCGGGGTCTCCTTCTCCCCAGCACTTCCAGACCTGTCCGCTCCGCCCAAGACGGGCAGCCACAGGGCCTAACCTGGGCTGAACCCTGGCGCCTGTGACTGGCAGGTCATTCCAGGGCGGGGCCTGAATTCTGCAGCTGCTCCTGAAGCCAAAAGCTGTTCTGAGGGTGGGGTGAGCTGCCAGGCTCCACCTACGCCCTCCTGTCCTGCAGGCGCCTCTCTGGAGTCTCCCTTTTGTCCACCATCAGATTCCGAGGTCTGTGGGTCTGCGGAAAGGGTGGGGACCAACTCTCTCAACACCTCTGTGTGAACTGGATTCCCCAGAGGACCTGGGGGAGAATGCCCTGAGCCCAGAGCTGTTTCGGATCTCTCTCCTTAAAAGCGATCTCTGTGGAAACAGCCGAAATGACCATCAGTGGATGAATGGATACACAACTGTGGTCCATCCACGCAACAGAAGACATCCAGCCACAGAAAGAGGAAGCACCAGTCCCTGCCACAGCACTGGTGAACCCCAAAAACATGATGAGAGAGGCCAGATACAAAAGGCCTCGCAGCATATAATCGTATTTCCATGAAATGCCCAGAACAGGCAAATCAGCAGAGACAGGGAGCAGAGGAGTAGGGGGAGGGGCTGGGGGGAGGGACTGGGGGCGGGGCGAGCAGTGACTGATCACAGCTTCAGGCTTTCCTTTGGGGTGACGACAGTGTTAGGAAGTAGACGGAGGTGTCTGCACAACCTGTGAGTGTATTAAATGCCACTGAACTGTATGCTTTAAAGTGGTTCGTTTTATGTTACATGCATTTTGACTCAATTTTTTTACGTGACCTCTGATTTTTAAAAGACGAGTCGACATTCCCAGTGACTCGTTTGACCATGGGAAAGTCCACTCATTCACGGGCCGAATGCTTGTAAGGCTGGACATCTGTCTGAGATGGAAACTTTAAAACAGCTGGGCCTTCAGCGGCCAGGCTTTTACTCGGAAAATTGGACCCGATTTCTTGGGCCATCATCTTAATTATGTGTTCAACACAGAGGGACAGAAATGTCTAAATCACAACTTCATCTGAGTGGGGAAAATCAAGCCCCAAATTCTTAAAGGGCTATAGGAAGGCAAGTCCCCGGGCCATGCTTTTGACAGGGACGTTGGCGAAGGACATTCAGTCCACCCCATCACGGAAGAGGAGCATCTGGTCACCCAAAACTCGGGAACTGGGTTCTGTGGGCTGGGAAGGTTTGAGAATATCAACAACGGGGCGGTTCGCCGTTCCCAGCCGCGGCCAGATGGCAGGCAAGGCCCTCCTGCGTGTGCTCTCGGAATGTCTGCAGGCAGCCAGAATGTGTCCAAATGCTAGGAGAGAAACAGAGCACACCAGTCTCAATGACCACAATGACCACAGCTGTAATGAAGCCACAGTAACAGTCATCACACCCTCGACCAAGCCCAGCCCCAGGCGTCTTCGTAGGTAGTGGCCAGGACGACATTCGTGCCCCATTTAATTCTCCAGGCTCTCAGTCCCTGCATCTGAACAACAGGACAAATAACACTGTCTACTTCCTTATTGTGGGAAGTAAAAATGTTCCTCTTTAAAGTTTCCTTTCTTGTTAAAGAACAAATCATAACTGTGCTAATAACTTTTTGCTAAGCCCTATGTTATACAGCTGTTAGACAGGCCGTGCTCACAGGCACATAGTATATTCTGTGTCCTGTACTTTAACAAGATACCTGTGCTGGACGTGCTCACAGGCATGTCCCAGCTCTCCACTGCTTTTACCTGTTTAGAAAAGTTTTAAGTTGTTAGCCAATCGGGTTTTAGTTTAGATTGCGAGGTCTGGCTCCAGCCAATGGAGATCAGACACAGCAGTAAGGACGACCCCAAATGTGTAAGAAATCAATATGTCTGCTTTCTTTTATTCGTTGTACTCTCATGACACAATGGCTAGCTAGGTTACCCTTCCTACAGTCCAGGAAGTAAAAACTGCATCGGTGAAAAATCCTTTGTCTCAGTGCTCATTTTTCTTTGTGGCACCGAGCATCTATTTCCAACAATTATGCTGTCATAATTATTAAATTAAGGTTCAACCATCAATATTTCATTTTGTTAACAAAGGCTTCAACTCACATTTATTGGCAAGCGTTGATGTCATCCAGGTCCAGTTCCATGCTGCCAATTGAAGAACCATTCCTATCTTCCAACAATGGGCTATGTTTCTGGACATCTTCACCTGTACTTGGTAAGCAAGAGTTGTTAATAGCCTGGAGCCAATGAGAAGTTTGCAAAGTTGTTGAGAGGTCAGGCTTTTGTGAATGAATTATAAGAGGATAATAGAAAACAAAAATAATAAGAAAATACCCTAGGGAAAAATAATTTGTCTCATGCCAACTAGGTCTTGAGAAGGTCAGTCATTTCTAAATTGCTGTCTCAACTGAATTGCAAATAACCACTGAAGGTAGAGAAAGGTGGGTGGGGAAGCAGGTGGACGGGGCCCAGAAGGCTTCAGGAAAGACACAACCAGGGGGAGGGGGTCAGGCTTTGGGAGAGCGGGCTGCAAACCTGTGGGTCTCAGTCTGTTCGAGTTGCTGTAACCAACTACCATAGACCAGCTGGTTTATAAGTAAGATAAATTTATTTCACACAGTTCTGAGGCTGGACATCCAAGATAAAGGCAGACCGGGGTCTGCTGGAGGTCCTCCCACGTAGATGCAGCCACCTTGCTGTGTCTCACATGGCGGGAGGGACGAAGGGGCTCCCTTAGGCCTCTTTCCTGAGGGCACTGATCCCATCCATGAGGGGCCACACTCACCACTGATCATCTCCCAGAGGCTCCACCTCCCAGAACCATCAGCTCGGAGGCGAGAATTTCAACATAAGAATTTGGGGACACAAATATTTGGACCACAGCGTTGTGCCCTCTGCAGAGCTGGCTGAGGTTATGAAGTGCCCGCTGTGCAGAAAGGACCCAAAGCAGAAAGCGTGCCCAGTCTCAGCCGGGCTGGAGTAGTTACTGCAGAGTGGACGAGGAAGGCATGTCAGAAAAATTAAAAAAAAAAAAGCAATTGCCATCATCATCGTCATTATCACCATCATCGCTAGCGTTTCCTGAGCACTTGCTGGTTCCAGAGATGGTGCAAAGTGCCTCGCCCCCATCATTTCGCTTAATGCTCCCAACAGCCCAGGGGCGTGTGCGCTACAGTCACCCCACCTGCTGGATGGGGGAAACTGAGGCTCAGGGAGGTTAACAACTTGCCCAGTGTCTGACAGCAGGTGGGGAGTGGGGCTGCAAGAGCTATGGCAAGGCTGAAGGGTGAACGCCTGGGCAAGGGAAGCCAGGCTCTCCCAGGGCTCCTAACAGGGGCTATGTTTCTGCTGGGAATAATTGCGGGATACCATTCTTTACACTGTGGTGTGCAAACTCACTGTGCTTCACTAATCCTAGGACACATTCTTCATATTTTAACACCTCTAAAGTTGGGATGCTTTGTCAAGGTTTAGTGTTAGATGGCAGCAATAATGGAATCAATGGTATCTTAGACTTCATGAAAAGTTGGGTTCCCAAGCCCAGGTTCCTAGAACTATTAAGTTTTTACTTTATGGCAGGCATTGATTTTCTTCTTGTGGCCAATAGAGTTTAAATAAAAAAGAAAGCAACTTCTAAGCAGGAGTGTCCAAGCTTTGGGCTTCCCTGGGCCACACTGATGGTCTTGGGCCACACATAAAATATACTAACACTAACGATAGCTGATGGGCTAAAAGAAACACACACACACACACACACACACACATACACACAAAACATCTCATAATGTTTTAAGAAAGTTTACGAATTTGTGTTGGCTGCATTCAAAGCTGTCCTGGGTCTCATGCAGCCCGTGGGCCACAGGTTGGAAAAGGTTGTTCTAGATTAAGAAAAAAAAAGTGTGTGTGTGTGTGTATGAGTGTGTGTGTGTGTGTATATACATATATATACATATATATATGCTGTTAAAAAATCACCCAGTTTATGGTGCATGCTATATAAATAACCTAGTGTTCAGATTTCAGATTATCTATTGCTCTTTAACAAATACAAAACTTAGCAGCATAAAAACATTGTTACTTGCAATTCCACGGGTCCGGAATTCAGCAGGGCTAGGCTGGGTGACTCTTCAGTTCTCTTTAGCCTGGACAGGGCCCATGTGGAGGTATCTGGTTCCCAGAAGAGCTGTTCTGGAGGGTCCACCTGACTTCACTCACACCCTGGCAGGCAGGGCTGGGAGGTGGGCTCAGCTGGGACTGAGGACCATCTACGTGGCCTCGCTAGCATGCTGGCCTCAGGTAGAAGTATTTCTTCTGTGGTGGCTGAAAACTGTAAGCTTGTGTTCCAGGAGACCCAGGCAGAGCCGCAGGGGCCTCAGAGGGCATGCGTCCTCACCTGCCCCATGTGGGAGAAGACAGCCTGGGTGGTGTAGCCTCGGAGGGCATGCGTCCTCACCTCCTGACCAGTGTGGGAGAAGACAGCCTGGGTGGTGTAGCCTTGGAGGGCGTGCGTCCTCACCTGCCCTGTGTGGGAGAAGACAGCCTGGGTGGTGTAGCCTTGGAGGGCGTGCGTCCTCACCTGCCCTGTGTGGGAGAAGACAGCCTGGGTGGTGTAGCATCAGAGGGCATGCGTCCTCACCTCCTGACCCGTGTGGGAGAAGACAGCCTGGGTGGTGTGGCCTTGGAGGGCATGCGTCCTCACCTGCCCTGTGTGGGAGAAGACAGCCTGGGTGGTGTAGCATCGGAGGGTGTGCGTCCTCACCTCCTGACCCGTGTGGGAGAGGACAGCCTGGGTGGTGTAGCCTCAGAGGACATGCGTCCTCACCTCCTGACCCGTGTGGGAGAGGCCAGCCTGGGTGGTGTAGCCTCGGAGGGCGTGCGTCCTCACCTCCTGACCCGTGTGGGAGAGGACTTCACCAGGGCCCGGGTGCCAGAAGGCTCCCACACCAAAAATAAATATAGTCACCTTCACAACCCGTTTCAACTCACCAAATGGCTGCCATTGGACACCCACTCTTTGTCAATCACTGTCCTCGGCAAAAGACACTCAAATGATGTCCTCGAGGCCATTACACTGTAGTGACAAAAGAAGCAAGTGACATAAGAAAAGCAGGACCCTTGGAAATAGTGACAGTCACTCTAAAGAATGAAATGGGCCGAGGCCTGTGAGTCATGCCTCTAATCCCAGCGCTTTGGAAGGCGGGTGGATCACTTGAGCTAACAGTTGGAAACCAGCCGGATGGACATAGCGAAACCCTGTCTCTCTAAAAGAAGTACAAAAAAGTTGGGCGTGGTGGCGCACACCTATGGTTCCAGCTACTTGGGGGGCTGAGGCAGGAAAATCGCTTGAACCTGGGAGGTCAAGGCCGCAGTGAGCCAAGATAGCACCACTGAACTCCAGCCTGAGGGACAAAGTAAGACCCTGTCTCAAAAAAAAAGAAAAAAAAAAAAGAATGAAATAGGAAAACATAGTGGAAGCTGGAATGTTAGCAGCAATGACCATGGAGACGTCCTGAGGAGGTGACCTGTGACAGGTAATCTGAATGCTGGCAGGGAATGGCTGTGGGACTCCCTGGGAAAGCGTATTGGGGTACAGGAAGAGCACGTGCCAAGGCTGCAGGGTGGAGCAGAGTGGGCCGGGGTCCCCCAGGGGCAGAGGATGAGCCAGCGAGGGCCCGGAGTGAGGTGGACTGGGACAGGGACCAGGAGGAGATCCTAGGAGATAAGAAGCCAAACCAGGGGTTCTCATGGGGCCACGGCACATGGCATGGGTTTTATGCCAGGTTGGGACCCATCCCAGTGCCTGCCTGGAGGCGGAGTCACTGAGCAGCTG
Organism: Aotus nancymaae; assembly: GCF_030222135.1. Classification (NCBI taxonomy): domain Eukaryota; kingdom Metazoa; phylum Chordata; class Mammalia; order Primates; family Aotidae; genus Aotus; species Aotus nancymaae. The sequence goes on along the minus strand of NW_026988433.1, from coordinate 3,007,631 downwards.
AGTCATGTATGGCTGGTGACCAGCCGGGCTCATCCAGAGGAGAGGTGGTGTGGCCAGCCCAGCCTGCCCTTAGCACACCCTCACGGGGTGAGGCTGGGCTGCACCCACCCACCTCCAGGCCCTCCCCTGCACCTCAGATGACGACTCCAGGGTTTGTCATTCCTGCCCATGCTTGGCTCACGGGCCTCACAGCCACATGGGGCCTGTGCTTCCCAGTGACAGGAAGCCCTACTCAGTTTAGAAGGGGACCTGGGCCTCCGCCGCAGTCGGGGCAGGGAGGGGGTGTAGGGACGGCCAAGCAAGGCCAGCTGGGAGACAGCATCGCCCGGAGACGCTGCAATGCCCAGCCTGGAAAGAGTCCCACCTCCCGCTGCATTCGTTTGGATGTGTCTTTCGTAAAAATCAAAGAAAACAGGTCACAGGGAGCCCTAGGGTTGCCCGGGAGTTCAGGAGAAGCCGTTCTGTCACCCTTGATATCCCCAAAACATCAAAACTTCAATGGTGCAGCCTTCTGCACTGGGTGCTTCATCAAGCTCTCCTGATTTTTAAAAACTTTTTTTACAACCCCTTTACCCCTCCACAAATAGGCAGTACACATCCAGTGCATAATACATGTCTGCTAATTGTGTGACAGCAGTAGGCAGAATAATGGCAACCCCTCAACACCAAAATGTCCACATCCTAGCCCCTGGGACTGTGAACATGTCACCTTACATGGCAAAGGGGCTTTGTGAATGCAAGGAAGGGGTAAGGACCTTGAAACGGGAGATCTTCCTGAATTACCCAGGTGGACCCAGGCTAACCACGGAAGTACTAAATGTTGGAGGACTGTTCCCAGCTGTGGTCACAGGAAAACAGGGAAATGGGATGGCAGAAGAAGGGTCAGAGAGATTAGAAATTAATGGCTCTGAAGATGGAGAAAGGGGTCACACACCAAGGAACGTGGGTGCTCCCAGTGGCTGTAAAAAGAGGCAACTGGATCTTCCCTGAGAGCCTCCCCAAGGAACACAGAACTGCCGACCCCTGGATTCCAGAACTTCTGACCTCCAGAGCTGTAAGAAAATAAACATGTTGATTTTAGTGGCTTGTTTTAAGCCACCAACTTTGCGGTAATTCATCAGGGCAGCCACAGAGTCTCCTCCAGAGATGAGCTCATGCCCCTTCCCCCTGTCCTGCACATTCTCCTGGAAGACTCATTCTATCATTTTTGAGATAGGATGTTTTTTCCCAGGGCTTTTTCAGTTGCAAGTTCCTAAGACCAAACTCAAATGTCTAAAGGAAGAAAAGAAAAGGAATGGCAAGAGAAGGATCTGGGCACAGCTGGATTCAAATGCAATCGTCAAAATCACCTCTCAGCCCCGCTCTCCTCCAGGTGTCCTCATTCCCAGGCAGTTTTCTCTCCACTATGTCCCCTATGGAGGGTTCCCAGCTGATACCTCTGTGCTGCAAGCCCAGTGGAAATGAACCTTGTTTTTCTCACCTGTGTGAAGTTCTCAGCCTGGCGGCTATTGGCCAAAATTGGGTCACATGCCTATCCCTGAACCAATCACAATGGCCAAAGAGATGAAGTGCTCTGATTGGCCAGGTCTGCACATGACCATCCCTGCAGAGTGATGGGGCTGAGAATATGGAGAGATGGATTCCACAGAAAAATGTAAAATCCTGTTTCTGGGATATGCTGAGTGTCAAAACAAATGTCTCCTATGGGAATATTGGGAATTCACCGGATTTCCGAAAGGCCATCTGGAAGCCGTTTGATGAGGCAGTGTTGGGAGGTGCTGCAATGCCATTTGCAGAAATGATGCTCCCAGTGAATGGATTCACCCGTCACGGTCACTCCAGCATGAGGCACAGACAGCACCACTGACCTTGCTTCCCATGGGAAAGGCCACCTCCAGGGCCCGGCATGGACACCTAACCCTGGGGTCTCTCCCAGTCCTGGTTCCACCCTGCAGCTGCCCTCTGGGAATCCCTCCTGATTGTTTTCTGTCCTGCTGGGACTGGGAACATTCACTCGTGTGTTTGTTTTCACAGTTTGCAAACTTGAGCCTTGGCCTTGAACCAGGGAAATAATCGGCTTTTTCCATCCGCCCACTGCCATCCGCAACTGGCCCCTGCAAGAGCCCTGGGAACGCTGTGGCTAGGACTTCTGCTCAGCTGGAGAGATGGGTATGCCAGTCAGAGCTCCCAGCTGAGCTTGGCTTGCTCACCACCTCAGCACCGCCTGTCACGGCTGGGCTATATGACTGTCACCCAAGCCAAGTCCTTCCCTCCCATGAGCGATGATTTACACTCTTCCAGCTACCCCAAGGCTTTGTTCAGATGTGGTGAAATGGCTCCAAAGGTGCAGATCCCAAGGAACCTCAGAGGCCAGGGCCCAAGCCCCTCCCCACCCCTTTTCCCATCAGTCTCTGTAATATCACCCCACCTTCAAGGGTCAGACGATACAGTACTAAAGGCCAAACACACACACTCAGGGGACGTCAGTCCTTCAGCACAGCAACAGAAGGTGACTCACAGCTAATTCTGCTTAGGCGACACTAAATTGGCACAGCCAGACTAAAATACTTTTGACTAATTCATTTGGCAAGAGCATCAAAGCCCAAAAAGGCTTGAGTCCAAGTTTTCCCCTCTTTTAAAAATAAAATAAAACAGAAACAAAAACAAATCCTGGCATGAAGAGAGGCAAAACTCTGACTGTCTTTCATCTTCTGTGTTCGCAAGAATGGAGGTGCCACAGGGCATGACCTGCGTCTGGGCTGTTCACTGTGACGTCCTGCTCCTACTCCTGCCATCCTGCCTGGCCCAGAGCAGGTGCTCAAGAACGTTTGTGGGATGGTGTTCCACTAACTATTGCTAGACTAGAAAACACGCTACACTTAATGGCGTAAAACAACCATTTGATTTTACTCATGGGTTCTGAGCAGGCAGATTGGACAGGGCATGCATGGGATGTTTGCTCTCTGCTCCACGGTCTAGGGCCTCCGCTTTGAGCAGTCGTGTGTGTCCAGGGCTGACTCAGTGGCTGGAGTGCAGACCTGGAAGTGTCTCCACTCACGCATGTGGTGGTTGTTGCTGACTGTCTGAGGGTTGGGACCTCAGCTGGTTTGTTGACCACAACACCTACTCACGTGGCCTCTCTACATGGGCTAGCTTGGGCTTCCTGGCAATATGGTGGCTGGATTCCAGGACAAGTATCTTCAAAAGAACCAAGAGGAAGCTTTGTCACTGTCTATGTCTTATCCCCAGAAGCATCTTATCCTCATAGCATCTCTTCTATAGTCACAAGTCCACTCAAATTCAAGGGGAGGAAATATGGGCCTCTCCTTCTGATGGGAGGGTTGGGGTCAGAGTCACCGTTTGAGATGAGCCTGTGGGATGGCAGGTGATGTTGCAGCTGGTTTGAGAAGCATGGTGTGCTGCAGATGGTGGGTAGATGAGACCCAGATGGACACTAAACCAAAGCATCTCTAAAGTGACTTACTCAATGCCACTGAAGGGTTTCCTAAGTGCCCTTAAGTAGAATGGAGCACCACTGCAAGTGGCCAGGTGGACCCAAGGTTTGGGGTTGAATCACCATCAGCCTTTTAACCTGTGTGGCAAGGGAGTGCTGTGGGTAGAAGTGAAGGAGCCAGGCTAGGCGTGGTGGCTCACACCTGTCCTCCCAGCACTTTGGGAGGCCAAGGTGGGAAATTGCTTGAGCCCAAGAGTTCAAGACCAGCCTGGACAATATGGTAAAACTCTGTCTCTACCAAAAAAAAAAAAAAAAGAGCTGGTAGCCAGGCACAGTGGCATGTGCCTGTAGTCCCAGCTACTTAGGAGCCTAAGGCAGGAGAATCGCTTTAGCCCAGGAGGCAGAGGTTTCAATGAGTCCAGATCATGGCATTGCACTCCAGCCTGGGTGACAGGAGTGAAACCCTATCTCAAAAGCAAACAAACGAACCCAAAAGAAACAAACAAAAGTGAACCCAGATCAATGTCAGTGTTCCGTGAGATTGTGTCATCATTTTGCAAGACGTTATCATTAGGAAAACTGGGTAAAAGGTACATGGGATCTCTATATTATTTATGAATCTACAATTATCTCTATAAACATTTCAATTAGAAAAATGTGAAGCCGGGCTGCCAGGATGCAAAGCTTGAATTTGTCACTCAGCTGGGCAAACCCAGGTCCACAGCCTACTCTCTTCGTGCCCACTTTCCTTGTCTGCAAAAGGAGGCTAATAATAATGATGATAGTAATAATAATATCAGCTTCATAGAGTTGTGGGAATACACAAAGCTAATCCATGCAAAAGGACCGGGAAGAACAGCCCGTGCTGAAATATCCTCCTGGAATTGCACCAGCCTCCTTGCGATAGGAGAAGATGTCTTTCCATGGAACCCACAGGCCCTGAAGATGACCCACATATTAGGAACAAGCAGGACGAAGGAACCAGTGACGACCGTCTTGGGAAAGTCACACCCTGGAGACATCTGTCCAAGAGACCCACTGGAAAGTTATGTGTTAGCCAAAGCAGTCGCTGGCTGCAGGCACTGCCCATGACAGCAGCAGAAAGAGCCAGGGTGGAAAAAGATGGCAAGTGTTTAAAAGACCTGGCCTGTGGCGTCATGCAGGCCCGTAGGACGGACCACCTGCATGCTGGGCCCTCTCCCAGACAGACCCTGAAAGGCCTGAGCGTGGAAGGGAAGACATTCAAGTTTATGATTTGGAGGGTCATGCTAGGTGCCAAGCTCTCTAGCTTTTTTCTCATATTTAATACTTACAGCAACTTCTAAGACAGCTTTTATGACTTTCCCCACTTGACAGATTAGTTTGCAGAGGTGCAGAGAGGACAAGAAATGTGCCTAGGGCCACCCAGCTAGGAAGTGTAGCAAAACAAGATTTGAAGCCAGCTGGCTGGCTCCGTCTCCTTCGTCTGCTCCGGCTGCCTGCATCAGAGACGACCCCTCGGGCCGGCTGCACATCTGGCTCTCACCTGCCCCCTCCCCCATACCTTGGTGCTAACTCATGCCTTTGTGTTTTCACCTATCCTGTGTTTGCAGATGAGGTGCTTGCCCTGCTGTGTGCCCAGATGGCTCAGAGTGGGCACAGCTGGCCTGTTGGCCAGCCATGCATGGCACCATTGGATGAGCTGGTGAGGACTTCCCAGACGGGCAGAGAAAGAGGGCTTGGCAGCTGCACCACGTGCACATAAGTCCCAGCTGGTGTCCCTGGCCTCAGTTTCTCAGCCTGTAAATGGGCATCATTTGGCTGCTCCAAGGATGAAATGAGGGGATACATGCAAAGAGCTTTGGGTTCCTCCGAGAGAAATCCAGAAAAAGTTAGCAAACAACAGGAGTGACCAAAAATCCTGAAGGCCCTGGGCACCTTTTTCCTGTACTCTAGACAGATGCCACCTTCCTGGCACCATCTGTGCCCACACCCACAACCCCATCCATCTGTAAGGGCGTAGGGGTGGAGGGCATGCTAAAGCTCTTTCGGGATCCCCTCCAGCAAAATCTGAGCAGTTCGTTCATTCTTTGATCCATTCCACGCACTCTGGACCCTGCTGGGGGAAACCACGCTTCTTACTTCCGTGCTGCCTGGCCGCTGGGTGGGTTCAGCAAAGGAGGCCCTGGCAGCAGGAATCTGGGTCAGGAGCAGGGAGAAGCCGGGGTCTCTCCCTCTCTCTCTGTTCTGCGGAGGCAACTTTTCCTCACAGCTCTGCCTTCCATGGGACAGGCCTCCTCCAGGGTCTCTGCTCCTGTCCGAGTGGCTGTGCTCGCTGCTAGCCCAGATGGGCCCAGGTCAGGTGACACATCTCCTGGTGTCCCTCCAGCCCTGGGAGGTGGCACTCCCTGCTTCTGCCCATCTCTGGGTGCTGCCCCAAGCCTACCTGTTTTCTCAGTGTCCCCTCACCGAGGGCACCGCCAGGCCGCTGGACTGGACGCCGTGAGTCTCAGCTTCCTTAGAGGGACTTTCCAAGGCTTCCCTGGACTCCAGGCTCCCACTTGAGGAGCAGGAGTGCTTCAAATCTACAGACCTCCGAGAGTCCCGCCTGACTTACGTTTCCTCTGCCAGGAAGAGGAGACATCCAGCCGGGCAATTTCTTCCATTGTCCTCTATTTTTATTCACTCATGTATTAGCTTGCTGAGCATGCTTGATGCATCTGTGTGATGCTATCTGGAGATTTTAAAGCGTTTACTAATAGTTGACATAAAAAGTGCATACGGGGTGGATGGGAGAGACCCACAGTCTAGTGGGATTGGAGCACAGGCGGTGCTGAGTGTGGGGACTGCGGCCAGCCAGCAGAGAGGGTCCAGCGGCTGAGCAGGGACCCCCGAAGCCACAGGGCAGGGCATGTTCTGCGAGGGAGGAAGGGGCACACGCCCACTCCTGTGGCCGGTCCTGCGGATATGGCCCTGGTTGTGCACGGGATCCCCGCTCTGCCCTGCCCTGCGAAGCAGGAGGCAGGAGGGCTGGAGACAGAGGAGGAGAGGCGACCACGGAAGCAGAGGCCGGAGGGATGGAGGGCGGGAGTGAGGGCCACGTGTGCCTCTGGACGCTGGAAGAGGAGAGGAAATGGATTACCCCCATCTGCCCCCCAGGGAGCCTTGAGGGACGGGGCAGCAGCCCTGGTCATGGTTTAGCTCCGTGAGGCCCGCTTCAGACTCCTGACCTCCAGGCGTGTAAGGTGAGTCATCCGTGTTGTTCTCAGGCCTTAGCTCGGTGATTTCTTACAGCAGAAATAGGAGCTCATCATATACCGGTAATAATGGCTGACCTTTACGGAGCATCTCGGCTGGGAGCCAGCCGCTCAGAAATGATCCCTTTGATCTTGACAATGCCCCTCTGAAAGAGCGTTGTTATGTTCACTTTACCACAGAGAAACTGAGGTTTACTCAAGATAAGCAACTTCCCCAAAATCGAAGGAAAGGGAAGTGGGCACGTGAGTGAGACTGCCAGGCTCGGCTGGGAGCCCCTCATGCACACGGGCAGATCCCAGGCTCCCGGCAGGCCCATGAGGTCCAGGTGGTCACCATTTTCCTCATGCTTAGAGACAGGGAAACTGAGGCACGGCTCATCTCCAAGGTCCCCATGTTAGGAAACGTCAGAGCCAGGATTTGAACTCAGGGAACTTCTCGCCACAGTCTGTGCTGTGGATCCCACGGGGAGGGGAGAGAAGGAAGCCGGGCATTTACCGAAGCCAAGACCCCTGAGCCAGTGAGCCCTGAATAGTGTTCACCCAAAATTCATCCCTCCTCAGAATGTCACCTCACCTGGAAACGGGGTCACTGCAGATGCCATGGAGGCAAGGATGGAAACCAGCTCTCTGGAGTAGGGTGGGCCCCAGATCCAAGGAGAGAGCCGTTCCAGGAAGGAGGAGAGCAGACACAGAGGCACATGGCAAGGCGGCGCAGAGGCACAGGTGGAGACTGCAGCGGTGTCCCCTGTCCACAAGCCAAGCAATGCCGAGGGCTGTCGGCTCACCACAGCTGCACGGAGGCCTGGGACAGGCGCTCCCACAGAGCCTCTCTGCCCACACCTTGACTTTGGACTTGCGGCCTTCAACGCGGTGAGAGGAGAGGATCCCGTTGTGTGAGGCCATCAGCCCCGGGACACACACTCTTCCCCTGGGGCTAGCTCCTCCCTCCCCAGCACCACGAGGCGCCCCGAAGAACTGGGCTCTTGACTCAGGACAGGCTGGAAACTCGGGCCTGCTCTTTAAAACACACTAAAGGGATCCTGCGAGGGGTGAAAAAGTAAGCAGATGAACGAGATAAGAATGGTTCATTCCACTTGGACCTGAAACATGCAGAAGAACAAGCTGCAGCCGGGTCCTGGCAAAGTTCTCTGGTTCTGCTCCCTCCACCCACGGCACAGCCACCAGGCCCTCTGTTTCCATAAGCCCGGCCCCAGCCTGCTCCTCATGCAGAGCTCCCTCAGGCACCAAGGCCTGTGGTGTGTCCCTGCCACCCCTGCTGCTGAAGCACAGGGTGGACAGGGCAGGCAGAGCACTGCAGCCGGCACCCCCTAGTCCTAGGCCAGCAACACAGACATGGCTCCCCAGCACATCCTGCTGAGGCAGGACTGGGGCCTGCGGGATGTGGGGTGTGTGTGTGTGATGTGTGCTGTGTACCATCTGCATGTGACTCAGTGTGTGTGCATGTGTGTACAGATGTGTATGTGTATATGTGTGCCTGTGTGTATGTCTGTATTGGGGTGTTTACATGTATATGTGTGCATGTGTGTATTTCTGTATTCTGGTGATGTGTATGTGTATATGTGTATGAGTGTGTATGTCTGTATTCGGGTGATGTGCATGTGTATATGTGTGCATGTGTGTATGTCTGTATTCGGGTGATGTGTATGTGTATGTGCGTGTGTGTATGTCTGTATTTGGGTGATGTGTATGTGTATATCTGTGCATGTGTGTATGTCTGTATTGGGGTGTGTACGTGTATGTGTGTGTGTGTGTGTGTGTATGTCTGCATTCGGGTGATGTGTATGTGTATATGTGTGCGTGTGTGTATGTCTGTATTCGGGTGACGTGTATGTGTATATGTGTGTGTGTGCATATGTCTGTATTCAGATGATGTATATGTGTGTGTGTGTGTATGTCTGTATTGGGGTGTGTACGTGTATATGTGTGTGTGTGTCTGTATTCGGGTGATGTGTACGTGTATATGTGTGCATGTGCGTATGTCTGTATTCGGGTGATGTGTATGTGCATATGTGTGTGTGTGTCTGTCTGTCTGTATTTGGGTGATGTGTACGTGTATATGTGTGCGTGTGTGTATGTCTGTATTGGGGTGTGTACGTGTTTATGTGTGTGTGTGTGTATGTCTGTATTCGGGTGATGTGTATGTGTATAAGTGTGTGTGTGTGTCTGTGTATTCGGGTGATGTGTATGTGTATATGTGTGTGAGTGTCTGTCTGTATTTGGGTGATGTGTATGTGTATATGTGTGTGTGTGTGTCTGTCTAGATTCGGGTGATGTGTTTGTGTATATGTGTGTGTGTGTCTGTCTGTATTCGGGTGATATGTATGTGTATGTGCGTGTGTGTATGTCTGTATTTGGGTGATGTGTATGTGCATATGTGTGCGTGTGTGTATGTCTGTATTAGGGTGTGTACGTGCTTATGTGTGTGTGTGTGTGTATGTCTGTATTCGGGTGATGTGTATGTGTATATGTGTGCCTGTGTGTATGTCTGTATTCGGGTGATATGTATGTGTATGTGCGTGTGTGTATGTCTGTATTTGGGTGATGTGTATGTGCATATGTGTGCGTGTGTGTCTGTCTGTATTCGGGTGATGTATATGTGTGCGTGTGTGTCTGTCTGTATTCGGGTGATGTGTACGTGCATATGTGTGCATGTGTGTATGTCTGTATTCGAGTGATGTGTACACGTATATGTGTGAGTGTGTGTCTGTATTCGGGTGATGTGTATGTGTATATGTGTGCGTGTTGTGTGTCTGTATTCGGGTGATGTGTATGTGTATATGTGTGTGAGTGTGTATGTGTATATGTGTGCGTGTGTGTATGTCTGTATTCGAGTGATGTGTACACGTATATGTGTGAGTGTGTGTCTGTATTCGGGTGATGTGTATGTGTATATGTGTGTGTATGTATGTCTGCATTCGGGTGATGTGTATGTGTATATGTGTGCGTGTGTGTATGTCTGTATTCGGGTGATGTGTATGTATATGTGTGTGAGTGTGTATGTCTGTATTGGGGTGTGTACGTGTATATGTGTGCGTGTGTATATGTCTATATTAGGGTGATGTGTATGTGCATATGTGTGCATGTGTGTATGTCTGTATTAGGGTGTGTACGTGCTTATGTGTGTGTGTGTGTATGTCTGTATTCGGGTGATGTGTATGTGTATATGTGTGCCTGTGTGTATGTCTGTATTCGGGTGATATGTATGTGTATGTGCATGTGTGTATGTCTGTATTTGGGTGATGTGTATGTGTATATGTGTGCGTGTGTGTATGTCTGTATTCGGGTGATGTATATGTGTGCGTGTGTGTCTGTCTGTATTCGGGTGATGTGTACGTGCATATGTGTGCATGTGTGTATGTCTGTATTCGAGTGATGTGTACACGTATATGTGTGAGTGTGTGTCTGTATTCGGGTGATGTGTATGTGTATATGTGTGTGTATGTATGTCTGTATTCGGGTGATGTGTATGTGTTTATGTGTGCATGTGTGTATGTCTGTATTCAGGTGATGTGTATGTGTATATGTGTGTGTGTGCGTATGTCTGTATTCGGATGATGTATATGTGTGTGTGTGTATGTCTGTATTGGGGTGTGTACGTGTATATGTGTGTGTGTCTGTCTGTATTCAGGTGATGTGTACGTGTATATGTGTGCATGTGTGTATGTCTGTATTCGGGTGATGTGTATGTGTATGTGCATGTGTGTATGTCTGTATTCGGGTGATGTGTATGTGTATGTGCATGTGTGTATGTCTGTATTCAGGTGATGTGTATGTGTATATGTGTGTGTGTGCGTATGTCTGTATTCGGATGATGTATATGTGTGTGTGTGTATGTCTGTATTGGGGTGTGTACGTGTATATGTGTGTGTGTGTCTGTCTGTATTCGGGTGATGTGTACGTGTATATGTGTGCATGTGTGTATGTCTGTATTCGGGTGATGTGTATGTGTATGTGCATGTGTGTATGTCTGTATTCAGGTGATGTGTATATGTATATGTGTGTGTGTGCGTATGTCTGTATTCGGATGATGTATATGTGTGTGTGTGTGTATGTCTGTATTGGGGTGTGTACGTGTATATGTGTGTGTGTGTCTGTCTGTATTCGGGTGATGTGTACGTGTGTCTGTATTCGGGTGATGTGTATGTGCATACGTGTGTGTGTGTGTATTTGGGTGATGTGTACGTGTATATGTGTGCGTGTGTGTATGTCTGTATTCGGGTGATGTGTATGTGTATATGTGTGTGTGTGTGTATGTCTGTATTGGGGTGTGTACGTGTTTATGTGTGTGTGTGTGTGTCTGTATTCGGGTGATGTGTATGTGTATATGTGTGTGTGTGTGCCTGTGTATTCGGGTGATGTGTATGTGTATATGTGTCTGTGTGTCTCTGTATTCGGGTGATGTGTATGTGTATATGTGTGTGAGTGTGTATGTCTGTATTTGGGTTATGCGTGTGTATGTGTATATGTGCGCGTGTGTATGCCTGTATTTAGGTGTGTGTATGTGTATTTGTGTGCATGTGAATGTCCATTTGTGTATATGTGTATGTGCATGTGTATCTGTGTGCCTGACATGTAGATAGAGGTGTACGAATCTTTGTGAATCACATCAGCAGAGTCTCTTTTGCTGTAGAAGGTGACACAGTCACAGGTTTCAGAGATCAGGACTGGGACGTCTTTGGGAGTCCACTGCCTAGCCCACCACAGAAGGTATTCCACAACCCACCAGGTCATCCTCAGTTTCCCCTTTCTACGAACCAGAAAAAAACAAAACGACACTCACAGGGTCAGCTCTGCCCACAGATGCTTCCATCTACCCTAAGATCTCAACAAACTCTGTTTTGTTACCAAGATGTACAAATCAGGTCATTTCACGCCCACGCCCAATTGTCCAACTTCCCTTGAGGAATCAAGGCCTGGCTCTGCCAGCCACCGTCTTCCATGGGAGTAACTGGCTGGGATTCCCTGGGGCTGCCCCTTCGAGGAGGCGTGGACGGTCCAGTTTGCCGCAGACCTCACTGCTCCTTCACACTCCGTCCCCAAGAGCAGGAGTCCGCTGGCATTTCCCACACACTTCACTTTCTCTTCAACTCCTGGTAGTGGAGTTAGGGAAGAGTGGAGCATGCACAGCTCTATCCCAGGCGCCAACCAAGGTGGGTGTGCTGGGCAGGTGTTTCTTACCCAGGACTCAACCCTCCTTCACGCTCCCAGCTGGGCCCCCACAGGCGTTGGTACCTGTGACCCCAACTCTGAGTGTCTGACTTTCCGTGTTCTTTGTCTGCTTTCTAGTTTGACCAAGGAGCCTACGTTTTTAAGTCATGGAATAAAACATAGTTTACTGTTGCAGGTTGGACTGCATCCCCGTAAAGATAGGCGGAGGTCCCACAAACACAGAACCTCAGAACGTGACGTATCTGGAGGCGAGGTCATCGCAGATGTCATTGTTAAGATGAAATCACACTGGAGTAGGCTGGACCCCACTCCACAGAGACTCCATGTGGAGACAGAGGTGGAGATTGGAGCAACGCAATCACAAACCCAGGGTTGACACAACCAGCAGAAACTAGGAGGCCGGCAGGGACCTCCCCTGGGGCCTTCAGAGAGAGCCTGGCCCTGCCAACACCTTGACTTTGGACTTCTTTTAACTCCTGAATTGTGCAAGAATAAACGTTGCTTGTTTGAAGCCACCCAGCTTGTGGGCCTCCATTGCGACGGTCCTGGGAAACTAACACGTCTAGTAAATAAAATTAGAGAGGTCTCTCCGCTTGAGCTGAAATGATTGCTAGCTCTGCAGGGACAATTCACAGACATCTGAAAACAAGTGCCGTCTAAACCGTGGTAAACAGCCGTCTTTTATTTCGGCGAAAGCCTCTGGGCCAGTTTTCGTAGGTTGGAAGCAGTACAGAGATCTACAAGCAGCTACAAGCCAGCAGCTCACCTGCAGCAAAACGCCCGGAGGCAGGTCCGTGCAGTGCCCATGTCTTGCATATCACTGTGCAGTTAAGCAGCTCGTGAACCAGGGAACAGCTGTGCCAAGACAGCTTCCCAGGAGATAAGAACTGTAATTGACCTCCTGGCAGCACAAATGACTGAATAACCACAATTAAACAAAACAGGGCAATCTCCGTGCCTCAAAATGGGCATTTAAGCCTAAAAGAAATACAGTGTGTTTGCTTTCCGAGCCTGGCCTTCCCTGGGTGTGCAGTGAGCCACTTCTAAAAGCTTATGGGCACACCCGCTACGAAAAACAGCTTACACTGGCTCGGTTGCCAGTCCTGGGGCATTTCAGAAGAATTGAGTCAGAAAGGTATTTTCTGTGGATGACTCAAATGCTCCAGGTCTCTGGCAATTTGCTGCATGAAATGGAGACTAAGGAGGCTCGGGTTTGGCCACGTGCAGCTTCAGGGGTGACGGCACCCGGAGGCCAGGGGCCGGCCCGGTGCTTGCATGCTGGGGTGCAGATCCGGGAGTGGCATGATACCCAGGCGGAAAAGGGTAGCTGGCTCCCGGGTCTTAGAGAAGAGGGTGAGAATATAACCAAGGATTGGTCTGAAAGCCAGACAGTGGAGAGTCAGCTTGGCTCTGAATCATGCCTGGTTTCAGCATAAAGATGGGCAGTGAAAACAGAGATGGAGGCGTAAGAAAGTTGGGGGAGGTGAAGAGGAGGCTTAGGTCCCCGTCAGTGACGGTACCTCACGGCAAGACAAGGCACCCCAGCCTGTGAACACGGGATCGCTTCTCTCTCTTCCTCCTCTTCTCTTCCTCCTCTTCTCTTCTCTCTCTCCTTTTTCTGAGATAGGGTCTCTCTCTGTCACCCCAGTGCTGGAGTGCAGTGACACAATCATGGCTCATGGCAGCCTCAACCCCCTGGGCTCCAGTGATCCACCCATCTCTGCCTTTTGAGTAGCTGGGACCACGGGTGTGCGCCACCATGCCTGGCTATTTTTTGTAGAGATGTTTTTTTTTTTTTTTTTGCCATGTTGCCCAGGATGGTCTCAGACTCCTGGGTTCAAGTGATCTGCCTGCCTCAGCCTCCCAAAGTGTTGAGGGATTACAGGCGTGAGCCACTGCAACTGGCCAAGGGATATCTTTTGAGATCTTCTTGCCCCAGAGCTTAATTTCAGAATCCAGTGTCACTAGTAAAAAAGAAAACAAACGGGCTTTCTGTTTTATCTGGAGCATGTCACCAGGGCGATTTTCCTCCAAAGACCTAGTTCAATGGGGCTCCTTCCCCAAGATCCCCACACACGCTCCTGGGAATCAATTTGCTTTTGTGTTGTCTGAAGTGTGTGTCAGGCTCTTGCATACTCTCTCTCTCTCTCTCTCTTTCTCTCTCTTTCTCTTTTTCTCGGTCTTAAATTGCCAGAAATGTTCGATTTGCCTAATGGAGAGTTTGTTTCAGGCTCATCAAGTTAAAATGGATTCCGCTGGTGTGCACCCGGCCAGGCACAGGGCAGCGCTTCAGCGAGTGGCCCTCGGGCAGAAGGGGCAGAGGGTCCACACTCAGTGTCTGAACATTGCATCAGCGTCTCGAGGGTCCTTGCTCAGCGTCTGAACATCACATCAGCATCCGGAGGGCCTCCATGTGTGGTCACGTGAACTCGGAGAACCAACCTGGCTGAGCACAGCCGACCTCGTCCCTGTCATTCCGCAAGGCGTCGTCCTCTGTGACTGGACATGAGGCTGGGCACTTTACATAGGGTGACTCATTAGCTTGCACCGCTAATTCGGTGCATCGTCAGGGCTCTGCGGAGGCACGACCAGCAGCAGGCAGACACAGATGATGCTGTGGACAGCAGTGTAAATATGGGTATGAAGAGATGGTCGATAGAGAAGGATTTGCTTGAAGGCTTTAGCTCACACGATTGTGGATGCTGGCGAGTCCAGAATCTGTAGGGCAGGCTGGCGGCTGGAGACTCAGGCAGGATTTCTATGAGGCTGAATTTCTCCTTCTTCGGGAAACCTCTTTTCCCTCGGAAGGCCTTCCGTGGGCTGGGTGATGCGCTCCCACGTTCTCAGGAGCAAGCTCCTTTATTGACTGTAGGCACTAGCCACATCTCCCGGACACTTGCCCAGCAACCTGAGATGAGGGTTTGGTTTCATTACTGGAGACACTAAGCTTGGCCACAAAACTGACCACCACACACCAGCATTCTCCAAGGAGAGGCGGGAGACTCTGAGACGCTGCCTCCTTTGCCCGGAGTTGCGGAGCTGATAAGCAGCAGAAGGCTTGTGTGGGCAGGTCCCTGGGTCTCACTGCCTGTGGCTCTGAACTAGCAGAGTGTGGAGCGCCTCTGCTCCCACCGACCCTGCGGTCCCGCCAGGGCCTCCACCATCACCGCCACCAGCACACCCTCCTGCCAGGAACCACGTCCTCCCTGAGAAGTTTCCCGTGGGTGGGAGGGATGGCGCCCCAGCCCCACCCCTCGCAGGGCAGACCACCCAGAAGGTTCTTCCAGCCCCTTTCTCCAAAGCCCTTCTGCCTCACTTAACCCGGCCCAGGCTAACTGGTGACTGTGGGAAGAGACGTTTCCAGCAGCACATTGTCTTGTAATCTGAGGGGCCCTGAGAAAAGGGGGCGCGCAGCGGCACTGCGGTCTCGGAGTCTACACCAGAGGAAACACATCTGTCCCCGCGTTTTCTGCAGACCCCCCCCAACCAGCCCCCCCGCCAGCCTCCCTCTCTGCCCCCAGAGTCCCCACAGGCTGTCATATTGTTTCCAGTTGTGTTTATGGCAAACTCAGACCATGAAATGCCTGCCATTGTAAAAGATGGAAAGAGTCTTAGGAAAGAAATTTTCATCCCTGGTCTTTCAAAAGCGGCATCTCCCCGGTGGTAGAGGTGAATGGGAGGCACGAAGGGGCTGCCTGCAGAACCATTTTTCCCTCTGTGCCAAGGATAAAACATGAAAAGCATTTGCTGAAGCTGGAAAGGAAAGAGATACTGTGCAAATTGAATGTGCACAGCTCCTGAGGAAACGGCCTGCAGTGGGGGCCGTGGAATGCTGACCTCTCCAAATTCGCAAGTCAGAGAAAGGCAGGTCACAGACTGCAAAACATAGGGCACCAGCCTGGTTTTGAACTTTCAAAGGGACAAGGACATGCATGCCCCAGCCCCCGCCCAAGGTGTAGGCTGTGGGGCTCCGGCGCCCTTGTGGGCATCACTGCTGTGTGTCCCTGCGACAACGTCTCCACCTTTCTGCCGCCTCCCTTCACTCTGGAAACCTGTCCATCAGGCCAGGGGACTGGAGGGCAGGCGACCCACCCCTCCCATCCCCTGAGCCCAACCCCAAAACCAGATAAGCAGCCAGCTTGCACTCTGACCCAGAACTGAAATGAGGATTAAGCTTGCTTTGTGTGTGCCACAAACCAGAGCCCAAATCCAACCTCCTGCTCCAGGGCCAGGAACTGCTGTCACTGAGCAGTTTTGGAAAGCCAAATCAAGCTAGATAGCTTTCCTAACATGTTGTATTATGTTAGAGATTCAAAATGACTTTGAGAAGGAAACATAAAGTGGGAATAACTGAAAAAATCTAAATGTCCAGTAACATTGGGGGATTCATTAAAAAACTCGGATGCAACGGAACGTTGACAAGCCACCACAATCATCTTTTGAAAGAACGTTCCCTGCTAGGCAAAGATGCTCATGATATCTTCAGTGGGAAGTAAAGCAGGCCACAGAAAGCCACGTACAGCAAGATCCACTTACAAAATTATATGTCATCGTGGTGCGCAGGCTTCCAGAAAGAGACCGGAGGAGACACACGGAGTCGCTGGGGCAGAGTCTGGGTGGCCGGCCTCCGTGAGATTGTCACTCTCTCCGCATGCGTATTTCATGTTTTATACATTTGACATAGTGAGTGTATATCTCCTATGCATATATACATCATGAGTGTATGTATTATACACATATCTCTACACATGCGTATTTCGCGTTTTATGCATGTTATATAAGGAGTGTGTATTAATTCTGTGATCAGAAGGAAGTGTCTTTGTGTTTTGTTTATGTATGTGTGTATCAAGGCGGCGGGCATTATGGAAGGGGCTACGGGGAAGCATCAGTTCTATTAGAGCCTCGGGAGCCAGTAGCAGGGCCACGGCTGGGAGCTGGCTTGGGGACCGCGCTCTCCTGAGGTCTGGGTCCTCCCGAAGCTCAGCCGCCGGCCCCCTCGGTCTGGACTCCCACCCTCATCCTCAGAACCTCAGCACGTCCTGATGCTTTGTGCCCACCTGGTTCCCGCCGTGACGCTGGCACCCGCCAGGCAGGTGGGACACGGGCTTCTGGTATGGCAGAGGGGAGCAGGAGAGATTTGTGCCGTTCCCAGCACCCATGGGCCCCGGAGGGAGGATGCACAACAGATGCTCAGGGTCCTAGAGGCCGACAGAGCCACTTGGTTCAGGGCACCCCAGCACAGCTCCTGCTGTGAGTTCTTAGCCGTTTTTGTTTTTCTTTTTAGATGGAGTTTCACTCTTGTTGCCCAGGTGGAGTGCAATGACACAACCTTGGCTCACCACAACCTCCGCCTCCCGGGTTCAAGTGATTCTCCTGCCTCAGCCTCCCGAGTAGCTGGGATTACAGGCACCCACAACCACACCCGACTAATTTTGTGTTTTTAGTAGAGACAGGGTTTCACCCTGTTGGTCAGGCTGGTCTCGAACTCCCAACCTCAGGTGATCTGCCCACCTCAGCCTCCCAAAGTGCTGGGATTACAGGTGTGAGCCACCGCACCCAGCCTCTTTTTTTAACCTACAACAGCTCAGAAGCCAAACTTTAGCTGTTTTCTTTGAGGGTTTTTTCCCTCACACCAAGAGCCAGAGCATAGCGAAGAACCTGGCTCTGGAGGCAGTGGGCACAGGCTGCCGCCCGGCTCAGCCCTACCTCTGGGACCCTGGGCAGGCTGCTTGACTGCTCTGGCTTCAGTTTTCTGAGCTGTGAAATGGGAGCATTGATGACAGGATCGCCCTCTGGGAAGGATGGGAAGGGTTATAGAGTGAGAACACCGGTAAGTGCTGGGTCATAACTGGTATCACCATAGCTAACATAAATGACAAAGGACCAGCCAGTGCCTGCACACCCAGCTATCTGTAATTCATCCCTGGGTGGCACAGCTACCCAACCCTGTTCTAGGCTCGCAGAGAGATGCAGACCACTCCCTCTTCCCCACCAAAAAAAAAGAAGAGAGAGATACTTTGTGTCTTTAAAGAGGCAGTGTCTTCAGATGTCCAAGTCAAACAGAACAGAAAAGTTAGGCCACGCTCCACCACCTGGCACTAGAATGCAGACCACAGAAGTTCAAGGAAAGATGGGGGTCAGGGCAGAGGCAGCCAAGGCAGGTTCTAGAGGGAGGGCAGGGCTGGGAGCTCCGTAGGGGCTTCGCTGTGCTGGAAGCAGATCTCCGCTATCCTGGCGTCCCAGGATGAGCTTTGCATGATGTGTAGCGGCCCTCCTCCAACCCTGGTTACAGCCATCAGTCACTGCTTTGCCACAGGTGGCATTGGAAGGACCTGAGCAGGGACCCGTTTTACAAGCTGCTCTGAGTGAGCCCACCTGAGCCCTAGAGTCAGTCCTGCCTTCTTGTTCTCAGCTTTAATACTGGCCCAGGGATCAGCAGAGCTGTTTCCCGTGTGTGTCCTCGGGGGCATGGCAGCGAGGCAGGAGGATCGCCACGCCTTACCTAGACACCTCCCTCCCTCCATCCTTGCAGATCCCGCAGCTACTGTAAGGTCCTCCATGGCAAGAACAGGCCTCTCTGTCCCCCATCAAGGTGCTGTCTGCTGCAGGCTGTGCCAGCCTCGTGGTGCTGGGGAAAGAGGGGCACGCTTTGCATCAGAACGCCAGTCTCGGCAGAGCTGGAAAGCACCCTCACCACTGGCACACAGTCCTGTCTTCTCCAGGCAGAAAAAAGCAGCACCCACAGAACAGCCCAGGCTTCACCCGAGCAGCGCCCTGGGGAAGGGACTGACCCTGTGTCCTTCCCGCATCATCCTTCAAATGGAACAGGATCCGAAGGCAAGACCAGCAAATCGGGGCTGCCTGCCTGACCCGGGAGCATCAGTGCGGGGTCTCCCGGCCCTTCCCCTGCAGCCTCCATCTGGCTAGGGCTCCGTTCCCTCTGGAAGGGGCTAAGCGGTTCTGGGGTGTGATGATGACCCTTGTCTCGTCTTCTGGCCATGCTGGGAGACCTCAGGATGCTGTAATCGGGAAGTTTATTGAGAGTCTGAAGCATCCAAGGGTGGACATTTGGGCCCAGCATCACCACAGCTTCTAAGGAAAGCCAGAAACACCACATCTATACGGGGCATTTGCGTTCGAGGTCAGAAGCTAGAGGCGGTGCCCTCCTCCGCAGCAACCCCAGCTGCCCTGCGCCAGGGCACCAGCAGGGAAAATGCTTTCATGGTTTAGAACGTGGACGAGCCACGCAGCGCTGTGTCAGTCCAGTGGGGCTGCCCTGCTCGGAGCCTGGTGCAAACAGCCCTGTTTGTGTTGGCCGATCTGTGCCTCCATCAGCCAGGGTGACTCACCTGCGTTTTGCTTGGAGGGAGAACCAAAGGCCAAGTCCTGGTGAGAACTCTTTCCACAGGTCCTAATGCAGTCATTAGGGCTTCGCAAGCAGTCATTAGGCTGAACAATCCCGACTGTACATATAATTATGCTCCTCACACACAGGGAAACTGAGGTCAAGAGACCTTCACTTTCTCAGTCCTGTCATCCGGCCAGCATCCAAACTCTCTTGTGGTCTAACCCAGACACAGGGGCTGTTCTGGATGAACCGGGAAGTTTTCTACCCAGCCTGGTGTCTGGATCCGACACCGCCTGCTGTCTA
Organism: Aotus nancymaae; assembly: GCF_030222135.1. Classification (NCBI taxonomy): domain Eukaryota; kingdom Metazoa; phylum Chordata; class Mammalia; order Primates; family Aotidae; genus Aotus; species Aotus nancymaae. The sequence goes on along the minus strand of NW_026988433.1, from coordinate 2,988,100 downwards.
CCACGCAGCCACGCAGGCCACAGAAGGGACCGTCTGGAGGGACAGTAGCACGGGGCTGGTGGAGAACTGATCCCTGCAGAAGCCCTGCTTCCAGGGCCCAGGGGCCCCTCACCTGCAGCCGAACCTGTGCCCAGAGGGAGATTTTTGAGATGCTGAAAGCTCTGGTTTTTATGTGAAATATGATGATGTCTTAAAGTTCACTCACAAATTCAAATGTCTTTAAAACACTGCACAGTCCAAATGTGGCAGGTGTGGAGTGGATTCAGCCCTAAAGGAGTGAATATGGGGAGGGCACAATGGCTCACATCTGTAACCCCAACACTTTGGGAGGCTGAGGTGGACAGATCACCTGGGCTCAGGAGTTCAAGACCACTCTGGGCAACATGGTGAAACCCTGTCTCTACTAAACTACAAAAAATTAGCTGGGCATGATGGTGTGTGCCTGTAGTCCCAGCTACTCAGGAGGATGAGGCAAGAGAATCACTTGAGCCCAGGAAGCAGAGGTTGCAGTGAGCTGAGATCAGGCCACTGCACACCAGCTTGGGCTATAGAGTAATATTTCATCTCAAGAAGAAAAAAAAAAAGGATCATTTATCTAGATCAGCACAGTCTACCAGAAATATAATGTGAAACACAGATTTGATTTTAAATTTTCTGGTAGCTACTTTTAAAAAGTAAAGAGAAGCATGAAAAATGAATTGTGATAACATATTTTATTTAACTCGATGATCTGAAGGATTTCAATGTAGGATCATATGAAGATGATGACTGGGATGACTGGGATGACTGGGATCTCTGGGCTCCTGGGTGACCTCTCCCTGCCATGCATCTCCCTTTGGGCTGGCCTCATGGCAGGTGTGGAGCGACTGCTGGGGCCATCGCACGAGCCAGCCAGAGATACCATCAGCTCCAGCACAGAAGCCACCCGGCTCACACCAGAACTCCACTCACCAAACCTGCACCTCACCTACCAGGGGGAGAACATTTTCAAATGTCCCTTGATTGCACGGGGTTTCTGGCCATGCTGGGAGAAACTGCTGAGTAACGCGGTCTCGAAGGAGGGGAAGTTGGAAGCAGGAAGCTGATTAACATTACAGTTTTGATGGCGTGCCCGTGGCTGAGAGTTGGAAAATCCAAGCGTAGTGATTTCTGCCTGGCATCATCACAGCTTCTAGGGAAAGTCAGAAACACCGCATCTACGTGGAGCGTTTGTGTTGGAGCTCAGAAGCAACGGTCCTTGGCCTTCAGTTCCTGCTCCAAGCTAAAAGCAGGTGAGTTACTCTGGCTGATGGAGGCGCAGACTGGCCACCGCAAACAGGGCAGCTTGCAGCAGGCTCCGAGCAGAGCGGGCCCCACAGGATTGCCGCATCCTATTTTCTTCATCGTTCTTTTTTTCCTTCATTTCTAAAGTCGTTGCTGTCACCCTTGTTGGCCTGAACTGTTTCAGTGGAACCCAAGTGGCATCTTGGCCTTCTCTCCACCTTCACCCCTTCTCCTCCAGAAGCTGCCAGCGTCATCTTTGGAACCCGAATCTGATCTCGGCACACACCAACCGCAGCCCTGCGGACCCTGTCCCCTCCCTGGGGATGCCACGGAGCTTCAAGACACCACGCCTTGGGGCGTGCCCACCCTCACCTGGCACACCCCCCACCTTTGCCCAGGCTGAGGAATTCCTAACCACCTTCCTAAGACTGTTAAATGTTGCCTCTTCAGGAAATTCTTCCCAGATAACCTTTTCCTACCCCACGTTCTAAGCCCTCGGCTGGGACACCTGGCTCACGTGCACTCCGCACACCTCTGATCAGGGTCATCTGAGCGCGCGCTCTGCGCTGCCGCTGGACCTCTGAGTCTACGTGAATTGTACCCTGAGGGCTGTGGTGCAAAGCCTATGTAAGCGGCAGGGTGTTACAGCTTTGACCTATTGTTCAGAGTCTTCATAACAACCTTACAACGTAGCTACAATTATTATCCCCGTTTTGCTGTTAAGGAAACCAAGACTCAGAGAGGCTCATCAACTTATCTACAGTCACACAGCTCCTACGTGGTGAAGCCAGGATTCAAACCCAAGAAACAGAACCATTCTCTTCGGCCACCTCTGAATTCCTGCATGGCGACCTGTTAATATTCCAGCACCGTGACGGGCACGAGTGCTTCCTGGGTGAGTACATCAGCAAAGAACACCTGCACGAAGGCAGAGTCACGGCCTCATGGCCAGACCTATGCCTGGCTGCCCTGTCCTCATCCTTCAGCTCTCAGGGACGCGTCGCCTCCACAAAGCCAGCCCTGATCACCCCCCGGCTAAGCAGTCAGCCTCCGCTGCACCACGGTCCACCCCCCTTTCCTCCTTTATCACCTCCACAGCACGCGGCAGCACCTGAACTTAACCCCCTGCCAATCTGTCTATCCCACGCCTCCCCCATTATGATATCCATCCTAGTGAGAACAGGTGCCAGCTGAGCACGGTGACTCATGCCTGTAATCCCAGCACTTTGGGAGGTTGGGGTGGGAGAATGGCTTGAACCTGGGAGGCAGAGGTTGCAGTGAGCCTAGATTGTGTCACTGCACTCCAGCCTGGGAGGCAGCGTGAGGCTCTGTCTCAAAACAAACTAAAAAACAAAGGGAGAACAGGTGCCCTTTCTACTGGCCTATGGCTGTATATACCTGGAGTTCCTAACACAGCACTTGCACAGAGACGATGCGTGCTGTAGGCCGGGCGCGGTGGCTCACACCTGTAATCCCAGCTCTTCGGGAGGCTGAGGCGGGCAGACCACATGAGTTCAGGAGTTTGAGATCACCCTGGCCAATGTGGTGAAACCCCATCTCAACTAAAAATACAAAAATTAGTCAGGCATGATGGTGGGTGCCTGTAATCCCAGCTACTCGGGAGGCTGAGGTGGGGGAATCACTTGAACCTGGGATGCGAACATTGCAGTGAGCCAAGATCGCACCATTGCATTCCAGCCTGGGCGACACAGTGAGACTCCATCTCAAAAAAAAAAAAAAAGAAATGGCGTATGCTGTAGACTCACTGAATGACTGAACGAAAGAGTGAATGAATGCATCCCTGGCTCCTCTCAGACGCTGCCTTCTTCACCAGGTACTGGCTCTCAGGTCAGACAGCTGAGAGGTGGTGTAGAGGCCACCAAAATAACGTGCGGCCAGGCTGAGAAATCTCCATAGGCACAAGAAAATAGAGTCGCTTACCTCGGTGATGAAACTCCTCACTTTAAAGCCAGAAAACATTTCTAATTAAGATCCAGATAATAGGGCTGGGCATGGTGGCTCACGCCTGTAATCCCAGCACTCTGGGAGACCAAGGCAGGCAGATCACGAGGTCAGGAGTTCAAGACCAGCCTGGCCAACATAGTGAAACCTTGTCTCTACCAAAAATACAAAGAATTAGCTGGGCGTGGTGGCAGATGCCTGTAATCCCAGCTACTCGGGAGGCTGAGGCAGAAGAATCGCTTGAACCCAGGAGGCGAAGGTTGCAGTGAGCTGAGATGGCGCCACTGCACTCCAGCCTGGGTGACACAGAGAGACTCCATCTCAAAAAAAACAAAATTCCAGATAATAAATGTTTTAGACATTTGGGTCAGATGGTTTGTGTGGCTGCTACTCCATGGAGTGAGAAAGTGACCTTCTGTGAACTGAAAATGAATGGGTGTGCCATGTGTGCCATGTGTGCCAATACGATTTTATTTACGAAAACAGGCATTGGATCAGATCACGAGGTGTAGTTGCTGGCTCCTAATGAAATAGCTTTCACGTCAATGAAAGAACTAAGTGGGCACGGAGTTTAAATATTATACTGGAATAGAGGGTGGAGTTATTGTATGCAAATAATTTGTTGATGAGGGTGGAGATATTGTATGCAAATAATCTGTTTCCGAGTGCCTGTTTCAAACCTGCATAATTCCAGGCTGATTTTTGCAAAGCAGCGCACATCGCTGGGGAATTTTTCTGTATTTCTGTTGACCAGCTCGAGCGGCACTGACCTTCCACGTCAGGGAAAATGTGGCTTACTATTAACATAGTTGGCCTGCTTTAAAATCGTATGTTTTTTCTAATTTTAAAAATTGGGCTGTAGGTGGCATGTATTCCAATTTTGGTCTAGTGAAAGTCTATGAATATTCGTCCTATTATCCTACTCCAAATTCCCAGAATCTGGAATCACATGAAAGGCAGCTCTGTGGCACGTGCTGGTCTCGCTGTCCCTCCCCTTGGCCCATGAGCCACTCAGGAACACCTTGCTCTCTTCTGACCCTCTCTGCACAGGGAGCTGGTGCTTCGGTGTAGCAGGCACCCAACACAGGCACCAGGTCACCTGAGCCGAGCAGCTGTCTCACCTCGCAGGTTGAGAAGGAGTTAGGAGAGCAGCAGGGACCTCAGTAGGACATCAAAAAGCACTTTTTTATTTTTGAGACGGAGTCTCACTCCATTGCCCAGGCTAGAATGCAGAGGTGTGATCTCGGCCCACTGCAACCTCCGCCTCTTGGGTTCAAGCGACTCTCCTGCCTAAGTCTCCCGAGTAGCTGGGATTACAAGCACTCTCCGCCACCACACCCAGCTATTTTTTTTTTTTTTTTTTTTGGTAATTTTAGTAGAGACGGGATTTTGCCATGTTGGCCAGGCGGTCTCAAACTCCTGAACTCAGGTGATCTACCTGCCTCAGCCTCCCAGAGGGCTGGGATCACAGGCGTGAGCCACCGCGCCCGGCCAGAAAGCACGTTCTGACTCTAAGGAACATACAGCTGCAGTTCCAACGATGAAGAATGTGGACTTCTGCAGTCTCTTCCCCTGGAAGAGCGTGTGTTTGTCTGACAATAGCTAGTGTGGACTTGGTCCTTCGGGAAGCTGAAGGAAAGGGCAGCGGATATTCCTGGCATCCTTTCACACCTGGCATCTAGGAAGTGAAGTGTCTTCCACCCAGTGTGACCTGTGCCTTTTCTTTTCCCATGCACTTTACCAAGCATTTAAAATTCACGGTGACTGTGGCCTCGTCGCTTAATCAACCACATCAAAAGCATTTTGCAATGACGCGTTTTCCTCTATGAAACCTGAAGCTGGAAGTGGAGCTGCTATTACCCTGGTAATTAAGCCGCTCCCTGGCCCAGTGGACACACATTCAAGCCACCAAAATATGGTCCAACAGGTGCCTTCCTAAGTGGGGCTCTCGTGGCCTGACCCCCCCATTCCCCTGATACCTTGTTCCAATTTCCAAAGATTTGCGTGGAAGCTGGGGTGGGGGCTGCCTGCTGCAGTCACGGAGGGGCAGACAGTGGCTTTGGGACCGCACCCTTCCAGTTTCAACCACACCCGTTCAGCAGCAGCTCACCCCAGCAAGCAGCTCACCAAATAGCCACGTGGTGACCACAGAGACGGTTTCCAGGGGCACTCACTGGAGGCAAAGCAGCCACGGCGACCCAACTGCTGCCATCCTGTTTATGACGCCGCCCAGCCCCGGGAGGGCTGAAGTCCTCCGAGTGACAGAGGATGCCTGCCAGCCCCTGTCCTCCCCTGCCCACTGAGGCCCAGCTCTGCTCAGACGCCTGCCCTCCTCCACGCGCTCTAAGAGCGCCTCCCAGCTGGTCTACACCAACCCTACTAGTCTCCTGTGAGGCTGTTCTGGCCAATGAGATGAAACAGAAAGTCTGTTGTGGGGTTCCTGGGAACGGTGTTCATGATTTAAAAAAACATCGTAGAGACACAGGACAGTGTGATTCCTCTTTTGTCCCACTGAACAGGCACTGCTTGTGCATGTGATGGCAGGAGCGGAGGCAGCAATCATGAGTTCAAGAGGTAAGTGGATCCAGGCCAAGTCAACAGTCTGGAAAACAGCACGGCAGAAAGAAGAAATGAATCCAGAGCCTCGTGAACTTCTGAGTTGCCAAAGAAACCAACCCTGGAACTGTGCCAGCTGTAGACTTCTCCTTCGAGCAAATGAGATATCCCTTTGCTGCTGAAGGCATTACCAGTCAAGCCTTCTGTTACCTGCAGCCGGACGCACTGTAACCTACAGAGAGCCCACTCCTGGACTTCCTGGATCTGGTTTGTAGGAATTACTCAGATGTAATGGCTTTGATCCATGAAATGATGGAGACACACCTTTCCTGAGCAAAAAAGGGAAGAGGCACCAGCTCTCCACCTCTCTTGTCCCAAACCCAGTGGCTTTAGTCCAAAGGGCAGAGGAAAAGGTGCGGAGCAGACCAAGCCCAGGAGCTTGACTGCTGGATGCTGCTGCATTTAAATTCCAAGCGCCACCTGTCTATTAATAGGCGAAAACCCCAACCCACTTTATGGTTGCTTAGCAAGCAGTGATCACCTTCTCCTGAACTGCAGTGCCCAACTTTACTTTTGGGGGCCTTCTCTACCCGATTCTCAGTACAGTTATCTCAGAGAGGTCTGACTTCCTCCTGGCTAATCAGGACACCCCCTCCCTCTGGAAACAGTGGATGGTTTGGAACTAGGCATGCCACCCCAGCCAGTCCAGTGAGACTCCACCTCGGTCCCTGCAGGGCAGTCTGCAAAGGGTGAAGCCAAGACAGCGAGACGCAGAGCCAAGAGATGAAGAATGACGGGCTTAAAAGCACAGCTGGATCCTGGCTCTTCAACTCCGAGAGCCAGTGGGTTTCTCTCTTTCTTTTCTTTTCTTTTTTCTTTTTTTCTGAGACAGAGTCTTGCTGTGTCACCAGGCGCCAGGCTGGTGTGCAGTAGCACTATCTAGGCTCACTGCAACCTCCACCTCCCAGATTCAAGCAATTCTCCTGCCTCAGCCTCCCGAGTAGCTGGGACCACAGGTGCGCACCACCATGCGCAGATAATTTTTGTATTTTTAGTAGAGACAGAGTTTCACCATGTTGGCCAAGATGGTCTCGATCTCTTGACCCTGTGATCCACCTGCGTCAGCCTCCCAAAGTGCTGGGATTACAGGCATGCGCCACCGCGCCTGGCCTCTCTCTTTCTTTTCATAACCCAGCGTAGCTTGGTCTTCTGCCCTACCTATCCAAAGGAATCTCATGAGGCAGCTCCCCTATGAGGGACACAGACCCAGATGTTGGGAAGTGCACTCAGCTTGCGCCCCTCTCAAGACTGTGTGTTAAGACCGAGACACATTTATTCTGTGTTAACACGGTAGATTACGGTAGTGATGATGCAGTTCCCATAAAATTCCTTATTTCCTCCGGGTAACGGAGCCCTCTTTCTTCCAGGGAGCTGCACCATGTGGTAGAGAAGAGGCTCAGAGACTCCTCCCTCCCACACCCTCCCACATACACACAACTAGACTCCCACACCAAGGCCTGTCCGGTTGGAACTCACCCACCCAGAGCGGCCGGTTTAGGGGCAAGCCCACGGCCCAAGCAGCCATTCGTGCTGCTCCATGGGACTTCTGCTGAAACGGATGGAGAAAAGGGTCTTTCTTAAAAGGATGGTCTCAGCTTGGCGTTGCTGGGGCCGTGTTTGCCAAACTGGGGAGAGCCTTGACGAGAAGGATGCCACACAGAGGAAAGCGGGGCACAAATGTGTGTCCTCGTTTTCCAGAGCCAGCCTCTGCCAAAGCATCACTCCGAGACGCAGGAACTTTGCTTAGTGTAAGCCAGTTTGAGTTTGATTTTTGTCACTTACTAACAAGACTCCTAACAAATGCATTCAGTAACAGACGCAGCAACACCAGCCAAGATCGTCACTTGTGAGTGTCCCCGTGGTAGATTCTGCGATAGGCTTTTCTTTTTCCTTTTTCCTTTTTTTTTTTCCTGAAGTGGAGTTTCGCTCTTGTTGCCCAGGCTGGAGTGCAATGGCGCAATTTCAGCTCATGATAACCTCAGCCTCCCGGGTTCAAGCAATTCTCTTGCCTCAGCCTCCGGAGTAGCTGGAGTTACAGGCATGAGCCACCACATTCAGCTAATTTTGTATTTTTAGTAGAGACGGGGTTTCTCCATGTTGGCCGGGCCAGTCTCCAACCCCCGACCTCAGGTGATCCACCCACCATAGCCTCCCAGAGTGCTGGCATTACAGGTGTGAGCCACCGCGCCCGGCCTGTCATAGGCTTTTCTCAGGAATAATCTCTTATTACCCATTGAGGACACAGCTCCCATCTTACAGAATAGGAACAGATGTTCAGAAAAGGATCATAACACATTCAAGACCATCTACAAAGTAGCCACTAGCCCTTGTGAGAACTAGGAAATAGTGCCCCTTCTCAGAGGAGGCCTCTGAGGGGCACATGCTTAGGTGGAGGGGATCTCAAGTTCTGTGCACATTGGAGGGAAGAGGGAGCCCTTCCTGAGGCAGATGCCAGACCCCGGCCAGGGTGCATGGCCCAGGAGTGGGGTGTGGGTTAGATTGCAGCCCCCTTGCCCCAGGTAGCCAGGCACCTTGGTGCAGGCCACACGCACACACCTGAAGTGCCCCCCCAACTCCCCCCACCCAGATGACCTCACTCATATCCTGTGCGACCAGGCCTGGAATTTCAGTCCCCTCACCCCAAAGCCTCTCGACTGCTGAGTCAGTTACAGTCCAGCCAGAGAAACACAACTGTAATCAGATGTAAATATATTAAAAGAGGCATTGCAAGGAATTGGCTCGTTATTCTGGGAGCTTGCAGCAAGCTCGAAGTCTGAAAAGAAAGCTGGAAATTCCCCGGCAGGAGGTGATGCTTCAGTCCAGAGGCAAAGCTTCATCCTCCAAAATCCCAGCTCTGCTCTCAAGGCCTTTCAGCGCATTGGACGAGGCCTGCCACATTCTTGAGGATAATCTCCTCTACTAAAAGCCAACTGATTGTAGATGTCAATAGCATCCAAAGACCTTCCCAGCAGTACCTGGGTTCATGTTTGACGGACTCACTGGGGACTGTCACCCGGCAGAGTTGACACATAATGAATGCAGATGGTCTCACCACTCAGATTCCTCTCCAGGGGTCTCCAGGCCTCATCTTCTGGAGTGGAACATGGTCTAGACTCGCCCGGTGGGTCCTCTTTACCCTGCCTGCCCCAGCATCATCAGCGGCCCCTTTTACACTTTCAAGAATGCCTGGTTTGCACTGTGGAAGACAGCGTGGCAGTTCCTTAAAGACCCAGAGGCAGAAATACCATTCAACCCAGCAACCCATTACCGGGTATGTACCCAAAGGAATATAAATCATTCTTCCATAAAGACGCACATGAACGCTCACTGCAGCACTAGTTACAATAGAGAACACATGGAATCAACCCAAGTGCCCATCGATGACAGACTGGGTAAAGGAAATGTGGCAGACATACACCATGACATATATATGCACCACGGAATATTAGGCAGCCATTAAAAGGAACGAGGTCATGTCCTTTGAAGGGACATGGATGGAGCTGGAGGCCATTATCTTAAGAAACTAACACAGGAACAGAAAACCAAACACCACATGTTCTCACTTACAAGTGGAAGCTGAATGATGAGAACACATGGACCCCTGGAGGGGAAGGACACACACGGGGGCCTGCCGGGGGAGACAGGGGCTGGGAGGAGGCAGAGCATCAGGAAGAACAGCCAATGGGTGCTGGGCTTAGTACCTGGGTGATGGGCTGATCCGTGCAGCAAACCACCACGGCACACGTTTACCTATGTCCCAAACCGGCACGTCCTGCACAGGTACCCCTCAATTTAAAATGAAAGTTAGAAATTTAAAAAATGGAAAAATAGAAAAGAATGCGTGGGTTGGACCACGAGTGGCAAGAGATGTTAATCACAGATAACTAAGCCCTGTCGCCTCCCCTTGCCCTGCAGAGACTGCAAAATCCACCCTTTCTTCCATCTTTGGAGCTCTGGCTTCTTCTGCCTCTACGGCCAGACAAGCACAGACAGCCGCAGGGCGGGTGACGGCTTGGCTCAAGGGTCTTTCCCATGTTTTCCGGCCACGTGCGTGTGCTGTAACTTTAGTTTTCTTATCTGTAGAATGGAGACAACAATAGCCCCAACCACGTGGGGCTGCAGCTAGGACAAAACCAGATTTAAAAAAGAACGGGAGCCTCTAAACGGCTCTGACAGTGCCTGGCAGGCAGCGAGCCTGCAGTCAACAGGAGCCAGCCTTCCAGTCAGGAGTCCCACAATGCTTCCTTCATCCTCCAGCGACTGCCCGTCCTGAGCCTGCCCAGCCACAGGCCTCCTTAAAGACCTAGAGGCAGAAATACCATTCCACCCAGCAATCCCATTACTGGATATCTACCCAAAGGAACAGAAATCATTCCGCCATAAAGACAGACACGTGCACGCGAATGTTCATTGCAACACTAGTCACCGTAGCAAAGATGTGGACTCAACCCAAGTGCCCATCAATATTACATAATATTATATACCCAAAGGAACATAGATCATTCCACCATGAAGACACGTGCACGCGAATGTTCATTGCAACACTAGTCACCGTAGCAAAGACATGGACTCAACCCAAGTGCCCACCCATGATAAACTGGATAAAGAAAACATGGCACACATACACCATGGAATACTATGCAGACATTAAAAGGAATGACATCATGTCCTTTGCAGGGACATGGATGGAGCTGGGGGCCATTATCCTCAGCAAACTAACACTAAGGATAATTGGGTGAAGGACGCAGTCCCACAAGGCGCTGTCCCTTGCATGGTCTCGGCAGAGGGAATGAGAGCATTGGAGCCCTGGGACTCCTCCCGTTTTCCATGTCCCTCCTCGGTGCATACTCAGGTCAGGTGCAAGCTCCACCCCTCCCAGCTCTGGAGATGGCAGGGCCGGGTGTGTGCCATGTCAGTGCAGAATGAGTAATTCATTGAATTACTGAAGAAATGCACACGGACACCACCCTTGAACTGGGACCACATGGGGACTCCTGTTTGGTTCCTGCCTTTACGTGGCTCTCATTCTTAGGGGGAAGCAGGTGTACAGGACGGATGCAATGCCTCAGCCCCAGGGCCCTGCACAGTTAAGGAGGGAAAGCCCAGAGAATTTCTGGCCAATTCCAGCGAAGCCAACCCCAGTGAAACTCAGTGTCCGAGGTGATTATGGAGGGAAGCCCCTCGCTGCTCCCTGCACAAGCACAGCTGCAAGGGGCTAAAACGGCAAGGCTGGCACCGCCACACTGATGTCTTGGGATCCACGGGGCTCGCGTCAAGGCTGTGCTCCCAGGCTGAGCTCAGGAGGAAGACCAACATGCCATCTTTGCTTGACTCCACTCAGTGGGCAAGCTTGAAACCAAAAGACTGGCTTTCCCTGCCTTCTCAGCCAGAAGGTCCACTCCCGGGCCCAGGAGAGAGGAGCAAACATCCTTGGCACAGGCCGCAGTCCCCACGGGGAAAGCGGGGAAGTGGGCTCTCTGACCCCACGTGGGCTGGGTTGAAAATCGAGCCCTGCCATTGACTGGTTGTGTGTCCCAGAACCTCCGTGTCCTCCTCCCTGAAGTGGGAAGATGATAGCTCAGGCCTGCGAGAGGATTCGATGTTGTGACACCGGGAGAACCTTATCAAAAGGACTTGCCGTCTTTGGGCTTCCCAGGGCCATCAATTGGGTGGCTTAAAACTACAGACATTTATTCTCACACAGTCCTGGAGGCCAGAAGTCCAGACATCTGCAGGGCTGCGCTCCCTCCAAACACTCCAGAGGAGGCTCCTGCTGCCTCTGCCGGCTTCTGGCAGCTGCAGGCATTCCTTGGCTTGTGGCCACATCACTCCGGTCTCGGCGTGGCCTTCTCTCTTATCTTAAATCCCCCTCTATCTTTCCCTTACGACAGCATCGGTCATTGGATTTCAAGCCCAGCCGGATAATTCAGGGTAGTGTCCTCTCAAGATCCTTAACATGATACAGAGATGTCACATAGAGCTTTTTCCAAATGAGATCACACCCACAGGTTCCCAGGATCAGGACGTGAGCACGTCTTCCCGGCAAACACCATTTAACCCAGTAGAAGCACTCCGCGAGCGGCTCTCAGAAACGGGGCTCCAAGGACAGCAGCTGTGACGATGGTCAGTTCTCTGTCTGTCTCTACCCTCCCTAATTCTAGGGAGAAACGTCATTTACTCCACAAACCCTAGGACCCCCTGAACCTCGCTGAGGTCACTCCTGCACAGAATTTCAGAAGGCTTACAAGTAAAGCTACACAAATGCATAGATATGGAAAGTCATAGTGGGTGCCAGCTTTTTGCTGTTGGTTGTGGTGGTATTTTATTTTTTCTCTCTTTGGGAAAACAGCAGGATGGAGTAGAAGAATGAGTTCTCCATCAGAATGGACACACGTGGACTCTGGGCCCAGGCTTGCCGGCGGCCCTCTTGGCGTGGACTCTGGGCCCAGGCTTGCTGGTGGCCCTCTCAGCAGAACCCAACCCGGGCTGACCATGGTCTCTTCTGCCTCCGGGGTCCAGGTCACCATCCTGTCTCCTCTGAAGCACTGTGGCTGCCTCCTGGCTGTTCCTCTGCTGTACTCTGCCCCTGCCACCATATGTCCTTGACACAGCAGCCAGAAGGGTCCTGGGAAGACTCAAGTCACAGTGTGGCTCTCCTCTCTCTCCAGAACCCTCCGTGGCTCCCCACTTCACTCAGAGTCAAAATCAAAAGGCCCACAGAGGCCACCACGGCCCGAGTTCTTCCCCTCCCACTACCCCTCTGCACACCTCTTCTGCCACCTACCTTCTGACGCCGGCCCCCATGCCCTGCCTTCCAGCCACTGGCCCCTTGTCCTTCCCAAAAAACCCCAGGTACGGTGGTACCTCAGGGCAGTGGCACCGTCAGACATCCCAGAATCCGGCAGGCGCTTCCAGAAGTGCCCCCAGGTCTCTGCACCCACTCCTGCTGCCTTTGCTCAACGGTCTCCTTCTCATCAAGACCTTCCCTGCCCATCCTGCTGAAAACTGCAACCCCTACTCCCAGCCCTCCGGACAGCACTGAGCCGCTCATCCACTCCACAGCCACGCACCACGGAACACGCTCTACCACACACAGGCACAGCCCCTGCCCATCGCCTCCTCCCACGCGAAGGTGAATGCCAGGAGGGTGGAGAGTCTGTCCGTCCATACCCTGCTCTACTTGAACCACCCGGCAAAGCAGCGCACTCAGCACAGTACTTATTAGAAGGGAGCGGAAAACAGCTGTGCTGGGACTGACTTCCCGGTGGAGGAGGAAAGAAAATACACACACAAACAGGTAAGACCATCGACGGGCGGAAAAAGGACAACAAGCAAAATAAGGGCAAGGCCGCTGCAGGACAGGGGCGGGGCTGGGGGACTGAGGAGGAGGCAGCCTAGTGGACGCGTCAGCCGCGAGCAGGCCGGGGATGCAGCCTCCGAACGGGTCAGCTCTGAAAGCTAATGACTGTGCCTGCACGTGTGTGTGCGTATGCATGAACTGGAAACGCAGCTCCAAAATTAGATTATGTGTGTGTGTGTGTGTGTGTGTCTGTGTGTGTGTGTGTCTGTGTGTACACATAATCTATATCTATATATAGCTATGCAAACTGATATGTGTATAGTATATATACACACACACATATACATGTGCACATATATAATCTATATATCAGAGACAGAGAGAGACCGATCTGCCAGCAGATGGATGGACGTTTGTCCGAAGGGGAGAGAGTAGACACCTGTCAGAAGGGGAGACAGTGTCTTTATTCCGTTTCTCAGCTGCAAGGGCAGTGGGCGAGCCCTTCCCCAGTCTTACCTTATGAAACTAGGGTGACCAGAACTCGGGGATAGCAAAACGATCTTTCCTACCCCACTTCGGGCCTTAGGGAAAAATGTAGTAGTGCATGTAAACTGTCATTTGCGGTGAGGGGAGCAGAGCACATGGCTATTTGAACCACAGTTTCTCCTCATGCTATCACATATGAGGCTGGAAGCTGAACGATCTCTGGAAGGCTGCAGAGGGTCCAACGGAGTTTCAGATCCACGCTGGAAGAACAGGGAAAAGCTTCAGAAGGGCTCCGGGTGCATCTGCCGCAGATTCAGCAGAGGAGCTGTCCTGGACATGAGGCCTGCGGCGGCTGAGCCCGGGACTTCAGGCCCTGCTTCGCCTGCTTCTCGCAGGGAAGACGCTGTCCGCCGCTCACTGCTGGTTAAATTCAAGGAAGAAGTGACACCGTGTAGCAGCCCCACAGAGAAGAAAATGACTTGTCAGCGATGCTATTAGTACACCATCTTGCCTTCTGGCAGTGAAGACAAATGAAGAATTTAACAAAGAAAAGTCAACTAACCAGAAAGTTTACAGAGCAGTGAATTCCACAGGACCAGCGTCGTGGGCTCCACTCAGTTCTCAGAGCTTACCGAGTTACCTCACTTAATCCCTACCCCAAACCTGATGAAGTAGGTGTCACTGTTACTGTTTTACAGCAGAGGAAACAGAAAGACTCTCAGAGAGGTTAAGTAACTTGCCTGGGGTCACACAGCTGAGGATGTGGGTAAACCAACACACATTAATCCCTCCCACCTTGCTTCTTCCACTGTTTCCTCCCTGTTCGTGGCTGGAAAGACTCCCTTCAAACACCGTCATGGGGATATCAACACGATAGGGAAGTGGCAGCCTTGCCCCAGGCCAGGCGTAACTGAACAAAGCCATAAGCCATGACTTGATCTCCACCTGGCTATGGACAGACGGCAGAATAGGATTCCATTCTGAAAGTCAGGCTCCATCACAAGTACCGACTGTGTCAGCATCTCCGGAGAGGCAGGCGGCGAGGCAGGTGGCGAGGAGGAGATACCTGGGCCCTGAGGGAGTGGAACGGTGTTGGCTCCACCCCCAGTAGCCCCTGGCCTGGGTCCAGCGACTGGGACTCCCCAGCCCCAGTTCCTCATCTCTGAAATGGAAATCTTCTCTGGACTGGCTTCCTGGGGTACCTGTGACGCGGCAGTGAGCGGCTTCCCATCACAGCTTAAGGCAGCACATGTCAAATGCTCAGCCAGCTTTGGCCCTTGTTAGTGGTTCGACTGTTTGCTTACGTGATTATGGGCTTGTATTACTGTGCTCCTGACGCTGTCGTGTCCCGGAACTCCTGCCCACAAATGTCACATTCTCTCCTATTTATTGCATTCTCTCCTTCCACATGTATTTCAACAAGAACAGCAGCCACTCTTCGCTGAGCACTGATTTCGTGCGTGGTATTGCTGTCAATACTTCCGAGCATGTTATGACATCCTCCTCATTGTGCCCTGGGAAGCGGGCACTCTGCTGGCCCCATTTTGCAGATGAGAAAACTGAGGCAAAGTGGTTAGGAGTGGCACGTCCGAGGTCACGGGGCTAGAAGGTGGAAGAGGGGGACTGAGACCCAGGCACAGGGTCTTTTCCTCCCCCGCTCACCACCGCTGTGTGGGGCTGCTCCTGTGTGTGGCCAGTGGCTTCAGATTCTGAGCCCACCGAAGGTGAAAAGCAGGGGAGCAGGGTCCTTCTCGCTTCCCTGTGAGGCAGAGCCAGGCTCATGGGTGTCCCCGCGAGCTTTGTCCCTGAAGGGACAGTTTCTCTGTCGTCTTTGCCTCCTCCATCACTATGCAGGGGCTGCAGGCCTGTGACGAGCTGACCTTCTCAGCTCCCAGGACAGGCAACAAAAAGGGTCCCAGGGTGCAGGAGGAAAGCCGAAAGGAAACAGATGGGAAGGTGAGTAATTAAATCAGCACGTCCCAAACAGCTCAGGGAAGGGACATGGAGCAAGGTAACGGAGGCAAAGCATCAAGTGTCAACTCATAGGACGGGCACGCGCTCGAGAACCCGTCCACTCCGGCCGTTCGGGATGCGAGCACAGACCGAAACATGCGCTTCTGTGTCGTGTTTCTGGAATCCTGCGGAGTTTCTTTTCTCACATAATTCCTCAAAAAGCCGCCCAGTGCAGAGTCACAGGCGGAAGCTCCGTGAACAGGCGCCAGCTCTGCTCCATGTGAAGGGGCAATCTGTTTGCATTTCGGAGCAGGTGGGCGAAGCCCTCCTGTATTTCAAACAGGTAACGTCCTTGTCACGTGAGAGCACTCGGCTAGAAGGCTGGCCTTGTCTCTAAAACAATGAACAAAGTATGATTACGTCTGCTGTTGCTGCTGCAGTTGTTACTGAGATGAAAAAGAAACCTGTGTCTTTAAATGAGGAGGGGCCGCGTGAGGAGGCCCGAGCAGCGAAAAGGCTAATACGCTGTGGAAGAGAAGGAGTTTAATCTAATTTACTTGGAGGGTGTCTGTCTGCAGTGTTGTTTTTTGGAGTGTGGGAATAGAGGCGGGAAGCTGCCGCCTTGAATGGTGCCTCCTGAGCCAGGAGCAGTGGGGAGCCCGTCGACGCCAGCGATCCAAAGCCCAGCCTTGAAAGAGGATTAAATCAATGCTCTGATTTGCAATTCACACTAATGCACCCCGTGGAACCTTTGGTAATATTTCAAACCACATTTCAAGGGAAGTGGCCTTAAAATAGCTGCCTAAATCGTGCTGGAGCCACCTCGGACACCCCACTCATCCCCTTTAGGATGGGGGTGCTTTGGGGCTCACTTCTCACCTGCCCCAGCCCTCCACATCTCACTGCCAGCGTTTCCAGGTGGAATTAAAAGTTCGTGCCTGTTGAATTCACTGCAACTTCCATGGCTCTTCTGCTGGTACAAATTGTGTTTTCTTTTCTAAGTATCACTTCAGATCACTAAAGGTATTTTCCCTGGAGAAAAAGATAGGGGCACGCCACGGGAAGCATGCCTACTTGATCAGAAAACATAATTTTCTGTGCATGTTTTCCATCTGATCAGTTTCTGCAGAAACTTGATACTAGATGAGGTCAGAGAAAATCAGGCCTATTCACATCAGACTTCTCTGCAGGCAAAGCAACTTTTTATAAAAACTGGTAAATAGACCGGTTTTCATTCTTGAAGGTAGAATTGGAAACGTCCCTGACTAAATACAAATATTGATGACATGAGAAGAAACACAGGAATCACTGAAGTGGATCCTCACACTTGAGTGTGCCAAGAGCCATCACTGAGGCGGCAGCTACCGACAGGACAGCGGCAGCGGCACGACAGCCTGAAACACTTTTCATCTCAAACTCGCCAGCACGACTTTATTTCTGTTTATGAGCTTTCTTCATCGTCCACGAGTTTACTCTTGCAATTAGCTTGAAACATGCTAAGCTTATGGTTTAATTTCTTTCTATTGCTGAAAGACTCAGTACTTTTTTTTATCTTAAAGAGATTATTTGGGTTTTCTCTAATCCCATTTCAGAAAACCTCGCACAGTGCTTATAATTTCCATTGACTAATACATAATAAGAAAAGATACAACTTTGATTTTTAGCAATATCCGTGTCAAAGTACTTTATACTTTTGACTCTGTGAGTTTAAATGGAATGAAACCGGGCCTCTCTTTCAATTCCCCTCCACCTCCAAAAATATTTAGTTCAAAACACTGCCTGACTCCTGAAATATTCTCTTTCAAAAACCTCAGACTTACCCCGGTGAACGTCTGTAAGAACTTGAAGGTAGATAATGTTGACGGATAGCTTTCTGACAGACAGACAGATAGTTTTAGGTGGTTGGGGGTAAAAGCATATTCCTTGTCTCTGCATGTTATGTGAAATCATGTTTAATTATAAAGTTTCATTAAAAACCTTTGCTCAAAATTTTAGAGGCCTAATAAGATTTCCATTAATTTAAACATATCACTATTCCCACGACAGCTCCAAAGCTTTCTTTTCCTTCTTTCATCCATGGTTAAATATGTAAATAAAATGTCTAAAGTCATTCTTCAAAGAAGACAAAAGAAAAAAGAGCTGAGGGAAAGACAGCCATAAAATTCCTCCCAATTCTCCATAACATTTGCCAGAGGGGGGTCGGTTGCCAGCCAGGGCTGAGCAGCGGGGGACCCGGCTGCTCCTTAGACTCACACATCTCAAATCCCACACACAGGAAAAAAAATAAAATAAAATATCTTTTCAGCTGGGGCCATCAAAAGAGCCTTTTCATTTATTAGTTACAGACTTATCTTCCAGTTGCGGGTTCTCAGAACGCTCATTTTTCTATAATAAAGTCTATTTGTTGGTTTCCAACTCAGCTGGACAGGGCCAAGCACTTCTGCAGACATTTTTATAAAACACGAGAGAAAGAGGCAATCTGAAGTGGTTATAGCTAAAATAATGGGCCTGAACACGGCTGAATTAAAACGGCACAGAAAAGATCAATTAGGAGGCACTTTCTAGCACAGCTCACACCCAGCTCCTGGCGTTTGGCTCTCACTCTTGAGCTAAATATTTCCAATAGTTGCTGAGGGGGAGACACTAAAAAGGGAAAGAAGGAAAACGGGGCCCAGGAAGGACCTTTGCAAGGAAAATTCTAGAAAAGCCAAATGACTTCCGGTGAATCAATTTTAATTTAAAGGTTTTGAAAATTACTCACTAGACCAAAAAAGCAAAAGAAAAAAACCTATCAGAATAAAAACGGCAGTCTTTTCGAAATAAAATCATGCGATTTTTCACTCGGGAAATAACACACTTGAAGGTGGTGTTCTAACTGTCCGGAGTTTCTACCTTCTTTATCACTTTCTCCCTCACCCCGACTTCCTCCAGCACCTCCCAGTGAGCACCCAGGGACAGGGACTCGGGGCTGGGTACCTGAACCTGCCTAATTAATTCTGGGATCCTGGGCGCGCAGATATCTGTGGAGCAGATGAATGAATGAGTGGAAAGGTGAGATTTCCCCAACTTTCTTACAGATGTAAAAATTGTAGGGCTTGTTTTAATTAAAAACCAATACTCTCCGAGGAAGTGCCCCACTTCTGCACCGCGAGCAGAAAGCTGGTCGGTGAGGGGGGTACCTGGCAGGCCCCTCTCCTTCCCGGGCGCTTCCCTGGGAGAGCTCGCCCCGAGTGCAGCGTCCCCACCGCGGGGGCCGGGAAGCCCCCGCACGGCTTCCAGTGACGTCTGCACACCCCACCCTGCTCCCTGTAATCCAACTGGAACCAGCAGGGGGGAAACGAGGCCGGTGGATGCGGGGCTCGCTCTCGAGATCTCTCCCAGCTCCCCCCGTCCCCGAGACCTCTCCCAGCCTCCTCCCCCCCGCCCCCCGCCCGCGCCGGAGGTAGCGGGAGATCGCACACGTGGGCCTGGGAGTTTCCGAACTTTGGAAGAGCAGTACCTGGAGAGACTCTGGGAGGAGAGGGCCGGCCACCTCCTACGGGTGCTGTTTATTTAAGGGTCAACGGAGGACGCTGCGGGAAGCATCTGGCGCATCCTTGGGAACGGTGGGGCTTGGGGGTGGGTGCCCCTCACGATCGTCCCGGGCGGGGGAAGGGAATGGGGAGGAGACGTCGTGTCCTAAGTGACCCGGTCACAGACCCGCCCGAATCCGGGGGTGTGGGGGGTGAGCTCAGAGGGCCGGCCCAGGGCGCTCTCTCTCCACTTTCCAGGAACACCAAGCGGCGCGCGCTTCCGCGGGAGCGGGGATCCCACGGGCAGGCGCCAGCGCGGTCCTCCCACGCCCCACCCCGTCCCACCCACCCCACCGCACTCCGCGTCCTCCGCGGGGCTGCAGCCAAGGAGGGCGCTGGCCGGGCACATCACTCGCCAAGTCACATCAATACCCACGAGCGAACGACTTCCTATAATAAATAAACTCCGCCGCCGAGAAGGCATCTGCTGCCCCGCTGGCGCGAGGCCCCGGCTCTGCGGCTTCGGCGGGGGCGGGGGTCGCCGCGGTTCAGGCCAACCCCCCACTTCCCGAGGGGTGGGAGGAGGGCGGTGTGAAAAGTCCCGGGACGCTCCCGCCCCTCCCCCTCCCCGCCTTCCTCGAGGAGACCTCGGCCCCAAAATCCGGATTCCCAGGGCCCCTCCCCCTCCCCTGAGCTCGCCGCTTTGAAATTTCAAAGAAAAGCCCTCCTCGGAGCCCGGAGCCCGGAGCCCGGGGCTGCTAGCCGCTCCCAAACCCCGGGACCACGCAGGCAGGTTTACGAGCGAGGGGCCACTTTATGGCCCGGGCCATAAAACGCAAATCCCACCTCTCTTTGAAAGCGCCCTCCGCCCGGGACTCACCATAAAAGGAAGAGGAGAAGCGCCCCCCGCCCCCTCCTCCCGCCAGCCCCGAACTCCCCGTAACCTCGGCGTTCTCGGGGTGCCGGGGACAGTCCTGGGGGCCGCCGGGGAAGGGGGCGCCGGCGGAGAGGGAAGGCGGCGAGAGGCAAAGTTAGAGGCCGGGCAGAGGGAGGGCGAGGGCAGGCGGGCGGGCGGGACGGCCAGGGAGGGTCGCGGAGCCCGGAGCCCCGCGCGCCAGGCGGGCGGTCTCGGGGACGGCGGGCGACGCGGGCGGGACGAGAGCGGCGCCCCCCGCGGGCTGCGGCCGGGCTGCGGGCCGGGGGGTCGGGGGCCCGGGAGCCGGCGGGGCGGCGGGGAGGCGGAGGCTGCCCGGGGCCGCGGCGCTTTCTCATGCAAAGCAGCGGCGGGGCGGGGCGCGCGGGGCGGGGCGGGGCCTGTCAGCGCTCGGCTTTTCTGCCCCCTTCGCTTTTTTGCGAGTCTTCTCATCCCGGGACGCAAACCTCGAAACAGCTGCCGGCTGGGCCCGGCCGAGGCCGGCGCAGGCAGAGAGGAGCCGCCCGGGCCGCGGGGACGCCGCGAGCTGGCCCGGCCTCGGTGCGCCCTCTCCGCCCGCTCCAGACGCGCCGCCCGGGCGCCCCGAGAAGAGGCCAAAGTTTGCCGCGGCAGTGAGTCGAAGCCCGCGCCGGGCCGCTGCGCGGGGAGCTCCGGGGGCTTCCCTCGCTTCCCGGTATTGTTTGCAAACTTTACTCGTCTCCGCCGCGGCCCCCAACTCGGCAGAGGCCGGGCGCGGGAGCCGAGCCGGGGGGCGCCGTGCGCGGCGCTCGGGCCAGGCTGGGCGGGCATGGGCGGGGGCCCGAGCAGGGGTGCGGAGCCGGGACCAGCGGCCGCCCGCGCCCGGGAGCGGCGGCGCTGAGGGGCGCGGGGCCCCCCGCGAGGACACTCCGGACGCCAGCAGCATGCAGCGCCCGGGCCCCCAGCTGTGGCTGGTCCTGCAGGTGCTGGGTGCGTGCGCCGCCATCAGCTCCATGGACATGGATCGCCCGGGCGACGGCAAGTGCCAGCCGGTCGAGATCCCCATGTGCAAGGACATCGGCTACAACACGACCCGCATGCCCAACCTGATGGGCCACGAGAACCAGCGCGAGGCGGCCATCCAGCTGCACGAGTTCGCGCCGCTGGTGGAGTACGGCTGCCACGGCCACCTCCGCTTCTTCCTGTGCTCGCTGTACGCGCCCATGTGCACCGAGCAGGTCTCCACGCCCATCCCCGCCTGCCGGGTCATGTGCGAGCAGGCCCGGCTCAAGTGCTCCCCGATCATGGAGCAGTTCAACTTCAAGTGGCCAGACTCGCTGGACTGCCGGAAGCTCCCCAACAAGAACGACCCCAACTACCTGTGCATGGAGGCGCCCAACAACGGCTCGGACGAGCCCGCCCGCGGCCCGGGCCTGTTCCCGCCGCTGTTCCGGCCGCAGCGGCCCCACGGCGCGCAGGAGCACCCGCTGAAGGACGGGGCGCCCGGGCGCGGCGGCTGCGACAACCCGGGCAAGTTCCACCACGTGGAGAAGAGCGCGTCGTGTGCGCCGCTGTGCACGCCCGGCGTGGACGTGTACTGGAGCCGCGAGGACAAGCGCTTCGCCGTGGTCTGGCTGGCCGTCTGGGCCGTGCTGTGCTTCTTCTCCAGCGCCTTCACCGTGCTCACCTTCCTCATCGACCCGGCGCGCTTCCGCTACCCGGAGCGCCCCATCATCTTCCTCTCCATGTGCTACTGCGTCTACTCCGTGGGCTACCTCATCCGCCTGTTCGCCGGCGCCGAGAGCATCGCCTGCGACCGCGACAGCGGCCAGCTCTATGTCATCCAGGAGGGGCTGGAGAGCACCGGCTGCACGCTGGTCTTCCTGGTGCTCTACTACTTCGGCATGGCCAGCTCGCTGTGGTGGGTGGTCCTCACGCTCACCTGGTTCCTAGCCGCCGGCAAGAAGTGGGGCCACGAGGCCATCGAGGCCAACAGCAGCTACTTCCACCTGGCGGCCTGGGCCATCCCGGCGGTGAAGACCATCCTCATCCTGGTCATGCGCAGGGTGGCGGGGGACGAGCTCACCGGGGTCTGCTACGTGGGCAGCATGGACGTCAACGCGCTCACGGGCTTCGTGCTGGTCCCCCTGGCCTGCTACCTGGTCATCGGCACGTCCTTCATCCTCTCGGGCTTCGTGGCCCTGTTCCACATCCGGAGGGTGATGAAGACGGGCGGCGAGAACACCGACAAGCTGGAGAAGCTCATGGTGCGCATCGGGCTCTTCTCCGTGCTGTACACCGTGCCGGCCACCTGTGTGATCGCCTGCTACTTCTACGAACGCCTCAACATGGATTACTGGAAGATCCTGGCGGCGCAGCACAAATGCAAAATGAACAACCAGACGAAAACGCCGGACTGCCTGATGGCCGCCTCCATCCCCGCCGTGGAGATCTTCATGGTGAAGATCTTCATGCTGCTGGTGGTGGGCATCACCAGCGGGGTGTGGATTTGGACCTCCAAGACGCTGCAGTCCTGGCAGCAGGTGTGCAGCCGCAGGTTAAAGAAGAGGAGCCGGAGAAAACCGGCCAGCGTGATCACCAGCGGTGGGATTTACAAAAAAGCTCAGCATCCCCAGAAAACTCACCACGGGAAGTACGAGATCCCCGCCCAGCCGCCCACCTGCGTGTGAACGGGGCTGGAGGGAAGGGCACGGGGCGCCTGGAGCTGAGATGTGGTGCTTTTCTTGGTTGGTTGGTTTTGTTTTGTTTTGTTTTGTTTTGTTTAAATAAAAGCAAAAGAAAAATAAATACATACAACAGTGTTTACCCTGAAATTCAGGATGCTGTGATACACTGAAAGGAAAAATGTACTTAAACCGTTTGTTTCGTGGTGTTTTTCCAGTGAAGGGAAGCTCCCCAGTGAAGTAGCTCTCGTGTAACTAATTTGTGGTAAAGTAGCTGAGTCAGCCCTCAGAAGAAAACTTTTGTTTAGAGCCCTCTGTGAATATACATCTGTGTATCTGAGTTGGCTTTGCTACCCATTTACAAGCAAGAGGACATTTAACTGCTTTGCAAATTCAAGAGCCTCCCCTGCCTTAGCAAATGGGCTGCCCCCAGGGCCCACCCCACCCCGGGAGGCGGCAGTGCTGGACGGCATGCAGGCAGAGGAACGTCGGGACCCAGCCCGGGCAGCCTCACAGGCCAGTGGACTTCACCAATAGTCTCTCTGCAAGACAGAAACCTCCATCAGATCTCAACATTTATGAATTCAAACGATGTGCAATACATTTTTTTTCTCTTTCCTTGAAAATAAAAAGAGAATTCTGCTGTACATAAAGACAACAAAAGAAATCTAACAAAAGAAGCAGAGGCCCGGCCCTTGGAAACCCTTTAGTGCTACATTCTGTGGCTTTTTAATGGAAACCAAGCCGAGGTGATACCCTTGGACTGATCTGTGGAAAGGAGGGGGGAGGAGGGAGAAGGAGCATTGAAAAGTTACCCACGGGCTTATTGACTCTGTTGTTAAACAAATGATTTCCACAACAGATCAGGAAGCACTAGGTTGGCAGAGACAAACTCTGTCTAGTGTGTTCTCTTTACAGTGCCAGGAAAGAGTGGTTTCTGCTTGTGTATATTTGTAATATATGATATTTTTCATGCTCCACTATTTTATTAAAAATAAAATATGTTCTTTAGTTTGCTGCTAGTACCTGGTGCGTGGCGAGGCTTCCCTTCTCTGTGTGTGGAGAGAATACAGGAAGCTTCCTCCCTTAGCTTTTTAAGCACATTCTGGGATGGGGGGGCGGTGCTTCTAGCCAGAGAGCACCGGTTATCCATATAAAGTTACAGATAGGAGGGTTCCAAGGTTGGGAGAATAATCCACTTGTGAGTTTCAGAGGAATTGCAGGCAGGCACCGTGTGAAGTTGGAAGTCGTTTCTGTGACTGTTGATAGCTGGACATGAGGCCTTAGTTGTAGACACACATCACCAAGGAGAGCCTCCCCACTAAGTATGGATGCACTCATGAGCCTGGATTAGCGTGTTCTAATATATTCACAGAGTAGAGCCAACCAGGTAGGAGAATGAAATCATTTGTGTTCAATTGACCTGCTAGGCTCAAATGGTACCTAGACAGAGCTGAGTACATCAGCCTGAAGTGTGCTGGCTTTGCAGCACTCTGAACCATGGAGACATCTAGAAAACCGATTACCTGCTAAGGGCGGGAGTCCTTAAGGGGAAGTGAAGCAGCTTTGGAAGTTCATGGTATTCAGATCTTCTTCAGGGTTTGCTGTGAGAACGGGGTAGCTGTAAAGAGCTGGCCCAGCTCTGCTGGTCAAAGGCACAGCTACACTCAAGTTCCAGCCAGAAGGAAGCAAGGGCACAGAGCAGTCCTACTGTGGGGAGGGCTCTTAATATAAAGCAAGCCAAGCTGCCCCCAGGGCCAGGCCTTTGTCCAGCTCCAAGTTAAACCGCAAGCTCAGGAGAACGTGGAGCACAGATGTCGTGTGTGCCACCCCGGAGGAGCGCCTGGAGCCAGTGCAGTCTGTTTTCTGAAGAGGGTGCTCAAAAATTAAACCTGGCGGGAGGCTGAGGCAGGAGAATTGCTTGAACCCGGGAGGTGGAGGTTGCAGTGAGCCGAGATTGTGCCACTGCACTCCAGCCTGGTGCCTGGCAACAGAGCGAGACTCTGTCTCAAAAAAAAAAAAAAATTAATCCTGGTAAACCTAAGACCACACATCATCGCGAGGGCTGGGAACAGACTTCCATTGGTTTTGGGGGCTGCTGCACATGGCCATGAGTATTTGCAGTCTGCAGGAGCAGGCACATCCTGGTTTGGGACAGAAACACCAGCTAGGTAGGCAAAGTAAATTAATGCAAAACCCCAGAGAGCTTTCAGGACATTAGAAAGGAATAGGGAAAGAAAGCTTTTAGAAATGCCCCCAAATACAAATTTCTTAGTTGATTGTGTTCACCTAGTCCCCAGAATACTACATAGAAATATTTATGTCGATGTGCATGTACGTGTGGAGGAGTTCCTTTTTGTCACTTTTAGGGGAAATAAAAATAACATATTTGGAATAGAACTTTTAAAAAGTCCAGAAGGACAACATTGCCCGGTGCTGCTGTGAGCCACAGGGCTGGGTATAACCCCACAGACATTTGGTTCTAAAATTCCTGGACTGCAGCGGCTTCAGACCTGCCCATGCTCAGGCGTGTGGGCTCGAAAATGTGGTTCCAAGGACAGACATATTCAACAGCATACCTAAGAGCCTTAGCTGTGATTGAGCCCTGAATGTGTGGATCCGTTCCAGAAGTGACCGATCTTGTTTACGAATGTGAAGGGATCGTCACATGCGGTTGTTAGGTGCAGCTGGGTGAGTATCACAGTGAGCAGTACAAGCAGTAGCTGTAGAGCTTCCAAGCAAACTGCCTGAAGGTCTTCCTCCTCTCTCTGCTGAGCTGAAATCTGACCCTCCGTCACACAGACAGGGAGTCTTAGGAGAAGCATCAAGGCCTAAAAGTCAGAAAGCTGGGGAGGGGGTTGGGGGTGGGGAAGACAGAAAGAAAGAAAAGCCCACATTACTAGATCACTAGTCTTTAGATTCTCTTTAGCTCTGTGCAGCGTTTCCAAAGGCATTGTCGATAGCATTAACTGGGAGATTTCTCAGCATCTGTGCCCCACGGCCTTAGTTTTAGAAAAATGGCCACCTGTTCTGGATGGCAGTGGTGGAGTCATAGAAGAAGCCCAAAGAAGGAGATGGTCCAAGATCACACTCAGTCCACATCCATTCATCCCTCCCTCCCTTCCTCCAGCCTCCAGCCAATCCTGTGGCCTTGCGGTGGACAGGAGAGACCCGCACGGCACATCTTCTGTGCTTCTGTGATGCATCAGGGCAGCAGTCCCAGAGGTGGACACATTTCTGCCTCTGTATATAAATGCATACAGGGCGGAAGATTCAGCCTGTGTGATGTCATACCAAGGAGAAGGCAATAGAAGTTATCAACAGAGCATGGAAAACTCCACCAGGACCCAAACTGCGTCTGGCTCCCGGTCCCCCTATGTAAGCCCACACCTGGCAGAGGGCTTTGGACGTAGTAAGAATAACTACAATAATAGCAACGACTGTGATAATAGTAACTGTCACAACACAGCCTTGAGGGCGCTTGCTGCGTTCTGAACACGTTGCTGGGACTGTCTCAGTGAATCCTCACAACGCGTTCAGGGAGATACTGTCATCAGCCCCGCTTTACATGTAAAGACCCTGACACACAGACAGGTTAAGTGAATTCCCAGGGTCACATAACAAGTAAAAGAGCCCGAACATGAACAGGGTGGCCTGATAACAGAGCCAGAACCCCCAAATCAGTAAGCAATTGTTGAATGAATGAACAAATGAATGAATGAATGATAGCTGACCACTTTACATGCATTCAATCAATCCTCTGGTGCCACTCTGGTGGCACTGCTCTCATGCCATATTACAGATGAGGAATTCGGAGCACAGAGAAGTTGAGTCACTTACCTAAGGTCACACAGGCAGCAAGCAGAGTCCGGCCTGCAAACCTGGGCTGTGTGGCTCCAGACCTGCACCTCTAGCCACCGGTATCTCCCACCTTTCTGGTTTCTCAGGACTTGACTAAGTTATTTCATCTTCACAGCAGCACTGCTGCACCTTTATTCCAAGCAAAAGCTGAACGAGGTCGCATGGCAAAGAGAAAAGGCCACTTGGCCAGTGTCGGGGAGCCCAAGGGAGGAGGCTGCGGCAAGCTGCACGTTTGCAGCAGTCGGGAGGATGCTGGTGGTGGGGATGGGGGGAAGCAGGTGGATGGAGAGGTTTAGAAGGTAGAACCAGGACTTTATTTTATGTAGAGAGGGAGTAAGAAGGGATGTCAGGGAGGACCACGCCGTTTCTGACTTCGGTGGCAAAGTGACATTCATCGAGACAGGAGAAGGTGAACGAAGGGCAGGCAATGTGATGGGGACCAAAGGTGACTCCAGTGTGGATTGTTTGCCATCCGGGTGACAGTGGAGAATTTTAGATAAGGTCATGATCACAGGCAGGGGTTTGAAATGGTGAGAGTTGGAGCTGTGGTTAACCTCAGTGACAGAGCAGGGAGGAGGGCAGACCTCGGGGCCAGCTGAACAAAGAGGAGGCTGCAGGGGGCGCTGTGACTGGAGCAGCACCTCAACCACTTGGACTCTGGGTGCCCATTTTTACTATAAGAGGATTGGCAGAGGAGATTATGTAAATATCTTATCCAATGTCAAAATATGTACTCCAGATAGCGCTAAGGGGGAATGCAGCAAAGGTCTTACAGGAGTCAGTTAGGAGGATCCACTCCTGCCCGTGACACTCAGCCTCTGTATCTTTAACTTAACCCTTGGGCTACCCGAGCAAAATTAAAATCACCTCCAAGGGCTGATAGTTCTGAATTCTCCACTAGCACCTTGGGGATGCTACTTTAAGACAGAGAAACAAAAGAGAAAAATCAAGAAGTATTCTTGAGGCCATAGAGATTATCCTACATTCTAGATTATGTTCTCAGAAGGAGGAGAAAGAAATATAGGAAATGATAACAGATTGGAGTGCGAACTGGCATCTTATGGGCAGATATCACGTAATTGGAACTGAACTATACCTCGCCTTGTCTGTGAGCTGGTTTCACTTTGACTCAACCACGTACACGTTGCTTCACCTTGAGCAAGATACCAGAACTGTCCTGCCTCAGTTTCTTCATCTGTAAAATGGGCGTGATAATGGTACCTACCTCACCGGACTGTCACTCACAAGTAGCTCCTGATGATTGAACAAATATTACGTGCTCAGTTTTTTAAGTTCTGCATTTATTAATTCATGTACTCCTTACAGCAGCCCTAGGAGATACGGTATGACATTAAATAAAACCATTTGTGTAAAGTCCTTGGAAGACTGCTTGGCGCAGAGCAAATGCTCAATAAATGTGAGCTATTTTTATGTGTTTTTTGTCCCTCCCTGCAAAGAAAGTTAAACCCTGAAAGCTAATGAGTAGCACTCTTTAGAGAGAATGAGCTTTTTTTCTTACAGAAACACTTTTTCCACAGAAAACCCACTGATCTTTCAAATTTAAAAGGCAGGCACAGAGCCTCTACAGCAGTGAAAAATATTCTCTGTCTTTCTCTTTGAACACAATAACATCATAGCTGACTTCCCAGGAAATCAGACCTCATGCACGGACACCTCTATACACAAACGGATAAAGACGGCTGGAATATGGAAATGCGGAAAAACGGTCAGACTTCAGGGAAGCTCTCGAAACGTGCGCAGGCAACATAGGGTGGGGGTGTTTTTAATGTTTTATTAAGAGTGTGAAGGCCAAGCTGGAGGGAGGAGGGAAGGAGACGTTTGAAACCTGAAAGAATAAGTTTCAGCTGCCGAGGTGAGTGGTCGTAATTGGGGACACTCCTAGGAAAATGACGCCTTTGGATCCCACACAATGTCCGCAGCCCCTCCAGATTTCTCAAAAGCCAGCGCCTGTCACTTTGCTGTTCTAAGACTTTCGGAATGTGTTTGTTTGTATGTACATTTTTTGGAACCAGGTTCGATCCAGGGGCATTTGGTTTGCAGGAAGGGATTCATAACAGCAACCCTTGCCACACGCCCCTCTCCCTCCCAGACACCGGGGGCTTCGGGGGTTCTGTAGATAGGATGGGATGCTCTCGGGTGGTCTCCTGCAACAGATGTCCTCAGAGGACGCACTTTGTGGCACTTTAGGGAATATTTGCACTTAAAAAAAATCTAAAACCTATCCTAACAATGTTTTAAGTATTTTAGGCAGAACTACGAAGTGATGAACGTTGACGTGATGGATCAGGGCTGGGTTTCCAAAGGCACGATGGTGATCAGGAGCTGCAGGTGCCGACTTTGATCAGAACTGACATGCTCATGAGATGCTGCAGCTTTCTCCCCTCCCCAGCCCTCCCCATTCCACCCTTGCCCCCAGGGCAGCAGCACCTGTTTGCCCCCCCACGGTCTCCCTGCACTATTTTCGCCTCTCATAAAACACTTGGATTTTGTTGACTCTGAGTAAGATCATTCATTTGCGAACTGCCTCTCTTCGCGCAGCTCATCTGAAACAGTCTTACTGAACTTGGGTCAAAACCACCTCGGTTTCTTTGGATTCCAGCATCACAGCAGAAGGCTCAAATTTGGACTAAACTCAGAAGCATTTTAGGTCAACAGAACGTTTTTTTTCTTCCAAGGGACTTTAAGTCTTAGGAATGTAAGTGGTAACTTACTTTTCCACACATGGCACAGGGTAAAGAGAACGTGAGATAGTCATGAAGAACTTGTGATTCTGATTTGCTGTCATGATGGCACAGGTCTAAGGGGACAAAACAGAAGCAATTAGAACAATAGAACAAGGCCAGTTATGGCCTTTGACATTCTTCCCTGGCAGTCATGCTTGTAACCGTTTTCAATCACAAAAACCCAATACTGGCCAGGCACAGTGGCTCACGCCTATAATCCCAGCACTTTGGGAGGCCGAGGTGGACGAATCATGAGGTCAGGAGTTAGAGACAAGCCTGGCCAACATGGAGAAACTCCACCTCTATTAAAAATACAAAAATTAGCTGGGCATGGTGGCAGGCACCTGTAACCCCAGCTATTTGGGAGGCTGAGGCAGGAGAATCGCTTGAACCTGGGAGACGGAGGTTACAGTGAGCTGAGATTGCGCCACTGCACTCTGGCCTGGGCGACACAGCAAGACTCCATCTCAAACAAAACAAAACAATACTACAGCAATGTTCTGAGCCAAATCATATCTCTCAGGTAAACAGAGGGCATTAGAGAGAAAAACCATGCAATAGGAAGGAGGCATCACACGAAGTTGGAAATATAGTATTTTTATATTCACCTCTAGTTTCTAAAGGCTTTACACTTTCCAAGACAAAAATCACACATGTCCCAGGGATGAGTCAAAAAAAGAAGAAAAAATCAGGTAAAATAATCCCTCTGGGTCAGGGGTGTGCCTGTCACTCAGTCTGGTCAGTGAGATGTGAAGGGAGCTTTCCTAGTGAGTTTAAAAAAAAAAAAGAGTGTGTGTGTGGGTGGGTGTGCATGTGGGAGCTTTCCTAGTGAGATTAAAAAAATAGGGGTGTGGGTAGGTTCTAGGAAAGATTTTGCTTCATGATAAAAAAGATGAGGAAATCTGTCATTTTTTCTGCACAGAATGTGGCGTGTGAAAATCACATGTGGGGCTCCTGCAACCATTTTGTGTCCATGAGGCAACACACTCAACTTTAAAGGCAAAATTCTGCGATGGCAGGTAAACAAGATAGAGCCAGCTTCGTGAGGACTCATGAAGCGACTGCACCCCCAGGATTCTTGTTACGCCAAGTAACCAACACTGTCTGGATTCCCTGAGAGTTGGCAGGTTGGGTGTTCCGTGCCTCTTAGGAAAAGACACCTGATACAGTGAATTAGTCCGGGGCATCTCCAGCCCCACTGTGCATACAAATCATTGGAGCTCTTGCTAAAAGGCAGCTCCTGATTCAGCAGGTCTGGGTGGGACCCCACATTCTGCATTTGTAGTAAGTTCCCAGGCAATATTGATGCTTCTGGTTCTCCTGACCCCTTTGAGTGAAGGATCCACTTGGCCACCACCTGAAGTTCAACCCCCGCCCCTACTTACTCCTGTCTGTAATTCTAAGGACGCATCTTGGCCATCACTTCTTGGGCGTCCTATAGTGGACCAGCAGTCGATTAAAACCATTTCTTATGTTGAGTTAAAATTTGCTTCCTTGTGACCATTTGCTGTTACTGTCTCTACTTTTGCCACATAGAGCTTCGTAGAGCAAGTTACTTCTTTTTCCATGTGGAAAGCCTCTTATGTATGGGAGCTTATTACAAATGCAGAATTTAGGGTCCCACCCAGACCTACTGAATCAGGAGCTGCCTTTTAGCAAGAGCCCCAGCGATTTGTATGCACAGTAGGGTTCGAGACGCCCTGGGCTACTTTGCTATATCAGGAGTATTTTCCTGAGAGGCACGGAACACTCGACCTGCCAACTCTCAGGGAATCCAGAGAGGATTACGTGCTCCCTGGATCTTCCTTTTTATTCTTGAAACTGTTGCCCAAATAACTTAGTCTCATCTTGCTGGCTGCCGTCAGAGTGTGCTTACCACGGTCTCAATTTTTGTCCAAGAGGAATGTGCCCGTGGAGACCATTTTCCAGGAATTGTCCAACAAGGAGTGGGATCTTTAGACGTCCACAGCAAACCTTATACAAGATAATGGGGCACTGAAAGCATTTTTATTAAAGCCAGGGACAAAACAAGGCTGTCTGCGATTACCCGTCACTACCCCAAACTTCTGAAGTCCCGGAAGAGGAAAGAGAAAGGAAAGGAGAATCACTGGGAACTGTCATTATTTGCAGCTGGTGTCACTGAAAAGCAACTTGGCTGGAAATAGAATTGATGAGCTTTTCATAAGGAGACCAGGACAAAACGTAGCTACAGAAATCGATAGCATCCTCATGGACCAGCAGTAACCGGTTGAAAATACAAAGAAAATTAAAGCTCACACATGCGATGCCTACTGTAAGCACAAACTACCCAGAAATTGACTTGGGGGTGTGTGAGCCTTTCTGAAGACTATGTGAAGATGTTACTGAAGAGCATAATTAATTGGCTCGAATAATTGGAAACTCCTGTCATGTGCCTGTAAATATGCCAATTATCCCCAAGTTAATTCCTACATATAATGCAAATGCAACTTAAAAATATCTATTTTAGTGGAACTCCACAAAATCCTATTAAATCCATAAAATTCGAGCAATAGTCAAGGAAAAAAGCCTGGAACAGGGAGAAGAAAGGACATAATCTATGGGTGAAGTACATGGTGAATCTGCAGTGACTAAGACAGCAGGGCTCAAGGGTGAAAACAGAAAAAATAATGGAACAAAATATAAAATCCAGAAAGAGTCTCAAGTGCATTTGGAACTTCATATACTGCTGAGGCTTAGGTTAGATGTGGGGAAAGTTATATTACATCCTCACCTCATACCTTTCATCAAAATGAATTGATAAAACATTTAAAAATAAAATAATATAATCATTGGGGAAAATGTTACGTAAAATTTTCATTCAAGAGAAAGAAAATGCTGGTAAATATTTTTTATAAACTTGCCAGGAAAATGTCTTCTTAGCATGACATCAAAGCTAAAAGGTAATGATCTGACTACATAAGAATGTAAAATTCTGCAATGCAAGGAATCAGTTAGTTAAAAACGCAAAATCTCCATGAACAAAATTAAAAGACAAAAATGAGAGTTTCTCGTCTGGGTCTCTGAGTGGGCAATCCAAATCAGAAGAAATACTAGTGGCCCGTAAACCTGTGGAAAGATATTTAACCTTACTCCCAATAATCCCAGGGAGTGTGTGGAAAAACATGATTATTTCTGTCTCACGGGTTTTTGTTGTTTGTTTGTTTGTTTTTGAGACACGGTCTCACTCTGTCGCCCAGGCTGGAACGCAGTGGTGCGATCCCGGCTCACTGAAACCTCTGCTTCCCCACTTCAAGCAATTCTCCTGCCTCAGCCCTCCAAGTAGCTGGGGTTACAGGCGTTCGCCACCACGCCTGGCTAATTTTGTAATTTTAGTAGAGACGAGGTTTCACCAGATTGCCCAGGCTGCTTTTGAACTCCTGAGCTCAAGTGATCCACCTGCCTCGGCCTCCCAAAGTGCAGGAATTACAGGTCTGAGCCACGGCCCTGGCCAGGTGGGTACTTTTTTAAAAAGCTGATAACACCTAGATTTTGCTCAGGCATGGAGAAATGGGCTCCCTGAGTGGCATGAGTGAACTACAGAGTAGCTCGTCTGTCTATGGCCATACCACCCTGAACGCACCAGAGCTCCTCTGATCTTGGAAGCTAAGCAGGGTCAGGCCTGGTTAGTACTTGGATGGGAGACCAAAGAGTAGCTCACCCTTTCTGGAGAACAACTGTGATGTGTACCTAGAGCCCTTTGACCCAGCAATTCCACTTACAAATAAATGTTGCATTGAAAATTGGGAACGATCTAAATATATTCCAGTGAGCTGACGGCTCAAGCCAATTATGGAAAATCCTTAAAATAGAGTATCACGTAGTCATTGAAGTAATTATGTAGCACCATGTTATTAACATGGGAAGTGGCCACATGGCATGGCTGAGCAGGCTGGCTTTCAGACAGGACGGGCCAGGGCGGCCCTTCCAGTTTGTTTTGTGTGGTGTCACTACCACACAAAACACACATTTCGAATGTGTCCACGCCCCTGTGCCAGATCAATTGTTAAACATTTCAAATATTACCCTGTTGTTACTAAACAAAGCAAGTTATATAATTCCTAAGTAAGACCAGCCTGGGCAACATAGCGAGACCCAGTCTCAAAAAATAAAAAGAAAGAAAAGGAGGAGAAAAGGGAGGGGAGGGGTGGGGAGGGCCAGGGGAGGGGAGGAGAGGAAGAAGAGGCCAGGTGCAGTGGCTCACGCCTGTAATCCCAGCACATTGAGAGGCTGAGTGGGCAGATGACTTCGGGTCAGGAGTTTGAGACCAGCCTTACCAACATGGTGAAACCCCATTTCCACTAAAAATACTAAACTTAGCCGGGCGTGGTAGCAGGCACCTGTAATCCCAGTTATTTGGGAGGCTGAGGCAGGAGAATTGCTTGAACCTAGGAGGCAGAGGCTGCAGTGAGCCGAGATCATGTACTCCAGCCTGGGTGACAGAGCAAGACTCTGCCTAAGAAAAAAAAAGAAGGAAAGAAAGGAAGTCTCGCAGACTTTGCAGTATCTGGTTATTCCAGAGCAAGTGTTACAATGGTGTCTGTTTCATGAGTGGGCATGAGCAGGCTGCTACCGTGGTATTCATTTCACCCCTTTTCTCTTTGGGGATCCATGCAGCTGGGGGAATTCGGTCCCACCCTGTCTCCACTGGCTCACTTCATCGAGATAGCCACAAAGGTGGGCATCCGCCGAAACTAACCGAATCAGTGTGAGGCTCAGGCATGGGTGGGCAAAGACAACGTCTCTTCCTCTGTGTCAGGCAGCACAGGACGTGCGGTCCAAAGGGCCCCTGATCCCAGGAGAAGGTCAACACTTGGAGGAGGGCTATTTTCAGAAACTGACACTAAGCCACGGTGACATTACACACCTTGAATCAAACAGTGCCTGGACAATATCTCTCCCGGGCTTTTCAGTTCATAAATTACTTTTTAGAGACAGATCTGTAGGGCTGTCTCTTACTTGCAACCAACGGAGACAGGAATATAATTGCTACAGAAGTAGCTGCCTCACTAGACAGGAGACCAGCCAGGGGAGGGCGTGGACCCCCAGGGTGCCTGGGTTCTTTGTTATTCCACAGTGAAACACCTCTACACTTAGGTTCTTAAAATGACTCTTCTATTAATATTCACCTCACAATTTGGCAAGTCAGGAATGTCAGCAGGAATTGGCTGGGTCATTTGGCCACCGTGGTGGTGGCTGGGGTGGCTGGGTCTGGGGGATTCACTTCTGCTTTTCATTCCACTCACAGACCTGGCCTCTCGCTGCCCCCTTGGTCTCTCTCTTTCCCCAAACCCCACATGGTGTCCCCTCCTCTCGGGCCTCCTCACGTGGCCGTGATCTTGGGCTTCCTCACAGCATGGCTGGCTCAGAGTAAACTTCTTACACAGCAATTGACTCTGCCCAGAGAAAGCATGTTAAGAGACAGAAAGTGGAGCTGGCTAGGGCACCCCTTCTGCCATGCGCTGTTTTGTTTTGTTTTGTTTTTGAGACAGGGTCTTGCTCTGTTGTCCAGGCTGTGGTGCTGCGGTGTGATAGAGCTCACCGACTCCTGGGCTCAAGTGATTCTCCCAACTCAGCCTCCTGAGTAGCTGGGACCACAGGTATGTGCCACTATACCCAGCTCATTTAAACTTTTTTTTCCTGTAGATTTAACATTTAAACATTTTTTTCCCTGTGTTGCCCAGGCTGGTCTCAAAGTCCTGGACTCAAGCAATCTCCCTGCCTCAGTCTCCCGAAGTGGTGAGATTACAGGCATAAGCCACTGCACCAGGCAGCCCCAACCTCCCAGGCTCAGGGATCCTGCCACCTTGGCCTCCCAAGTAGCTGTGACTACAAGCATGTGCCACCATACCCAACTAATTTTTTAAGTTTTTTGTAGAGATGGGGCCTTGAACTCCTGGGCTCAAGCCATCCTCCCTCCTCAGCCTCCCACAGTGCTGGGATTACCACCGTGCTCTTTTGACAAAGCAGTCACGTAGCCCACCTAACTTCAAGGAGATGGAAGTGAATCCCTGCCTCTCAGTCAGAGAAGGGGACAGGACCCTGTGGACTTCGTTACCACCCGGGACTGGGTGCCCCTAAATCCACAAAGAGAAAGGGCGGAAATGGCCCCCTTTCATCTCCTGCCCCAGACGCCCCACCTTTTGTTTTCTCATAAAATAGCAACAGAAGTTGACCCTAGATGGAATAATTAACTCCTTCCTGCCACAACGATCCTGTCTTTGTCTTGTGCGGGATTTCTGTGGCATGCTGATTTTTAGCCAGAGGAACTTCTTCTTGAAAGAGGCTGGTGTGCAGCAATTTTGTCAAATGTGCTGACAGTTTGGGAGCCGCTGGAGGACTCCGGATCTGGTCTCCAGGCAGACGAGGGACACTTTTTGTGGGCTGAGCTTGTTTACTCCTGGAAAAACCTGGCTTCCTGTTTCTAAGGGGGAACAGGTTTAAAAGGCCTCATAAAAAAGGCTCCAAGTCCCCTTCACATGAAATGGCTCTTCCACAGTAACATTTGATGAGTTAAGTGTAAAGGAATCAGAAACATAAGGATTAAATTTCCTTGCAGATACACATAGGTTATAAATTAGGGGGAGAAGAATCATGTCAAAACATGCTTTGGCATTTCGCCAAGACTGAAACGCTTTGAAAAACAGTTTGGGGATGGCGGCTGTAACTGTACTCTCTTAGCCCATCCTTCCCCGGTTTGTTAAGGGTTATTTGTTTTTCAGTAAACGGCAGAATTGTAGACGCGGGTGGAGGGAAGTGGTTCTATCTGAAGTTACCGAGTTTTTAAAATGTCATTCCTGAGAGATGGTCCTGGATGGGGACATTCAGCATTCCGGTTTTGTGTTGGTTTTCATTGAGATTTCAAAGAAAGGCCCGTAGCTCTTACGGCGGCGTTCGGTGTGTTTCTTATTTAGATGAAGGGCCCGGGCAGCACGGGGCTCCTGAAGTCCAGCGGTCTCGCGAGGAGGGCTGCCTGGCCTTTCTTTCACCTGTTTTCAAGAGATTTATGCATCTGCGGGCTTTCCACTGGGTCACGGATGGGCAGATTCTCTGCTTTGGCAGATGGACAAAGAAGCCGAAGCTCCGATATTTAGGAGGAAACAAAGGTAAAAACAGAGACGTGGAGGTTTCTGCTTAAGAGGATATTTCTGGGTAAATAGTTCACAATCTAGGACTGTAAAGATAGAAACACACTATTTTTTTAAAAAAAGATTTCATTAGGAAAGCTTCACAAATCCAAGAGTTGTTTAAAATGGGTCCAGCGACGCAGTCAAGGCTTTTGTGTGTGCCTATACGGCTGGCCCACATAATTTCTTGAGTCACTTAAAAACGACGGCGAGTTCTCAGCAGACTGAGGAGCACACCGCAGGGGCCACCCGGAGACGTTGACTTCCCACCTTTAAAAAATAAAATCGACACCAGGAATGTTTTCCTGGCAACTCCACCTGCTAATTACGTTGTGGCTCCACCTGTGCTCAGCAGAGACAAGAAAGACTGGTCACCAGGACGTGAAAAACAGCAAAAATCTGTCCCTCTGGGCCACCTTGACCGAGGAGCAGGCCCACGAGATGCGTAGGGTGAGTGCTCGATTCCTAGAAATACCTTTCAGTTCCTACTGACCAGGGCACAGGTGCAGCTCCGAGCGCAGCAGAGTGTACTCAGGGGCAGCAATGATTTCGCGTCACCTGGATGCCTCTGTCCACGTTCGGTGCTGTGAGTACAGAAGGAGGGGAGGAAGCACAGAGGAAGGGGAGGCTCGTGCATCCTCCGGCTGCCCGTCGCCAGCACTGGGGAGGTCTGTCTCCGGTTCTGCCTCCCCATCTCCTCTCTGCCTCTCTTCCCCCAGAAGGCTGACCCCACACACTGCAGCTCCCTGACCTCTGGATTGGGTCCAGTTTCGCCAACGGGGTGGTGCCAGCAAAGGAGACTGGAAGGCTGGCAGAGAACGAGCCTTCAGCGCACAGGCTCCGCCCTGTCCCCCCGGCCAGGCCTGCTGTGGCGGACGCCCCTTCCCTGCGGCCCCGGCGGCTGCGGGTGGTGGCTCCTCTCTCGGGGCTGCTGCTGCTCAGCTTCTCCTGGGCCCCATCAGACTGGTTCCAGTGCAGTGGCACCCACCTGGGCGTTCTCTCCAGGCCTCGATGTTCACTTCCGTTTCTCTTAGCTTCACCCACACTGTATTAGGGTTCTCTAGAGGGACAGAACTAATGGAATATATATACATCTATATAAAGGGGAGTTTATTAAGTATTAACTCACACGATGACAAGGTCCACAACAGGCTGCCTGCTGGTTGAGGAGCAAGCAGGGCCAGTCCGAGTTCCAAAACTGAAGAACTTGGAGTCTGATGTTCAAGGGATCACCTAGGAAGCATCCAGCACGGGAGAAAGATGTAGGCTGGGAGGCTAGGCCAATCTCCCTTTTCATATTTTTCTGCCCACGTATATTCGAGCGGGGTTGGCCGCTGATCAGATGGTGCCCACCCAGGTTAAGGGCGGGTCTGCCTTCCCCAGTCCACTGACTCAAATGTTAAACTCCTTTGGCATCACCCTCACAGACACACCCAGGATCAATACTTTGTTTCCTTCCTTCCAAGTTGACCCTCTGTATCAACCATCACACACACCTTGACCAAGAGCCCCTCTCTTAAATCCTTTCCAGGGAAACCCTCTGTCATAGCAGCTTGGGATGCAACGGTAAAATACCATGGGCTGGGTGACTTCACAACAGACCTTTGCTGCTCCTCGTTCTGGAGGCAGAACAAGATCAATCACACAAGACCAAGGTGCAGATTCAGTTCCCAGTCAGGGCTCCATCTCGGGAGTGCAGACAGCGGCCTCCTTCCTTCCTGTCTTCAGCGTGTGTGGGTCAAGTGTCAGGCACTTTCCTCTTCCGATCCCATCACGGCTGCCCCCGTATCCAGCCTCATCTCAGTTCAGTCAGTCCTCCAAAGCCCTCACCTGCTGATACCATCACATGGGGGGTCAGGGGTCAGGCCTTCAACACATGAATTCTGGGGGGACACAGCGCATCCACCCTCTGAGAGCCACCCGTCTCCTGCAGGAACCCCAATGGACCCTCTTTTCACCTCAACTTAAGCTATTTAACTCATTCCCACAGATGTTTATTGAATATCTATTGCTAGGCATGGGAGAAAAAACAGACAAATCTTACCAAGTGTAGGAAAGCTTGTCAGGCATTTGATAAATAAGATCTCCTTCCATCCCCACAAAAATATTGTGTTATTCCCATTTTCCAGGAAGAAGAAATGAGGGTTAAAGAAAAAGCAGGGAAAAGAAAGGATGTTTGCACAGCCAAGGCGACCAGTCAGTAGCAAAGCAGTTATTAATCTTCAGATTGATTTTTCTTTAAATGATTCGTTGAGGTGAAGTTCACACAACATAAAGTGAAGCATTTAAAGTGTATCACTCAGGGACACGTGGAACATTCACGGCTTGTGCAACCACCACCTCTGTGCAGTTCCAAAATATCATCACTCCAAGGTAAACCCTCCACCCAGCAATGAGTCACTCACCCATCTTCCCTCCCCAGGGCCCTGGCGACTGCTCATCTGCTTTGTCTCTCCGGGTTTGCTCCTTCTGGACAGCTCATAGAAATGGAATCATACAGTGTGTGGCCTTTTGTGTTGGCATCTTTCACTCAGCTGATGGTTTCTGAGGTTCATTCACGTCGCAGTGTAAATCAGTGCTTCATTCCTTTTGATGACAGAATAATACTCCTTTGCATGGATAGATCATGCTTTGTGGATTATGCATCCGTAGAGGGACATTTGGGCTGTTTTCACCTTCCAGCTGTTGTGAACTGTTTTGCCATGACATCTGTACAAGTATTGGTTTGAACATCTGTTATCAATTTTCGGGGTATACATCTATGAATAAAATTCCTGGTTTATATAGTAGTCCTATATTTAACTTCTGCCGTGAACCATTTTACATTCTTACTAGTTACGTACAAAAGTTTACGTTGCTATTTTTAATAGCTTTACTGAGTTGTAATTCACATATCATACATTCATCCATAGAAGGTGTGCAATTTCATGGCTTTTGGTATATTTACAGAGTTGTGCAATCATCACCACCATCAATCTTAGGAGATTCACAGCACCCCAGAAAGAAACCCATGCCTTTCACAGTTGACCCCCACACTCCCCTCCTCAGTCCTAAGCAAACACAAATCTAATTTCTGTCTATAGATTTTTCTGTTCTGGACATCACCTCATGTAGATCACACAGTGTGGACTCCTTCATCACTGACTTCTTTCACTCAAGAGAATGTGTCCATGTTCATTCATGCAGCAGGTGAATCCACACTTTCCTTTTCATGGCTGCATAATAGTTCATTGTGGGGACTGACCGTGTTTTGTTTACCCATTCATCCACTGATGGATGAATGGGTAAACTTGGATTATTTCAATGTTCTGGTCATGTGAATGATGCCGCTATGAGCTTGTGTCCTTGTTCTGTGTGGGGTGTGTGTTTTTCTCTCTTTTAAGGTTGATATTTTCATTCCCTTGGTTAGTAGTGTCATTTGATGTGAGAATAGATGGTTCTGTATGGAGAATTTCCAAAATGCCATGGACAGTGGGAAACATTTCTTTTCCTTTGGGACAGGTTGGCCATGACAGAAAATCAAGCTTTTCTACCTTAGCTGGGCATCTTCTGCTTCTGTGGGTCATTCCAGTCCTATCTGATTGACAATCCCATTTCCCAATGGGTCCTCCTCCCCCAGGCCCTGAGCTCCACCCAGCCCCCCTCATTCTCAAGAGAAGCCCCTCTCCGGGTTTGTGCCTTCTGGACAGCTCGTAGAAATGGAATTATACAGTGTGTGGCCCTTCCCTTCACATAAGATCTCCTTCCATCCCCACAAAAAGAGGTCCCTGATGGTTCTTCTCCACTCCATATGGCTCCAAGTTCACGCTTATTCTCACCACCCTTTCACTCCAGCCTGCAGCCCCAAATCTTCTGTGCCAGATAGCAAGTCACTCTAGGCCAAGGGGCTTCTGCTGTGTCCGCTGGCTGTAGCTTCCTTCAGAGACACAATAAAGGCTGCATAGAGGAGGATGCATTAGGGTGTAGAGGACACGCTCCTGAAACTGCCGCTCAACCCGCCCTGTGCCTCCTGTGCCGCAGGTCCTCCGGGGAGCTGAGGAGGGAGTCTCATCCCACGATATCATAACAGAACCATGCACAGAACCCCTTTGGCTTTGGGATTTAGGCAATGAAACGCAGGGAGTGTCCCGCCATGTGATGGCCTATATTTGTCTCAGGTCAGTCACATGTTGGCATCTTCCAGAGATGGGGCCCCCCGCCCTCCGCGTCCGCTCTCGCTTCTTAGCTGTCTGCGGTCTCTGGGGGCAGGACAGACACAGGCTGCTGAAGGGCGGCTGAGGAGCTGGTTCCGGCCCTTGGCCCTGCCCTGTTGCCTCAGCACAGGCGACCTGCTGCTGACAGATTAAAGAGCATGAAGATAGCAAGAACTCGCACCAGCGCCCCGAAGCCAGAGCCATTTCTCCCATGCAGCCATCTTGGAAGTGAAC
Source organism: Aotus nancymaae (assembly GCF_030222135.1). Classification (NCBI taxonomy): domain Eukaryota; kingdom Metazoa; phylum Chordata; class Mammalia; order Primates; family Aotidae; genus Aotus; species Aotus nancymaae. The sequence continues at coordinate 2,947,255 of NW_026988433.1, read as the reverse complement.
TTGGTGGTGGAGAGCTGGGGGACGGGGCCTTCCGCCTCCTCCGCACCCTGCCATCCCTTGCGCTGACTCAGACGTGTGGGGGCAAACAGACAGAGACAACTGCCCCTGGGTCTATAATGAAATATGAGCTTCAAAAGGCTCAGCAGCTGTTTTCTGGAACTTGGCAGCCTGACTCCTAAGTCCCCTCAGCCCTCGGTCCAGCCTCTTCATTGCCAGTGCCTGACATGCTGGCCACAGAGCAGTTGAGCTGAACATGTGACCATCCCGAGTCCAGGAGAGCAGGGTCATTGTCATGATGGTTTCAAAAGTCCCTTCTTACGTGGGTGTTTGAATTGCTCCATCTTCTCAGTTCCTCACTTTCCCCTCTGAGGCCACCGCCTTACCCCGCTGTATCCGACAGTTTTCTTGGTAGCAAGCAACAGAAACTCCCTGTCCAGCCATCTTCGCTAAGGACAGGTTTGGAGGAGAAGGACACACAGGAAGCCAGAAGACTAGAATTCAGAACTGGGAACCGTGGCAGGTAGAGGTTGGTCCCACACTCCGTGTGACTGCAGTTAACATAATAATTCCGAGCCATCCTCATTTTCTTGCCCTGATCCCCGAGAACCCTAGTTGAGACTGTCCAACTGGCCAGGCCTACACCGGCTGCCATTCCTAGGCTGAGCCAGCTGGGAGAGAAGAGAAGCCTCTGGGCTTTGGTGGCGGGAAGTAGGGTCTCCTTCCCAAGACACTCGTGAGGATGGATTCCCCAAAGTGTGGCCACTCCCAAAAGTCTGACTTTCTTGGGAAGAGAGGGCTGGATGAGGGGCGGCCCCCTTCCCTGCCAAATGGCAAGCGTCAGCAATGCAGTGATAACACTGCAGGTCCCGGGAACGCCCTGCAGAGCATGGAGTCACACACGCTGGCCACGCCACGGGCCGGGCGCTGCTTCCCTCCTCTGTGATTCCACCTTTTCCTGCAGAAGCCTTTGTACAGCCCATGCATCTTGTAGGCCCCTCTCCCCCTCCACGCCTCCCTGCCTGGGCTGGCTTCATGGGTCTCTACAAAGGTCAGTCCAAGTTCAAGAGCTGGAACGGGCAGCTGCCTGGAGCTTGGGTGGGGAGTGAGTTCTGCGGCCCAAATCTGGTAGGTGATTCTTCATGGGACACGAACACCGTCTGGCTTTATGCCAGACAGCAGGCAAGTCGGTCCCCTCAGGAAGGCAGCCCCTCGCTGTGTGGTGGGCCGCGGGGCAGGGAGGGGATGCCCTCTGTGCCAGCCTGGCTTGCAACTGGGCAGGAGATTAGGCTGAGGGCTTTGACCTTGATGCAGCTTTCACAAGTGCTGGAAGCCAGACACCAGAAACTCGACTCTGACTTCAGGCCAGGCGAACGATTATATGCACTTTGCGCATTTCCACCGGAGCTGTGTAAGTCACAGCGGAGATGTCCTCTCTGGCGGGGGCTGTGTTACCCAATAGGTCACCTGATAACATGCCTGGGATGCTGGAAACATAGAGATGCCGGGAATTTATTTTGAAGAAGTTGTTATTTCAAAAGAAGCATCGAAGAGAAGCGAACGTGGCAGATGCCGGCTGTTTGCTGGGCTTCCTGCGCTTACCTCACATGTTAAAATTGCCTTTGTTTTGAGTCATTTGCAGTCAGGGGGTTAGCATGTGTTTCTCTGTGTCAAATCTCTTTGAAAGTCTCTATCCAGCCTGCCTCAGCAAGATAAAGGCCAGTGAGACCTGATACTGGGATACCTGCTGCTGTAGGAATATTTTTCTGTTTTGCTTTCCTCGCTGGGGCAAAAGTTTTAAAAATTATTGTTACTGTTTTTCTTGTTGTTTGCCTGAAAGGTGAAACTCATCTGGGTGAGCTTCCAATGATGATCGGTTTCTATGCAGCCAACACCTCCCACTCATTTACACCTGTGGCTCTCAAAGTGTGGTCCGGGGCCAGCCACATCACTACCACCTGAGACCTGGTTAGGAACACGAGACTCGGCCCCGCCCCAGACCCACCGAGACCGAAGCCCTGGAGGTGAGCCCTCGATCTGCTTTAACAAACTCTAGGAGGGTTCCGGGGCACATTACAGTTTGAGAGCCAATGGATTTGATTAGAAAAAAGCAAGAAATGAGACAGACGTGTCCCCCAAGGAGGATGTGTCTCCTTCGCAGGCGCACCATCCATGGGTTTCTGGGTGCTTAGCGGGCACCCCAGAAGAGGAGGTGGAAAGGGTGAGTCAGCCAAGCCCTAGCTTGAGCCTTTGACGGATGCTCTGTAAAGCTAAAGGCAGGCAGCTCTTCTCACCCTCCTTCCTGCTCCTGCCTTTCTACCTGGAGGGGAAAAAAGAACAGATGGGAAATAAAGGTAACAGAAAGGAAAACTGACCAAATCACGTTAAAAGATGGAGTTTGTCGACAGAGGATTTTAAATTACTTACACTGCAGGGGTTGTTTTTCTGTAGAAAGCCACTGCTTTATAAAGTTAAAAAACTGTTTAAATGTAAATAAGACAAAAGAAGAAAGTAAAAATCCCTCAAAATTCCTTCCCCCAGAGATAACATTGACATTGCTGTCTTTGTTTATTTGCACATAATTTTTTAAAATGACAACGTACTTTTTATCCTTTTGAATGAAGTCTCTGTTCTCATTTTTGAGGATTTCTTTGGGACTTAAGTGGAATTCCTAGGTTCAAAGCTGTGGACTGTTTTTTCTATAAAGGAGACTCGATATGGAAACAGTCTCACCTGATCGCCCTCCAGAATGGATGAGCTACTTTTATGCTTTGCACCAACAGCAGAGGAGATTTTTGCAGAGAATATAAAAGTCTTGGTACTTGGACACTTTTTTTGTTTTTGAGATGAAGTCTCGCTCTGTTGCCTAGGCTGGAGTGCAGTGGCATGATCTCAGCTCACTGCAGCCTCCATCTCCCAGGTTCAAGTGATTCTTCAGCCGCCCAAGTAGCACAGATTACAGGCACCTGTCAACCGTGCTTGGCTAATTTTTGTATTTTTTGTAGAGACAGGGTTTTGCCACGTTGGCCAGACTGGTCTTGAACTCCTGACCTCAGGTGATCTACCCACCTCGCCCTCCCAAAGTACCAGATTATAGGTATGAGCCACTGCGCCTGGCCTGGCTTGTAAATATTTTAGTGAAAATTCTCATTAGGCCACCTCATTACTATCATGATTCTCTAAGAATCTTCTCATGGTCATTAGAACACGTTCTTCCCAAGGCGCGTTCCTTCTGCTGTCCCTGTCATCTCCAGACACACAACAGGCCCTAGCAGCCTCCAGTGGGCCAGTGTGCCCTGGACCATGCATAGCCCTTGCCTCCACGGGTTCATGTCACCATTCTCTTTTTTTTTTTTTTTTTTTTTGAGAAGCAGTTTCACTCTTGTTACCCAGGCTGGAGTGCAATGGCACGACCTCCGCCTCCAGGGTTCAAGCAATTCTCCTGCCTCAGCCGCCCGAGTAGCTAGGATTACAGGCATGTGCCACCATGACTGGCTAATTTTTTGCATTTTTAGTAGAGACAAGTTTTCTCTATGTTGGTCAGGCTGGTCTGTAACTCCCTATCTCAGGTGATCTGCCTACCTCGGCCTCTCAAAGTGCTGGGATTACAGGCATGAGCCACTACACCCGGCCATGTCACCATTCTCTTTTATAATGTTTCCACTTGGCATTATATATTGTAAACCTTATTCCATGCCAATTACCAAACAACTGTGCCATTGTTTTAAATGGCTTTAACATAGTCCATTGTTTATCAAATGAATCTTTCACTAGTAGATGTTCAGGCTGCTTTGTTTCTTTCTTTCTTTTCTCCGAATATAAAGGGTCTTACTATATACGCAGCTATTATGAGCTTGTGGGTTTATTCCCGAGCAGAATTGCTGGATCAGAGGGTTTGAGCATCACTAATGCTTCTGGTTCGAATTGTCAGATACCCTCGAAAAGATGTTTCCTTCCATTTCTCCCAGTGCTAATGGCCTCTTGCTTTCAATTTGCAAGGCTTTGCTCAGTAATGAGAACGAGCGTAGTTTCATTTGTTAATTATTTGCTTTTCTACTTTTGAATTATTTGCTTGCCTTTTGCCCGTTTTCCTACCGAAGCGTTCACTTTTTCTAACGGATTTGTCAAAGCTCCTGTGTGTCGCATGTGACTTTCCTACATTTCCTTGTCTCTTTATTCTGATTAAGGTCTTTTTGATGCAGAATATATTTTATTTTTCGTGGAGTTTAATCAATTCATTTTTTTTCCTTATTAGTTCTGCCTTCAGTGTCCTGAATATAAATTCTTCTAGTACCTATATATTTTTCTAATGTTTTAGCAATTTTATTCTTTGTGTTTAAAATACTTAAAAAAAAATGGTGTAATGTTTTGTAGTTATAGGAAATATAGTTTGAATTTTCCTAAATTTTTATTCTATTATTTCAAAAGTATTTCTCAATTTGAAATGGTAACACATGCAAATATATATCCATATTTAGTATCTGAATTTCTACTCAATTCCAGTATTTTTTCCCACTGCATCAATAATACATTGCTTTAATTTTATAGTATCTACTTATTTTATAATTCAAATCATTCTTTCATTCATTCAATTATCTTTTTTTTTTTTTTTTTTTTTTTTTTTTTTGAGACAGAGTTTTGCTCTTGTTGCCCAGACTGGAGTGCAATGGCGCGATCTCGGCTCACTGCAACCTCTGCCTCCCAGGTTCAAGCAATTCTCCTACCTCAGCCTCCCAAGTAGCTGGGATTACAGGGATACACCACCACACTGGCTAATTTTTCGTATTTTTAGTAGAGACAGGGTTTCTCCATGTTGGTCAGGCTGGTCTCCAACTCTTGACCTCAGGTGATCCGCCTGCCTTGGCCTCCCAAAGTGGTGGGATTACAGGCGTGAGCCACTGCGCCCAGCTTCATTCGACAATCTTTATTTAGCACCTACAATGTGCTAAGCTCTATGCTAGACCCTAGGGGAAGATGAGGGGAAGTGACCCCTCCTCATTATTCTTCTCTTAAATATTTTTATTACCTGTGTGCATGTATTTTTAAGGTGAAATTTAAACTCGTTTCATCAGATAATAATCTCATGGGACTTTTTAATACTAAATTGTGTTGCCTCTATTAATTTGGATCCTACTGAGAACTTTATTCAGTCTTCCTAAAGAATGTGGAAATCTACTCGGCTGCTTTCACGTGTGCTTCAGAAAAGCGTTTGGTTCTCTTCCTGCATTAATACGTTATTTGAAAGTTGAATATTGTGTCTTTATTACACAGATGTATACATTCTTTTGGTTTCTTCACTCATTGATTTATTTCAATGTCTTTCTCCTTTTTGTTTCAATTGGCTTTCTTATTTGCATGTATACTCCATTTTATAATGGTATATTCCTTGGCAATATGTGTGTGTGTGTATATGATTTTGGTATCTTATTTGGTTATATTTAAGTCAATTCTTGACTTAAATATGTCTTTCATTCTTTTTTCTCTGAGCTTGTTTTTTTTAAAATATTGAACTTATTTCAGGTGATACAAATGTTTATGAGAAGAGCATATCCTATAAGTTTTAGTATTTTGTAATTGTTTTTCTTTTTCTTTCTTTTTTTTTGAGACAGAGTCTTGCTCTGTCACCAGGCGGGAGTGCAGTGGTGCAATCCTGGATCACTGTAACCTCCATCTCCCAGGTTCAAGTGATTCCCCACCTCAGCCTCCTGAGTAGCTGGAACTGTAGACACCTGCCACCATGCCTCGTAATTTTTTTTTTTTTTTGTATTTTAGTAGAGACAGGGTTTCACCATGGCCAGGATGGTCTCAATCTCCTGATCTTGTGATTTGCCCACCTCAGCTTCCCAAAGTGCTGGGATTACAGGCCTGAGCCACTGTGCCCAGCCATAACTGTTTTTCCTACATCTATAATTGAAATGTCTACTTCCTGTTTACTTAGGAGACCTTTAGAAGGTGAATTTTTAATGTTAGAAAACTGAGCTTCTCATTTAAACTTTCATAAGTATGCTTCTGCCGTGGTCAGAAAGCATGGCCCCCAGCCCTGGGCCTGCTGAAAGATTCTTGTGTCTAAGCTATTGCTTTTGCAGGTGGTCCCCAGGTGGCTTAATAAAGGATGTTTGCTGGAGGGTACAAAGCTGTGACAATGGGCTGTGGTCAGGCTGAGTTTTAAGCACTGGGTGTTTTCTCCTTTCCCCTGTCTTTTAGGGCTCCCCAGGAAAGTTTGGAAAAGTTTCTGGGGGCTGTGCCAGATACTGTTCTGAACAAAAGGCTTAGCAGAAGGAAGCAGAAATGGCTTTGTCTGTGGCATGGGTCTATGCATCCCGTCAGTGCCTTAATGAGAGAGTGGGAGACAGGAGCAAGGGAGTATGAATGAAAGCACCAGGATAGTCATACGCTGTTCTCACCGGAGCAGCTACTGCCGTTTAAACACCTGCAGCCACGAGGTGCTGTCCTTCCAGGCTGTGACTATGTGGTGAGGCTGATAGTGGCTGTCATGGGGCATCTCATGGGGATCCTCTGGACAGAGCTCTCCACCTGTTATAAAGGAGAGTCAGAAGTGACTGATCGTGTGTGTGTGAATGTACACATGTGCATGGGTATGTATGTATATATGTGTGTGTATGCATGTGTTTATGTGGGTGGTGTGTATATACACGTGTGTGATGTATACATGCATGTGTGTATGTACTGTGCTAGTGCTGTGTATATATGTGTAGTATGTGTATTCGTGTATATATGTGTGTGTCTATGTATATGGTGTATGTGTAAATGCATGCATGTATGTTTGCATGTATAAGGTGTGAATGTATGTGTGTGTTTATATGTATTTATGTGTATATGGTACATATATATGCATGCATGTACGTGTGTGTATAAGGTGTGAATGTATGTGAGTGTGTATGAGTTTATATCTGTGCGTGTATGTGTTCATGTGTGTATATGGTGTGTATGTATATGCATGTGTGCATTGTGTGTGTGCATGTATATGGTGTGAATGTGTGTGTCTGTTTATGTGTGTATGTGTATATGGAGGCTACTAGTGGTGGTATTATAAGCAGAGTAATTAGAATCAAAGGGTTTCTGGAGCCCCCGGACATAGACTGGCACTTCTCAAACTTTGGGCCATGGGACCCTTTTACAGTTGTGGTAATTATTGGGGATCCCAAAGAGCTTTTGTTCATGGAGAGCATGTCACATACCTTGTTAGAATTTAACACTGAGGGTTTTGAAGATATTTGTTTAAAAATAGTGATAATGATACCTTTGCATGTTATCACAAATAACATCTTTTTCATGAAGACTATACTTTCCAAAGCAAAAGTGTAAGAAGAGTGGCGTTGTTTCCAGTGCATGCGAGCCTCCTTCATGTCTGGCGTCATCAAAGACGATTTCACCTCTGCGTCTGTGGTGTTCTCATGTCACGTGGCCTCTAGAAAACTCTGCTGCACTCCTGGACGAAGGAGAGTGAAAATGCATCTAAGATCCCACAAAATGGTCTTGGGGGCCTCCAGGGGTCCCCAGCCCACCCTTTGAGAACCTCTTTTATTTTTTATATTTTAATTTTTTTCCCAATTATTTTGACATAACGTTGGTGTTGCTGGAGGAAGAGCCAACAATCTGTCAGATGTTCATAAACAACAAGGGGTGAGGCATCGCAGCCACGCAGCCTGGCCTGGGCGGGGGGCGGCACACGCATGCTGATGGCTCAGAAACGAAGCGGGACTTGGCAGAGACCCCGAGTCACATGCAGCCGGCACAGACAGGCCCAGGGCTCTGTCCATGCTCCCGGGAGTAAGCAGCGGGGTCCGGGGCCGTTCTTGCTTTTTCCTGTATTTCAGTAAAGATACAGGCAAGGCTGCTGAAGGAGATAGCACAGGACTGTTGGGGTCCGTGAGATCGGCACGTCTGCCAGGGATCTCTTGACCAGCAAGAGGGTCCTAATACCTGGAAGAGAGAGTGCGTGGAAGAAAAGAGAGATAGAGAAAGAAATGGGTCTGGAGGTCTGATAAAAGCTATGCTCAGATCAGCGATTTATTCTTTGTGCACAGTTGCTTATATACGTTTTTTCATACAGTGTCTGACGTAGGTCCCATTACAAAAGTTTTATCAGGAGGGAACAGAAAATTACAAAGTAAGTATGGGAGGGGGTAGCATACAGGTTTATCTAAAGATCGCTGGACCCAAAACAAACAAAAGATTCTAATCCTATTAAGATTCTTATCCTCTTATCAATGACTACAGTTACAGTAAATAACATCAAGGCGAGCAATAATTTGAGGGGTAGCATTTTTCTAGTAACATGTGAGCGATCACGGGATTTAGTGAATGCAGGTGAACAGAGTCATAAAACCAGCCCAGAATGGGAACTTCAAGAGACAATAGTCTCATAGATAATCACGCAGGCCTCACCCAGACATGCCATTAGCTCAGTGGATCAAGAATAGGCTTCTGCAAACTCAGGCCTCTATCACTTCCTTCTTTTTTCCTCAGCTCGACTGCCCTCAGCGTGGGGAGAATATGTCCGGGCTCTAACTCCGTCATGGCGGAGACACGGAGGGGTCTCTATGCTGGTGGAGCGATCTCCATACAGGACAAGGACAGAAACGTCTGACTTCATTGTTTCTCCCGCCTGTAACATATGGAGGGGTGCGGGCCAGGGCTGGCAGGTGCCTCTGCTCCAGGAGGCCATCCAGGGACCCAGGTTCCCGCCGTGTCGTTGCCTCTCCATTCCCTGGCGAGCCACTCTTGCCCACCCGAGGTAGCTGTTCCACCAGCACCCTTGGGCATTACACCTGCAGGAAGGGGGACGGGAAATAGAGGGCGCAGGGTGGAGAAGCTCCTCCGCAAAGGAGGACTCCAGGGTGCTGCTTGCCTCCCTCTGTGTCCCTGCACGAGGCTGCAAGGGAGATTGCGGCTGCAGGCTCCAGCTAGGCATTCCACTCACACCCAGGAGGTTCTGTTCCTGTAAAGAACGAAATTACTGATTCTGGGAAAGTCTCTGGCACATCCTGGGACCCTCTACATCTTAGTCATTCCACGAGCTTGTTCTTGATCTTTTTTTTTTGTTTATACAGAGTCTCGCTCTGTCACCCAGGCTGGAGTGCAGTGGTGCAATCTCGGCTCACTGCAACCTCCGCCTCCTGGGTTCAAGTGAGTTTCCTGCCTCAGCCTCCCTAATAGCCGGGATTACAGGCACCCACCACCATGCCTGGCTAATTTGTATATTTTTAGTAGAGATGGGGTTTCACCATGTTGGCCAGGCTGGTCTCGAGCTCGTGACCTCAGGTGATCCACCCACCTCAGCCTTCCAAAGTGCTGGGATGACAGGTGTGAGCCACTGCGCTCAGCCTATCTTTGTCCTTTTTACCTTAGTCCTCAGACACTGGCCCTGGAGTAGGCAAGCGTTAAAGGATGTGGGTGCTCTGTCTTTGGAGAGACATAATTTCCTTGGCAGTATTCCTCTTTAGATGACTTTATCAGGAGTAGCTAGATAAATCTGACTGTTAATAAGCATCTTCTAGTTTGCTCAGAGGACAAAGGATTCCTATTCGATCTGCTTTGTTTGGATTCATTTTGTTTTGTCTCTATGACCTTTGACCTGGTGTAGCTAAAATGTCGATTCTGGTGTAGTCAATTTCTTGTAAACCAACACAGCGTGCCATCGTGAAAGCCAAGCCAAGCAAAACCCCAAACAAAACAATATAAAAATATCCCCTCCAGACCCCATAGAGGCCCATTTGAAATCCCGGGGAGGGAGTTGAGGTGACTCCCATTTTGCTGTATTGTGTGGACTGACCAGCATCTCACATCTGGGAGCTTTGCCGGGCCGTGGCTCCCAGGGTCCTGTGCAGGGGAACAGCTGGGTGCACACACAATACCACGGGATCCTCAGGCTATTGTTGTCACAATGAATCGGCGGGAGGCAGCTGCTTTATCCTGACCCACTTCCTTCTCGCAAGTGCGCTGGCAGCCAGAAGAGAGTGTGGGGAAGAATTTTCTATTAGCATCCAGCTCGCTTCCCCTCTTCCCTGTGACTGTCCAGAGGTGGGGGAGAAGCTGCCTGGCTTGCATTTGCATTTCACGACACATTACAGATACTCTCCACACCTGAACGTCGTGCCCACCTGTTGGCTTCTGCAGACACGCGCTCCTGTCCCCTCGAAATCGTGTTTCCCTACCTATGTCCTCATCATCAGCTTAACTCCTTCAATGCAATATTCATTTCAGTTAGCAAGACACAGAATAACTGTGGACAGGGAGTTCAGGTGTTAAGAAAGAGGAGAGGCTGGGCATAGTGGCTCACACCTGGAATCCCAGCACTTTGGGAGGCCAAAGCAGGCGGATCACAAGGTCAAGAGTTTGAGACCAACCTGGCCAACATGGTGAAACCCCATCTCTACTAAAAATACAAAAATTAGCCAGGTGTGGTGACGGGCACCTGTAATCCCAGCTACTTGGGAGGCTCAGGCAGGAGAATCACTTGAACCCGGGAGGCAGAGGTTGCAGTAAGCCAAGACCGCGTCATTGCATTCCAGCCTGGGTGACAGAGACCCTGTCTCAAAAAAAAAAAACAAAACAAAAACAAGAAAGAAAGAGGAGAGGGCTGGGCACAGTGGCTCATGCCTGGAATCCCAGCACTTTGGGAGGCCGAGGGAGGTGGATCACTTGAGGTCAGGAGTTTGAGACCAGCCTGACCAATATCATAAAACCCCATCTCTACTAAAAATACAAAATGAGCCGGGTATGGTGGCGCACACCTGTAGTCCCAGCTACTTGGGAGGCTGAAGCAGGAGAATCACTTGAACCCGGCAGGCAGAGGTTGCAGTGAGCTGAGATCGCACGATTGACTCCAGCCTGGGAGACAGAGTGAGTCTCAAAAAAAACTGAAAGAGGAAAGGAAGACAAGAAAATGTGGCTAAGAAATGGTGTGGTGCTGTCTTCTCTAAGCAGCCCATCTTAGGGGATATATAGCATGAAGCCTACGCATGCAGGAAAAATGAACACTGATAGAAATCTGATATTTCAGTAATTTGTAGAAAGTGTAACCCCAGAAAACACAAGGCGCCCGAGGGTGTGGTGGAATTCATGCTGCTGTCTCTGCACAGAACTGTATCCAACCTCCAAACACAGCCGCTTTCAAGAAATACTCAAGAGTCAGAACTCCATAACTCATCTGGGTCGGGGTTTTGAGCCCACATTATTGATAAGCTCTTCCAAATGTACGTTACCTTGCTTCAATTTTAATTATCGATGGTAACAGGAGAACTTTCCTGATGTGTTATTTGACCAGCTGTAAGGTGGTCATTAGGCATACAGATCCTTCCTATTAGTTATTTCTCAAACTTTTTCTTTCTTTCTTTCTTTTTTTTTTTTTGAGTCAGGGTTTTGCTCTGTTGTCCAGGCTGGAAGGCAGTGGCGTGATCACGGCTCATTGCAGCTTCAGCCTTCCAGGCTCAACCAAACCTCCCACCTCAGCCTCCTCAGGAACTGGGACTACAGGCATACACCAGCATGCCTGGCTAATTTTTATATTTTCTGCAGAGATGGGGTTTTGCCATATTGCCCTGACCGGTCTGAAACTCCTGGGGTCAAGCGATCCTTCTGCCTCAGCCTCCCAAAGTGCTGGGATTATAGATATGAGCCACTGCACCCTGCCTCAAACTTTTTCAATCAATGAGTTACTTTAGACAGCTAAAGAAGCTTCCCCACCTTATGCTATGATTTAAAAATCATCATCATCAGTGAGAAGGCTGATGCTTTTGATGTGTGCTTTGGTAAATATCATAAATAAATGATTAATTCAGGCCAGTACTGGAGGCATGGAGACTATTGTAAACATGACCTTGGCAGCTGTGCTGATGCCATGAGAAGACCACTGGGTAGATTTGCACGTGATGGGAGGGAGCGTCGCCCTGTGCTCTGTGGCAGACGCCTGTCCTTGTCACACTGGTAGGTCTCCAGCAGAGCCACAGTCCACACAGCAGGGGTCCCTGGTCCTGTCCTGCAGATGTGGGGGCATGTGTGTGCCAAGATGAGAGGACAAGCAGGCTGGCTTCGTTGGTTTTTGTGGTAGCAAAGAACTGGAAGGAACCCAGACTTCCACAAGTGGGTGGCACACTATTTTGTATTAGGGTGAAGCTATTAAAAGGAACCGTGACCGGTTGTGTGTGCTCTGGTGGGAGGGTCTCCAGGACACACAGTAAGCGGCAAAGAGCCAGGAGCAGAATGTACATAAAGACAATTGTGTTTGTGCAAAAAAAAAATGCTTATTGTACAAATAGAATATTCTAAGTATTTTTCAAAATGAAAGGCCACACCTAGAAGTCTTGTGAACGGTTATTTTCCAGGACAGGGAGTGAGGAATGTGGCTTTGCATCTTACTCTCTCTATTTTCTTTTATCTATCACTTTTGTAATACGGAAATACACAACTTATAAACGAGGGGAAAGCGGGAATCATGTTTTACCAAAAAGAACTTCTGAGGCAGCCGAGAAAAACCGAACACAGTCTGTACTGCTGAATTAGTGACGTTTTTCTGAACATGACAATGGTTGTGTGTGTTTCAAAAAGACTTCTTCTGTCATAAATGTACGCTAATGTATTTACAAGTGAAATGATAGGATTCTGGTTTCAAAAACTCTATGCGTATATAAAAATTAGTTTTGCAGTGATTTAATGGGTAACTTTTTAAGATGACCTAATGACAAACAAAATTCTGCAGTTTCTTTATGAGGGGAGTAAGAAGCGCCATAACCTACAGAAGCAGGCAGCGGGTAAACTTGGGGGCGGGGGAGGCGTGAGGTCTGGGGAGTGCCATAGTCCAGGGTCCCAGGTGCCTCAGGGCCGGCCCAGGGCCATGTGGGAGGGCCAGCCAGGTGTGGCCACAGCTTCCGAGTTTCCAACTCAGCATCCAGACACTGGGTGAGACCGGGGTAGATGGAGGGCACCTGGGATGAAGAATGTGGGGAGGAGCCAGGAGCTGGGGTCACCCCCACCGACAGACCCCACGGCTCCATTCCTCACACGTGGCTCCTGGGCCTCCTGCTGACCTCTCCTTGCAGGGCTCTGTCTCCTAGCGTGTAAATGCTGACAACTGATGCAGCTTTGTGAATGTGTGTGTCTGTGTGTGATACGAATGTGTGCACCTGTCTGCGTGTGTGATATGAATGTGTGTGCCTGTGTTTGTATATGAACGTGTGCACCTGTGTCTGCATGTATAATATGAACATGTATGCCTGAGTTCACCTGTGTGATACAAAAGTGTGCGCCTGTCTGCGTGTGTGATATGAATGTGTGCACCTGTGTCCATGTGTGTGATATGAACGTGTGCGCCTGTGTCCGTGTGTGTGATATGAATGTGTGTGCAGCTTTGTGTGATATGAATGTGCATGCCTGCGTCCACATGTGTGAAATGAATGAGCGCACCTGCATCTGTGAGTGTAATACGGGAGCATGTGCACCTGTGTCCAGGTGTGTGATATGAACGTGTGTGCCTGTGTCTGCATGTGTGATAGTGTGTGCACTTGGCGTGTGATATGGACGTGTGCGCCTGCGCCCGCGCGTGTGATGTGGACGTGTGCGCCTGCGCCCGCGCGTGTGATGTGGACGTGTGCGCCTGCGCCCGCGCGTGTGATGTGGACGTGTGCGCCTGCGTCCGCGCGTGTGATGTGGACGTGTGCGCCTGCGTCCGCGCGTGTGATGTGGACGTGTGCGCCTGTGTCCGCGCGTGTGATGTGGACGTGTGCGCCTGTGTCCGCGTGTGTGATGTGGACGTGTGCGCCTGTGTCCGCGCGTGTGATGTGGACGTGTGCGCCTGTGTCCGCGCGTGTGATATGGACGTGTGCGCCTGTGTTTGTGTATATGTGTATTAGCCTCTGTGTATGTGAGAGTGTATGGGCGTCTATTTGCATATATGAATGTGTGTGCCTGCGTTTGTGTGTATGAGTGTGTGTGTTTGTATCCCAGTATGAATGCGTGTGCATCTGTGTATGTGAGTGAGTGTGGTAGTGGGGCGCATGTGTATATGTATGTGTGTATGTAGGTGTGTGTGTGTGACTGTGTGCATGTTTTTGTGTAGGTGAGTATAAATTTGTGTGCCTGTTTCCATGTATGTGTGTGTGGGCATGTGAGTGTGAGAGTTTGGGCATGTGTGTGAATGGTGCATGTGTTTGTGAGTGTGACAGTGTGTAAGACTGTGAACATGTTTGTGTATGTGAATGTGAGTGTGTGTGGGGGGTGACAGGTAGCATATCTGAAGCCAGTTGGGCCTGTAGTGATCTGTTTGTGTATGTGAGTGTGAATGTGTGTGAGTGTGAGCATTTTGTGAATGTGAAAATGTGTGAGTGTGTGTGTGTGTGTAAAGGGTAACATATCTGAAGGCAATTAGGCCTGCAGTGATCTGTGCGATTTCTGATGTAAAAGAGCCAATGTGAGGGGTCTTCCCCAGCCACCCCGGCAGGTCCGCAGGTCGGCAAGCCACACTCTCCTGGTGGGGGTCCCAGCCGCAGAGGGCTCCGGGCAGTTCAGAGCTTGAAACAGAACCCAGCGATCCCATAATGAGAGGCTGAGGGTCACTCAAGACGACCTTGAGGTTGAGTTGTTTGTATCGCAGGTCTCTTGGAAGGCCTTCTTTGCTTGTAAATATTCTCTTTCAATGGAAAGTGAGTCTTCCTTTCAGAGAGGCCCCTACCCCATTTGAGCTACTCATGTTTATGCCGCCTAACTGGATGCAAGTGCATTAAATAAACATATATATTATTATATGTTTACATATAATATATTTTATATATTTTTATTAACTAAAGAGATATACGTATATGTATTTAATATGCCTAGGCAGGGAGCATGGTCCCAACATTGAAACGCTTCTGTCACCTCTTATCTAATTTCAGACCGGAGGCACCTAGGCCTTTGCTCGGTAAACCTCAGGTGCAGAAAGGCCTGGAAGGAGAAAGGTGTATTCGCTTCAGGAGAGACCTGGACCTTGAGCAGATGTGGGGGAATCACAGCACAGCTTGCCGCAGGTAGGCCGGGCCCTGGGCCCTGTGCGGGCGGAAGATGCTGGGGCTTTCATGCTCCGTTCAGATTCATTTGCTTCCAAGTGTGTTTCCTGCTTTCTGCACCCCTCCTCCCTGCACAGCATGAGATGCAGGAGCTGCCGGGATGCTGTGGGTGTGCCCTGGGCTTGCTTTCAGACAGTAGTTCCCAAGCTTGAGCATCCGAACATCCCAGGGTGCTGGCTGGAACGCAGGATGCCAGCCCCAGCCCAGAGCGCCTGGGTCAGGAGGTCTGGGAGGGACCCAGAAATGTGCACCTGCCACAGAGCCCAGACGATGTTGGTGCCGCAGGTCCACCGGCCACACTCTGGGAGCTGCTGGCCTCGGGTGATGAGCCTGCATTTCAGATCGCCCCAGGGACAGGCGGGCAGCTTCTGGCTGTCAGGAGCAGCAGTTTGGGTTTTGTATCTCTTGCTTGTATGCAAAACATCCACATGATTAAGGTTTTTAAAAAATTGTGGCGAAATACCCAAAACACAGTAACACAAACTTTGCGGCCTTACCCCTTGTGAGTCTATGGCTCAGTCACGTTGCACGCACGCACGTGGCTGCACAACCATCACCTCCGTTCTGCGCCCCCACACTTTCCACGTGCACAGCCGAAGCTCTGTGCCCGGTACGCGCCGACCCGGCATCCTCACCTCCATCCCATCCCGGAAGCCATCGTTCCACTCTCTGCCTGTTTACATTTAATTAAGTCCATGGCTCACTGTGTTTTGGGCAAAGTCGTGGTGACAGTGAAACCTGAGGCAGATCCCACAGAGGAGACGGACAGGTGACTGTGTTAAATTATGTGACAGTGCAGCAATCAAACAGCTGCCTCGTGAGAGACGGGGGTGGTAAGAGGCTCAACCAGGTGGCTTCTCTTCCTCCTCCTCCTCCTCCTCCTCTTTAACTTCAGGCTGGGAAAATGCTGTGGGCGGAGCCGCTTTGGGAAGGTGGAAAGCCTTTTACTCTCAGGTTGTTCAGTAAGAGGTTCCCGCTGTGACACTTGAAAGCCCAGTAGATGTGTCTGAATTTATAATACACTCTCGAAGTATTCATTCATAATCCTGAAGGGATTTTCAAAGCCACGAAGAGGCTGGAGAATTTTGGGTGGCTCAGGTATGGGGAAAAACTTCTAGAAGGGCTGTTTGTTCAATGGTATTAAACAGACTTTTGGGAAGAGGGCGCCAGTAGCCGCAGACACGGAAAACTCTTGGACACTTAATTCAGTTCAGCAGATATTTGTTGCCTGCTACCTGTCTCCAAAGCGCAGAGATGGCGACAGAGAAGCCCTCCGAGGTGCACGGGGCTCGGTTATTGATGGGAGTTAAAGGAATGTCAGTAACCCACGGTCCCGTCGTTCCATAGGGATGTAGGGGCCCCTCTGTGTGCAGGGACCTCTGCTGAGCACAGGTGCCCAGCGGCTTCCTTGATGCAGTGCAAAGCGGAGAGGCGGGCACTCGGTCACGAGGATGAGATCCTCCTCCTAGCCAGGGCTGCTGTGGTCAGGCTGCACTGGGAGTGGTTTCCTTATGTTCCATCACTGAAGCAGATTATTACAAAAGAGCATGATGTGTGACTGCTGGAAATACGAGTGAGGGTCTTATGAGGACATCGAAGGGGAATTCTTAACCCAGGCCAGGGAGGGTGGGATGGGCTGGTGAGTGGAGATGGTGTTGGAGTGGAGGCAGAGATAGGAAAGGAATCCACAGACCTAGGAGGGAATTCAGCCCACCCACATGCATCCAGATGGCTGCTGAGCGTCCCTCCCTGCCAGGCACAGTCCCAGCCCCGGGAATAAAGGACTGAACACAACCTACTCTCATGAGCTTGTGTTCTTGGTTGGGGGTGGTAGCAATAAACAGGGTTGGATGTAACACAGGATATGTTAGTGGTAAGTGCTAAAACAACAAGCAGAGAGAACAGGAAACTACGGTTGGGATACTGCAGTTTTACAGAGGATTGCAAGGGAAGCTGTCACCAAGAAGGTGGGATTGGAGTAAAACCCTAAAGGCAGTGAGGACAGGAGTCATGGCACCTCAGGGAAGGGTTTTCCAGACAAAGAGCAGATGCGCGAAGGTCCTGGGCAGGGGCTCCCTGGCAAGTTCAATGTGAGCAAGCCCAGTGTGGCCAGAGCAGAATGGACGTGAGGGGGAGGACGGAGGTGAGGTCCTGATGGGGACGGGGAACACGTCATGCTGAGGCTTCTTGGCCACTGAAAGCTGAGTTTCCTTTGGGTGAGATGGAAGCTACTGCGGTTTTACGAGCAGAAGACAGGTGTGACTTGACTTGTTCTCACAGCCTCTCTCTCTGGCTGCGACGGGGAATGAAACTCAAGGGGAACCGTGGTGGCAGAAGAGACACCAGCCGGGAGGGGGTTGCCCCAACCAGGTGCGGACAATGGTGGGCGAGACTGACGTGCCAGCAATGGTGTGAGTGGGAAGTGACTGGACGGGAACCGTGTTTTGAAGACAGAGCTGACAGGATGGGCTGGCCAATAGGAGGTGGGATTTGAGGCTAGAGAGAGGTCAGGAATGACTCCAGCGTCTTTGACCCAGCCAGCGTGAGGCTGGAGTTACCATCTCCCCTCTCATTGTGAAGGGGGTCAGAGCAGGAGGTGAGAAAATGAGAATTCATTCTAGGCCGACCAAGCAACAGTAGCAAAGCACAGTAACCATGGCGTGTGTGCGGGGAGCTGCCAGCCCCTAGAGTCCCCAAGGAAGGGTGTGGGTGGACGAGACAGGGACGGGCACACACAAAAAAGCTTCCCACAGCGTCTGTTCATCCAGAGTTTGGGTTTTTCTGGGTGAGCTGCCTGGTAGAAGCTGTGCAAGGGCTCAGGATGCTGCTGGGAGAATACATTTCACTTCATCCAAGATATCACTTATAAATTCTGTCATTATTTTGTATTCTTCTAAGAAAGAAATTACGCTAACACTTATGTTATGGCAGGTGACTGTTGTGTCACTTCAAGTTTGCCTCTATGCGTACTCCATGCATATTAAAGGTGCCCTTCCACACTTATTTAGACATAGAGGTTCATATCCTACATCTCTCCATGCGTGCAGAAAAGAAAGACACAAAATTAATTGGTTAAGATTTTGCAAATGTCTTCACACTCAGAGTCTGACTCCCCTGAACTACTTTGAGACTAGATTCACCCGTGTTCAGGTTTTCCGCCAGCCTGGGAACTGCATGTGCTCATGAGAGACGGGGAAGGCTGCCTTCTCTGGGAGAGTTCTCCACCGTTGTCCCGACGGCCCTTCTGCACTGTTGAAGCTGCTGCATACTTGATCTCCGTCGAGGTATTAGGGAAGGCAAATACGTCACAATTGCTGCTGGATGTGACCTGTTGCAAGGCACATCCTGTTACCAGAAATGTTAAGATTTATTAAAAAGACGTGTGGAACTAAGGGCATAGGAGTGGATTGGGGCCATCATTCCAGTCTTCCACCTTGAGGTTGGAGGGTATTTATACCCAGAAAAACATTATGAAAGGCCAAAAGAAGGAGTTGGGCTGACAAGTTTCCCAGGTGGAATTATTCCAGGTGGTACCAAGACCCAGTGTGTGTCCCAGGCATGGGTGACTGGAGTGAGGTAAGATGTCGGCCAGTGGAGTGAAATGGGGTCAAGTCCTGAGGTGTGGCAGTCGGCAGAAAGTCCGTATGATGTTTAAACCTCCTGGAATTATGGCAGGAGATGGATGGAGACTTCAGCATTCCCCTGGGACTACTGTAACAGAACACCACAAACTGGGGGGCTTAGAACAACAGGGATTTCTTCCCCCAGCGTTCTGGAAGCCGGAAGTCTGAAATCAGTGTGGCAGAGTGGGCTCCTCCCAGTGGGCATGGCTTCTGGGGTCCCTGGCAATCCTCGAGGTTCCGTGGCTCACACAGGCATCACTTTAAGCTCTTCCCTCATCACCATGTGGCCTTGTCCTCTGTGTGTCCTTGCCTCTTATAAAGATGCCAGTCATTTTGGTTGAGGGCACACCCTAATCCAGCATGAACTCAGCTTACTTTAACATGTTTGCAAAGACTGTTTCCAAATAAGATCACATTCAGAGGTTACAGGGGAGATGAGTTTGGGGGCACACTATTTAACCCAGTACAGAGAGGAAGATGGAGCCAGCTCCCCAGCTCATGCGTGGATAGGGAGGGGTGGGCAAGAGGCTGGCCGATGGAGGAGGACCGGGCTGCAGCAGCCCCTGTGGGCTGCAGGGCAGGAGGCCGGGGCAACCTCACAGGGCCTCCCTGTTGGTGGGTTTGGCCCTCAATGTCCAACCAAAACCCTCCCAGCACTTCTGTGCCATCCCCTCAGTAACCTCAACCTCTCGGCCTCCAGAACCTGGGAGCTTTTGGGTGCCTGGCGCCTACTCCAGTCCGTGCCCTCTGCCCACTCCAATGGATGTGGTGTCTCTGACCTACCCAGATTCCTGGGCCATCCTCTCCCAGAAACAACTCCAGCCCAGCATCCATTTGGCAGAGCCCCAGGCACACTTTCCGCCCCAGAGATAAAATCAAACATCAAAGGAGTATGAAATTTCACGGGAGGGCGGAAGCGTGCTGATCTGGAATTGGCAGTGGAGGCCAAGGGCAAGGTTAATGCCTGTTGTCACTGGACTGAGAATTAGGACAAACGGCCCTGTGTGGAAGCTGGGGATGACCTCATCTCCTGAGGCCACAGCTCTCCATCCGTGAGTCCAAGGGGCTGGCTTAGGGGACCGACCGTGAGGGCACCTTCACGTCCCAAACTCTCCAAGTTTAAGAACGGGCGGGCAAGGGCGCATCTGACAGGCTTTTCTGATTCCTCGTTTCTCTTTACATCAAGTGTTTTGCCCCATCATGGCTTTTATTCCTCACCTTATCTGTTGAAATAGTTCCCAAATCCATAATCCTTCTGCAAACCATAATAGTCTAATGAATTCATCCAGAAAGAGAAAGCCACGAGTTTATTACAGACGTGTTAGCATTCATCTGTGATGCAGTCTCCGTTCTGTCGCATGCTGGCCTCACTTGAGAGCTTTATTTCCTTATTCTCCCCTTGTGTAGTGGGGAAAATAAGAAAACAATGATCCCTGCAGGTGTCCAGGTCCTGATTCACAGAACCAAAGACTATGTTAGGTCACAGGCAAAGGCAGTGGATCGGCTGACCTAAAGGAGGAAGAGGGTCTGGGATTTTCCAGGTGGACCCGATGTCATCACAGGGCCTTTAAATGGAAAATAGGGCGAGGTGTGGGGAGCCCAGGTGGAGGGGGGCGAGGTGGAGGGGGGATGAGGTGGGGGGAGCCCAGGTGGAGGGGGGCGAGGTTGGGGGGGGCGAGGTGGAAGGGAGGTGAGGTCAGGGAACAAATGTCAGAGGATGTGATGTGAGGACCCTATCAGCCTTTGCTGGCCTGGAGATGGAGAAAGGGGCCTCAACCCAAGAAGACATGGAAGTCTCTAGAAGCTGAACAAGCTGAGGAAACAGATCTTCCTCCAGAAAGGAATGCAGACGCTGAAACTTTGAGTTTAGCCCAGCGAGACCTGTGTTGGGCTTCCAACCTACAGAACAGCAAGACAATGAACCTGTGGGGCTGCTGTTGGTGTTGCTGTTTTGAGATGGAGTTTTGTTCTTGTCACGCCGGCTGGAGTGCAATGGCGGGCTCACCGCAACCTCTGCCTCCCGGGTTCAAGTGATTCTCCTGCCTCAGCCTCCCGAGTACCCAGAGTCACAGGTGCGTGTCACCACGCCCAACAAAGTTTTGTATTTTTAGTAGAGATGGGATTTCACCATGCTGGCCAGGCTGGCCTGCAGCTCCTGACCTCAGGTGCTCCACCCACCTCAGCCTCCCAAGGTGCTGAAATTACAGGCGTGCACCATCGCGCCCAGCCGAGTGTTGTTTTAAGTGACTAAATTTGTGGTGACTTGTTACAGCATGGGTGGGAAACTGATGCAACAGTGATTATCGAGCCCCACCCAGACCCATTAAATCAGTGTCTCTGGGCAGCGAGGTCTCCGACAATGCTAACACCCAGCCAGAGGCTGCTCGTGAAATGATGCCGTGACATTTATTTCATAACTACTCCTGACCTCCAATAAGCTCAGCAACCCGGTAGGAGCAGGTTTCCTTGCCTGTAGAATGAAAGGTGGAGAAAATTCATCAATTGACCTTGCCCGAACTTCTACTGGGGGCCAGGGCGGGTCAGGCATGTGTGATAGAGAACGCACAGGGTTCCCTTCCGTGGCAGGGCGTCTGTCTGTGATGGACGGCTAGCTCTGACGCTGCACTGCCTACTCACGCGAACGAATCACTTCCCTGCCACCCTCCGTAAATGTAGGTGATGCAACAATTCCAGGCAGATGAAAGCCCAGTGTGGAAGCCTTCATGCTACCAGAAGCAGCCACCTAGCTTCCTGTGGAATCAGTGAGGAGGGGAGTGCATTCCTTAGGGCCTCTTCCAGCGGCAATGGTGGTTGTATCACCCACGTTTATGGTGGGCGGGAGGGAAGCGATTCGTTCACACGAGCAGGCAGTGCAGTATCAGAGCTAGCCTGGGGGCCAGCCCAGGCCAGCACTCCGGGGAGGCTGCTGCAAAGAGGGTCTCCCATATCCCAGCTCTGCTCCCAAGCACAGACGGTCTCTTGGGCTCCAGGAAGACTCGAGACACCCAAAGCTCCTCACCTGACAGTCTGAAGCCTCCAGCCCAGCAGGAAAGACAGGGCCCTTTTCCTAGACATCCCAGAAAGAGCCACATGGCAGCTGATTGGTTCTAATCTTGTCCCACAACTGTCCCTAGATCAGTTACTGTGACCAGGAGGACACTCGTGGAGCCACATCTAGTCCACGGCCACACTCTGAGACGGGGACAGGAAACATGGGCTGAAACTTGTCTCTGGATTGCAGATATAGGAGATGAGCTTGCAACCAGAAGGAGCTTCCGATGAAAACAGTCTGAGAGCTCTTCGATCTTGCTGAGCTTGAGAAGGCTGTGGTTCTCCCGATACTCCACGCCCAGGCCCACACACGGCTGGCATGCTGTCTGTCCATCACCTTCATGCTTCCTTCCAAGCTGGCCCAGTCACGCCCAGCCTGCTGTCAGCTGCAGAATCACAGTGAGGCCAGGAAGCTGTTTACAAAGGTGTGTGCTGTCAGGCCAGGCTGGGGTGCGTCATGGGCCAGGAGGTCAGTAGCACTGCAAAGTAGGTGGGGACATTTCTGTGATGTCATCTTGAACGTGTTCCCCAGAGGAAGTCCCACCCATAAAGCCAGATTCAAGAAGTTCTTGTTCTTAAAGCTCACAGGACCCCATCCGGCCTCTGAAAGTCTTAAACATCTGAAAGCTTAAAGTGCCGCAGACTGGCTTCCCTGGAGGCAGAGGGTGAGATGGAGGTAGAATGCCGCCTGATTTCCAAGAGGAGGCTCCCTGTGGCGAACCTCTGCAGAGAGGAGAGGCAGGGCGGGGGTGCAGGCAGAGGAAGCAGCCTCCCCCACGGGACCTAGGACAGCCACGACCCACCCTGCAGAGCACTCTGGAGCTAGAGCTGTCCCTACTAGTGTTGAGTTGAGTGGGTCTCTACATTCCCTCGTGAATCTGAACCTGGATTGTGGAATGTTTGTTGTTTAATTGTAGGAACTCTTTATATATAATGGATATTAATCCTTTATCAGACATAGGACTTTCAAATATTTCTCCCATTTTGTGAGTTGCATTTTCACTATTAGCAAGCACCTTTGATCCATAAAAGGTTTTAATTTTTACATAGTCCTTGTTTTGTTTTGGGTGGTGCTGTTACTCACATATCACATACAGTACTTCAGGACAGGCAATCAGTACATCCTCCCAACCTGTAGCAAAGAAAAGGGCCTAAGCCCCAGGCCCAGGCTGGTCTGCATATTCTGTCCCTATGCACTGTGATTGGTTTGGAGATGGGCAAGGACCCAATTTGTCCCAGTGAGGTTCAGTTCAGAACTTTTCTTAGAATGACTGGGGAGGAAGCTTTACTCACCTACCTCTGAGGCTAAGAGCCAGTTAGGAACTTCTGGAAGCCATCTGGTCACCAAGAGAGGAGGGTGTAATGGAGAGGAAGGCATGGAGAGAGAAGGTGTGCATGTGAGTGTGTGATTGACTGATTATGTGCATTGGTAATTGATAACTTACCCATGCCGCCTTACACCAACTTGAGTTTGCTTTCTTTCACTTGCAACAAAAAAAGCCCTGATGGATAGAGAGCTTACTTTGGAAGCCTTTTACTGCCTCCTCCATTGAACAGATGAGGGAACTGAGGCCCGGGGAGGGGAGCTCACATAGCTGATACATTTCATCAGGAACTATTAAAGGTCTCTTGCAAGAAGGACACCTTTTCATATATTTGCATGGTCTTCCTTGGGAGACAAGATCTTTGTCTCGATTTTGCTCTCACCCTCTGTGCTAGGAGAAGGGACAACTTGGGGTCCCTTGATTCCAAAAAGAAAACTAAGTAGGAAATCACAGAGGGCCCTGATACAGTGTGGTTCTGGTGCCTCCAGTCAGATCTCACTTTGAATCGTAATTATCCCCACTGTTAAGGGCAGGGCCTGGTGGAGATAATTGAATCACGGGGAGTTTTGCCCCATACTGGTCTCTTGGCAATGAATTAAGTCTCAGGAGATCTGGTGGTTCTATGAATGGGAGTTCCCCTGCACAAGCTCTCTTGCGTGCCGCCGTGTAAGATGTGACTTTGCTCCTCATTCACCTTCTGCCATGATTGTGAGGCTTCCCCAGCCATGTGGAACTGTGAGTCCATCAAACCTTTTATAAACTATCCAGTCTCAAGGATGTCTTTATGAGCAGCGTGAGAACAGACTGATACAGCCCACAAGTCAGTAAGGAAACCAGGTTCTATACAAAAGACCAAACAAAATTCATATTTGAAACTTATCCTGAAACAGTGTTCAGGGTTCAGAGAAATAAAACAAGGCTTAGACATTTTTTGACAGATTTATATGGGGTGAAAAGTGAAAGGTTCCTTCACACGCTAACATATTTCTTTACATCCTTGCACAAGTTTTCCTTTGCTTATTTAAAAAAGGCAACATAATATCCATATTTTTCTGCAACTTGCTTTAAAAGAAAAGTTGACAATATACTGTGACTGTTTTTCCAGGGCAGAATATGCCAAATCAACTTCATTTTTTTTAATAGGTCCATATTTTAATTTCATTTGATGAACACTAAGGTTGTTTTGATTTTTGTTATTACAAACTATTCTGCACATACATCCTTAGGCATAGAAAGCTATAAATCTGGGGTTAGGTACAGAATCACTTTCAAAAGCAAGAGGATTAGACAGAGATTCATTGGCCTGATTGCAAAGTCTCTCTTGTGCTGTCGAGTGACCTGTGTGGGCGTCTCTCAATATATTTATTGTTTGGGTGTTTTCGGCATCTACTAAAATAGATCTTCCTCATATTTCCTATTTGAACATATTTTTAGCTATTCTCTTGCATTTTTCTCTTCAAATAACCTTTAATAAATATGACATGTTAATAAATGCTTCATTAAATATTGATTGTATATATCCTAAATGTTAATTTATGCCTTCATGATATTGAGTTTTCTTTTATCCTTTTCAGTATAGACTTATAATTTCCTTCAGAGAGAGACTGAATACGTGGGTAATAGTTTCATTTCTTCTTTTCACTGTTTGTCACTATGACTCTCCTCCTTACCTTGCTGAATTCAGCAGCAAGCGCGGAACCACGTTGAATGTCCCTGGTGCCAGCAGATGTCAGTTACCTTGCTGAATTCAGCAGCAAGCCCGGAGCCACGTTGAACGTCCCTGGTGCCAGCAGATGTCACTTACCTTGCTGAATTCAGCAGCAAGCCCGGAGCCACGTTGAACGTCCCTGGTGCCAGCAGATGTCACTTACCTTGCTGAATTCAGCAGCAAGCCCGGAGCCACGTTGAATGTCCCTGGTGCCAGCAGATGTCACTTACCTTGCTGAATTCAGCAGCAAGCGCGGAACCACGCTGAATGTCCCTGGTGCCAGCAGATGTCACTTACCTTGCTGAATTCAGCAGCAAGCCTGGAACCACGTTGAATGTCCCTGGTGCCAGCAGATGTCACTTACCTTGCTGAATTCAGCAGCAAGTCCAGAGCCATGTTGAATGTCCCTGGTGCCAGCAGATGTCACTTACCTTGCTGAATTCAGCAGCAAGTCCAGAGCCATGTTGAATGTCCCTGGTACCAGCAGATGTCACTTACCTTGCTGAATTCAGCAGCAAACCCAGAGCCACTTTGAATGTCCCTGGTACCAGCAGATGTCACTTACCTTGCTGAATTCAGCAGCAAGCCCGGAGCCACGTTGAATGTTCCTGGTACCAGCAGATGTCACTTACCTTGCTGAATGAAGCAGCAAGCGCGGAGCCACGTTGAATGTCCCTGGTACCAGCAGATGTCACTTACCTTGCTGAATGAAGCAGCAAGCGCGGAGCCACGTTGAATGTCCCTGGTGCCAGCAGATGTCACTTACCTTGCTGAATTCAGCAGCAAGCGTGGAACCACGTTGAATGTCCCTGGTGCCAGCAGATGTCACTTACCTTGCTGAATTCAGCAGCAAGCGCGGAGCCACGTTGAATGTCCCTGGTACCAGCAGATGTCACTTACCTTGCTGAATGAAGCAGCAAGCGCGGAGCCACGTTGAATATCCCTGGTACCAGCAGATGTCACTTACCTTGCTGAATTCAGCAGCAAGCCCAGAGCCATGTTGAATGTCCCTGGTGCCAGCAGATGTCCCTTACCTTGCTGAATTCAGCAGCAAGCGCGGAGCCACGTTGAATGTCCCTGGTACCAGCAGATGTCACTTACCTTGCTGAATGAAGCAGCAAGCGCGGAGCCACGTTGAATGTCCCTGGTACCAGCAGATGTCACTTACCTTGCTGAATTCAGCAGCAAGCGCGGAGCCACGTTGAATGTCCCTGGTGCCAGCAGATGTCACTTACCTTGCTGAATTCAGCAGCAAGCCCGGAGCCACGTTGAATGTTCCTGGTACCAGCAGATGTCACTTACCTTGCTGAATTCCGCAGCAAGCCTGGAGCCACGTTGAATGTCCCTGGTACCAGCAGATGTCACTTACCTTGCTGAATGAAGCAGCAAGCGCGGAGCCACGTTGAATGTCCCTGGTGCCAGCAGATGTCACTTACCTTGCTGAATTCAGCAGCAAGCCCAGAGCCATGTTGAATATCCCTGATACCAGCAGATGTCACTTACCTTGCTGAATTCAGCAGCAAGCGCGGAGCCACGTTGAATGTCCCTGGTACCAGCAGATGTCACTTACCTTGCTGAATGAAGCAGCAAGCGCGGAGCCACGTTGAATATCCCTGGTACCAGCAGATGTCACTTACCTTGCTGAATTCAGCAGCAAGCGCGGAGCCACGTTGAATGTCCCTGGTGCCAGCAGATGTCCCTTACCTTGCTGAATTCAGCAGCAAGTCCAGAGCCATGTTGAATGTCCCTGGTACCAGCAGATGTCACTTACCTTGCTGAATTCAGCAGCAATCCCGGAGCCACGTTGAATGTTCCTGGTACCAGCAGATGTCACTTACCTTGCTGAATTCAGCAGCAAGCGCAGAACCACGTTGAATGTCCCTGGTACCAGCAGATGTCACTTACCTTGCTGAATGAAGCAGCAAGCGCGGAGCCACGTTGAATGTCCCTGGTACCAGCAGATGTCACTTACCTTGCTGAATTCAGCAGCAAGCCCAGAGCCATGTTGAATGTCCCTGGTACCAGCAGATGTCACTTACCTTGCTGAATTCAGCAGCAAGCGCGGAGCCACGTTGAATGTCCTTGGTACCAGCAGATGTCACTTACCTTGCTGAATTCAGCAGCAAGCCCGGAGCCATGTTGAATATCCCTGGTACCAGCAGATGTCACTTACCTTGCTGAATTCAGCAGCAAGCCCGGAGCCACGTTGAATGTTCCTGGTGCCAGCAGATGTCACTTACCTTGCTGAATTCAGCAGCAATCCTGGAGTCACGTTGAATGTCCCTGGTGCCAGCAGATGTCACTTACCTTGCTGAATTCCGCAGCAAGCCTGGAGCCATGTTGAATGTCCCTGGTACCAGCAGATGTCACTTGCTACTGTCTTTAATTGTAACTGCGTTTCATGTTTCACCAATTTAAAGTTTTCTAGTTATCGCTATGTATGTCTTACTATGTTAGAACTTCCTTCTGTCAATAGCCAAGAGAAAACAGTAATAATTATCAAGTTTCCTTAGCATTTTTGCCATTCAATGATTGAATCATAGTTTGTATCCTTTAGCCTATTGTAGTAGTTAGCCGTCAATAAAACGCCCAATAAATACTTACCTGGCAGGGGAAATACCATGATCACGAAGTTGGTTTTCCCAGAGCGAGGCTTATCCATTGTACTCCAGATGCGCTGACCCCTGTGATTTCCCCAAATGTGGGAAACTCGACTGCGTAATGTGGTCGTGGGGACTGCGTTCACACTGTCCCCTGGTCTCTTATAAAAAAATAAATAAATAAAACAAAATACCCAATAATTCTCAAATCCTGGCATTCACATGCCATGACGCCCTCTTCCTCATCGTGTAGGGCTGACCCATGTAATCCACAGATGATTGTGGAATAACAAAGCATGAATTCCAAACCTAAGCTATAAAATATCTCAAAGTACTTGCTATGGGGAATTAGCTGCCATGTTGTGAGGATCCTCAAAGAGTCCTGAAAGTTCCATGTGGCCAGGGACTGAGGCCTCCAGCCAGCAGCTGTGGGTGCCTCCAAGGTCGCCATCTTGGAAGCCAGTCTTCCACCCCCTGTAAGCCGTCAGATGACTGCAGCCATGTTAACTTCTTGACTATAACTTCTTGAAAGACACTCTAAGCTAGAGCCACTTAAACTGCTGTGGGTACATAATGGAAACTGTGATAAAATGCATATCTGTTGCTTTAAGCTGCTAAGTCTTGAGGTGATTTGTTATGCAATGGCAGATAACTAATGCGTATACAAATTGATTTTTAAATAACTTTTCCGACGTTATTTCGTCCTTTTATTATTGGAATAAAAATAGTTTAGTCATGATATATTATTCTTTAATTCACTGGTGGATTCTATCTGTTGATAGTAAATTTTGAATTTTGTTATTCTTATTTGCAAAAGTGATTAGGCCCAATGGGTATTTCTTGACCTGTTTGTGAAGAACATAATTCTGGAAGTGTTACTTGGAGCTCTGACAAAGGCAATTCTATTAAAACACCCCGGGAAGCATCTGCATAAAGATCGCGCCTCTCGGAGACTGACGATGCTCCTTAGTGCGGCGTTTTTACCGCGTGAATCCAAATTACCTGGGGTGCCTGTGAAATTCAGGTGTTCAGGCTTTATTCAGTAAAAATCTGTGATTCAGGTCTGGAAACCCACATTTTAACAAGCTTTACCAGGAATTCTTGTGCACACAAAAGTTTTAAAACTCTATCTTAATATATTAAAGGTTCTGGGAAGTTCAACAATTAAAAAAAATACCCTTATGGTAAACAAATTCATTTTTGAGGGGAAGCTTTCTTTCTCTGTCCGTTAGACACATTTCTAAAAATTTTAGTTTCGATTTATAATTGTATGTTTTAAATATATATATGGATATTGCTGTGCTTATTAGATTTTGGTGTCAATTTTATCAGTCTTGTAGAATATACTAGAACATTTTCTGTGTTTTTTTCTAGGCTTCAGAATAGTTTAAATCACAGAGGATTTACCTGTTCCTAGAGAGTTGGATGGTAAATTGTTGACATCCTTCTCATTTTTTTAATAATTATTATCCCGATTTTCTACTTCTTTATTTGACTCTGGTAATTACTCCTTTCAGCCAGATAATAAGTGTCTATTGGTACGAAGGTGTACATGGTACTCTCTACGTTTTAAAAAATCTCTGCCATATCACTAAGTATTTTGTCTTACTTCTATCATGCAAAATTTAGTTTCTCTCTCTCTCTCTCTCGCTCTGGCGCTTACTCTTGCTGGGGTTTGCCAAGAGAGTTATCTATCTTAGCCTATTCAAAGCTGTGATTCTTTATCAGTTCTGCCTTTTATTCCTTATTCTTTTCTATACAACTATTTCTTTTACCATTTCACCTATCTTATTCATTAATTTCTTGTTTTTTCTTAGCTTCTTCAGTTAAATATTTAATTCATTTGTTTTTAGCCACTTTGTTAATAATAAGAGCGCGTCGGTCCA
This sequence comes from Aotus nancymaae, assembly GCF_030222135.1. NCBI lineage: Eukaryota > Metazoa > Chordata > Mammalia > Primates > Aotidae > Aotus > Aotus nancymaae. The sequence goes on along the minus strand of NW_026988433.1, from coordinate 2,918,003 downwards.
GGCATTTCCCCCTGATTACAGGCTGGGCCCCATTCTGGCTTGTGTTACAGCTATTGCTTGTTTTTTTTTAACCTTCATCTGAAACAAAGTTTGAATCTGTAAAAGAGACACATAAGGAAGAGTATCCAGTGTTTACAATTTAAGAAGCCTCCCTTTTCCTCTCCCTTAGTGCCCCAGGACTCCTTGTCCGCTTTCCCAGAAAAAGCATGCTGGATTACTGCAGCCATCTCTGGTCCACTTCCATTTGAAAAAGGTGTTTTCAGCACCTCATGGTGATATAGTATCCATTTTAGACATGATCTGTTAACTGCCTGTTGGAAGAAACCGTGGTCTCTTTTGTATGTGGGCCCTGCCTCCTTCCCTGCCACTCTCCCAGTATGAGTGAGATTATTTTTCTGTGATTATTTCTATAGCTCAATCACTTCTCAGGGCTTGTATCTGGATCATCTTATCTTGCCCAGTTTCTCCTGTGAATGTGGGAGGAAGGTTTGCCAATGAGCCTGGCCGGACCCAGGTTCTTCTCTCCTTGAATAGCGGCGGCAGCAGCGAGTCTTCAGCTTGACCTCTCAAGTCCACGGTGGCGGCTGCGGAAGGATGGCCACGCATTTGGCTGCAGCCTCACCCGATACCTGAGAAAGTCGGCCGAGAGCTTCCCGCTTGGAAGAACTCAGCAGCTTTTGTCTTGCACTTTATTTTGTTTTCTTTTCTTATTGTTGAGTTTATTTTTTTATTTTACTTTAAGTTCTGGGATACATGTGCTGAACGTGCAGGTTTGTTGCGTGGGTATACACGTTCCATGGTGCTTTGCTGCACCTATCAGCCCGTCATACAGGCTTTAAGCCCCGCATGCATTAGGTATTTGTCCTAATGCTCTCCCTCTCCTCACCCCCGCCCAACCCTCCGACAGGCCCCGGTGTGTGATGTTCCCCTCCCTGTGTCCATATGTTCTCCTTGTTCAACGCCCACTTATGAGTGAGAACATGCAGTGTTTGGTTTTCTGTTTTGTTTTAGTTTGCTGAGATTGACGGTTTCCAGCTTCATCCATATCCCTGCAAAGAAATGAACATATTCATTTTTATAGCTACATAGTATTCCATGGTGTGTATGTGCCGCATTTTCTTTATCCAGTCTATCATTGGTGGGCATTTGGGTTGGTTCCAAGTCTTTGCTATTGTGAACAGTGCTGAATTAACATACGTGTGCATACCACAATGAGATGCCATCTCATGCCAGTTAGAACGGCGATTATTAAAAAGTCAGGAAACACAGATACAGGTGAGGCTGTGGAGAAATTGGAATGCTTTTACACTATCGGTGGGAGTGTAAATTATTCCAACCGTTGTGGAAGACAGTGTGGCGATTCCTTAAGAATCTAGAACCAGAACAATTTGACCCAGCAGTCCCATTACTGGGTATATACCCAAAGGATTATAAATCATTCTACTTTGTTCTATTTTTACTTATTACAGAATATTTTATTTTATTTTATTTTATTTGAGATAAGGCCTTGCTCTGTCACCCTGACTAGAGTACAGTGGCACAATTAAGATTCACTGTAGCCTCCACCTCCCAGGCTCAGGTGATCCTCCCACCTCAGCCTCCAGAGCAGGTAGGACTACCGATGCACTACTCTGCCCGGCTACTCTTTAATTCGTTTGTAGAGACAGGGCCTCACTGTGTGGCCCAGACTGGTCTCAAACTCCTGACCTCGAGCAGTCTCCTGTATTGGCTTCCCGAAATGCTGGGATTACAGACGTGAGCCACTGAACCCAGCCTACTATGGAATATTTTAACTTAAACAAGTGAACAGAGTAGTGTAATGAACTCCCAGCTTCAGAAAGAGAGAGAGAGAATAGTGAGTCACTCAGCTTTAAGAATTATCATCTCACAGCCAACCTGACTTCATCTATACCTCCAGCCACCTTCCCCACTCCTCTATTACCTTGAAGCAAATCCTAGAAATCACATTTTATTCATAAATATTTCAGTATGTATCTCTAACAGATAAGGACGCTTTCTTTAATATACCCATGACGCCATTATCCTAAAATAGTAATTCCTTAATATCATCAAAAATCCACTTAGTATTCAAATTTCCGGTTGTCTCCTAAAACTCACGTGGGGTCAAACCACAACTCTGTGATTTTAGGTTTTACTTGTTGGTTTGAACCGGGGGCTGAACAGCTCCATGCCTGCTGACTGGCTGAACTCTGTTTTCATCTCTGGAGTTCCCAGCCATTTTTTTTCCTTCAATATTTGTGGAAGAAACCAGTTTCTTTTGTCCCATTTCCTAGTTTTCGATTTAGCTAATCACATCCTTAAGGGTGTTGTTTGATATTTTTCTCTGTCCTCTGTGTTTTTTTGTGGATTGATGTTGGAGTGCTGGGGTTCCTGAAGCTCAATTTTTTTTTTTTTTTTTTTTTTTTTTTTTGAGACGGAGTTTCGCTCTTGATACCCAGGCTGGAGTGCAATGGCGCGATCTCGGCTCACCGCAACCTCCGCCTCCTGGGTTCAGGCAATTCTCCTGCCTCAGCCTCCTGAGTAGCTGGGATTACAGACACGCGCCACCGTGCCCAGCTAATTTTTTGTATTAGTAGAGACGGGGTTTCACCATGTTGACCAGGATGGTCTCGATCTCTTGACCTAGTGATCCACCCGCCTCGGCCTCCCAAAGGGCAGGGATTACAGGCTTGAGCCACCGCGCCCGGCCGCTCAATGTTTTTTAACAGGAAAACTGTCTGTGTGAGATGTCCTCTCAGCAGGAGGCATACAATGCCTGGTTGTCTTTTATTTTAACAGACCTGTGTTCAATGCTGGATCCATTATTTCAAGAAGGCTTGCAAAATGTTAATACTGTTTTTTATTGTTTCTTCATCTGTTCAGTGGAATAACTCCACAACGAGAAGCTTCCTCTCAAATACGATCTGGTACTTGTGTGGCAATATTTTAAGTCTTTTTATTTCATTAACATACATCAACAACAAACATAAGATTTGCTGTGTATATATTCCACATGTGTGCATGGAAACTGAGGGCTCCGAGTTGTCAAAGACTCCCTCTCAGATACTGTTTGGTAATTGTGTGGCAATATTTTCCTTCTTTTTCACACATCAACAGCAGACATAAGGTTTGCTACGTATATATTCCATGTACTTGGAAACTGAGGGCTCCGAGTTGTCAGAGACTCCTAGAGCTGCCTAAGGAGTTTCATCAATAGATCTCTCGTTGCTGGTCAGCAGCTTGAAGACAGTTCCTTGACAGTGTCTGGCTGTCTAGAAGAGGACAGTCCATGGAGCTTGGTGTGCCCATGTGACTGTGTTCTGGCCATTGAGATAACAGTGGACAGCGTGAGGCTGCTTTCGTGAAGCTGTCGTAGAAGGCAGCTTTGCTGGCTCCTGACATCTTCTTTACCTCTTCCTCGTGCTTGGAACACGTGGAATGCAGAAGAGAGAGCTGGAGGCCCTGCAGCCTTCTTGGACTAGGCAGTCAAGCTCCACACCCTAGAAATAGCAGACATAAAGGCCACAAAGTCCACGGATCCCTGAAACTCTGCATGCCGTATTAATCTGAGCTGCCCACCTGCAGGTTGCTTTTACATGGGAGGGAAATAGATTCGTATCTTCTGTAAGATACTGTGTTGGGGGTAGGGAGGTTCTGTTAATCTTGATGGGTGGAGTTGTGTAGCTCCCACATCCTCCCAGGCGAAGCAGCTCCTCTCTTCAGTTTGCAAACTGTGAAGACCTGCTTGGAGAAGGGATGGGGGCAGCACGGGTCCTGCTCCCCTTTGGCACCCCCTCCACTGGCTCCAGCTCAACAGCCTGTAATTCGGATGACGCACGACCCCACTCATCTACTCCAGTCCTGAGTTAGGGTTAAACGGAAGTAACGTGCTCCAGATACAACTCTGGTCTTATCTTCTACCTCTTTAAAGCATCTGTAGAGGCACAGACGCCAGCAGCCGTGGTCTCCCTCCTGCTGGAGTCTGTCATCTCGTTTGCAGGCACCTGGGATCTTATGGGGCTTTTTAACTTCCAATCATAAAACAGCTCTCTCTGTCATCCAAGGCATGCATGGGCCATCTCAGCTCTTTGATCCCCTCTCTCCCTAACAGGGCTCACCCCCTTGGACGTGTTTCTCCAACATGTCTGGTTCTGCCACCACACACACACAAAAGGAGGAATGTGGTGTCTTCTCCGTTATGACTGTCTTGTCTGGAGAATTTGCCAGAATTCATGGAGTTGCATAAAGGAGTTAAGTGGACAAATGGGCTATGTTTAAGCTCAATTGTTCTGAGCTATGAAAATACAAAAATATGCCTCTACCTTGCTTCTTCTGGATCTTATTAAGGGTCTAGAAATCTGCAGTAAGACATAAATGCCATCTACCCTATCTGAGACTTTTGAGTCCATAAAGCAAATCATCACCCTCTTAGTAAGACTTGCTGGTTTTTTCTGATTAACAAAAGGCTAACGGGCTCATTTCTGATATTTCATGTGGGAGCTTCGCATTTGGGTGTCAACAGATATCTCAGACCAAGGTGTGTGTTCACAGATCTTTCTGCAGTGTTGCACCTTTAGTAAATAAAAAAGAAGCGAGGGGTAGAGATAGCAAATGCACACACGGGGCAGAAGGGATTGGTTTGAGACTAAGCCTAATCTAATCTAATCTGAGACTCAAATGTACGACTCATTACGAGACAATGATGCACCTGCGCTCATTTCCACTTTACAAACGTGGAAACTGAGCTAGCGAGTGATGCAAACGCAATTAAGTTCCAGCCTTGTCCACTTCCAAAGCCCACGATCTTCCCCTCTCCTGCTCTCCCGCCGATGGTTTGGGCTGGGTCATGAACCTCGGGTGCCACCAAATCTATCCGTGGGAGGCCCTTGCAGGAGAGCGTCTGGAAGGGAGAGGGCGTAGGAGACCTATCTGGAGGTTCTGTTTGCAGGGAAAGGCCATTGCTTTTCTGGAGTGTGGAGTCTGGAGGTGATAAGGAGGCTGAATAAAGCTCCTTAACACAGGACTCCAGGCCCAGCAAAGGAACATGAGAGGAACAAAAGCAAAGCCAGGCAACTCATGTAGGAAGGCGGTCACTGGCGGCTCCCCTTCCGATTTCAGAGCGCTGTGGAGGCTATGGGGCTGCATTTCACATTCTCTTCCTTTACCGATTACAAGTTGTTACATGAAACCACAGGGAAATGCTTGAATCATCTGAACAACGTTTTCTCCCTAATTGAATAGATTCTTCAGTTTAAAGAATGCTCTGAAGACGTTTTGTCCCCGGGCTTCCATCCTTGGCTCCTGAGTCTCATTCCACAGCCCCACCCGAGACTTCCCCTGCTTCAGGCTCATTTATCCAAGTGTCTGCCGGGCCGCCACCTGGATGTCCTGTGGGCACTGCTGCTCCGCACATCTGACTCGGAGATCCTCTTCCTCCTGCAGGGGCATTTTCGGGGCTGGCCCCTCTGTCCGCCCACACACCTGGGCTACCACCCCTGGAGCCTTGACCCCCTCCCTCCTCTTCATCCTCTCCTCACTCAAATCACCAAACCCTCGACCCCAGGCTGGGACAGTCACTCTTTCTTCGTGGGCACATGCATATCTATCGGCTGCCGGGTCGTCTGCATATGTGTCTATTTTCCCAGCTGGACGGTGAGCAACCCGGAGGCAGAGAGAAGACTCACTTCCTCTTTTCATCTGTAATCCCCAGCAGCACCTGACAGGAGACTTCGGTAAATACTTGTCGGGCGATTATTGCTGAATGACTTGTAGATGCAAAATGCTATCTAAGCGTGAGAGGCAGCACAGGTGTGTGGAGGCGGGGACGGAGAGGAAATCTGTTTACAGCTTATACTTGTTCATGAGCACAGCCATGAGCCGCATGCTGGGGGTGCGATAAAAAGGCAGGAAGGACGTCACCAGAGCCCCCAGTGACGGACAGCATGTGAGCAGGTGCATAAGGAGCACTTTCTGGAGTGTGTAACACAGGCAGGGCCTGGGTGCTGTGACAGGGAGTGGCGGGGACCTGCTTTTCACAGAGTGATAGTGAAGGGTGGCCTGAGGAAGTGAGAGTTAATGTGACTGTGAGGAGGGATGCCAAAAGAACATTCCAGAAAGAGGGAAGGGCATGTGTCGAATGCCCAGGCCGCCTGGAGCCCCGTGATGTGCAGGGAGCGTGGTGGTAGGAGATGAGGGTGGCCAGGTGACAGCACCGGGTCTGGAGGAGCCCGCAGGTAGGGGAGGGGCGCCAGTTTATTCTCAGACCCTTGAGAAACCAATAAGGGATTTGTTTCGTTTTTTTGTTTTGAGATGGAATTTCACTCCTGTCGCCCAGGCTGGAGTACAATGCGTGCTATCAGCTCACTGCAACCTCCGCCTCTCAGGTGCCCGCCACCACGCCCAGCTAATTTTTTGTATTTTTAATAGAGATGGGGTTTCACCACGTTGGCCAGGCTGGTGTCAAACTCCTGACTTCAAGTGATCCGTCTGCCTCAGCCTCCCAAAGTGCTGGGATTACAAGTGTGAGCTACTGCTCCCAGCCCAATAAAGGATATTCTTAAACTGCTAATCAATGTATTAAAATAGTCCACATAACTATCTGCAATGCTGACTTCAACCCCAACTCCTGGCTCCACAGTGATGGGAATAATCTGCTTAGCAGTCTCGAGAGGGCTGTGTAGGTTGGTGAGTCGCGGGTGTGTTCTCTGGAAGGAAGCCTGTCATAGAAGCTTCACTACGAGGAGCTTTTCGTGTGGTGATTCTCAAAGGCTGGGGAGGCGGCTATCTAGGCTGGTCCTTTCACTTGGAGATTCCCTGCCTTTGCAGTCCTGGTGGAGTCGGTACGCACCTTTTCCAGGGATTTCACATTGAGGCTCATTAGGGAGGCTCGAATTCGGTGAATTGCCACCTCTGGCCCCGTGAGTGTTTTCCCATGTCTTTAAAAGCCATGGTCCAGCATGGCTCCCTGACCCACTTGTTCACTGGCGAAGGCCAACAGCACTGAGTCAGGAGTGAGGGCGGCGGCCCACAGCTCCACAGCCCCCCCGACCGCAACTTCCTCAGAAGAAAAGGCCCAAGAAAGCGTTTTCAGCAACTGTTTGGAGAACAGATCGGGGAACCATTTAGGAGGCTGTAATGGCAGGGGCCAGGCGGGATAGGGTGGGGCTTAGGCCAGGCAGGGGCAGTGGCGTTTACAGACGTGGGCAGTTGAGGTGCATGCCAGTCCACAGAGGTTGATTTCAGGAAGGCAATTCCAAATTCAGCCCCAAAATTCAATTTCCGAGTAGAGGTACAGGCACACAGTAAGATGTATGAGTCTGAAGCTCAGGTTTGTGGGAGAGAGATATAAATTTGGGCCTGTTTCGCATGCAAAGAGCATACAAAGCCACGGGATGGATGATCTCATCTCTAGGAAGATGTCGGAGTGAGCAAAGACGGGGAGCCAGAAACAGCCTCCAGGAACTTCTGCGCAGACACTAGAAGGAAAGGGAGGCCCAGTGAGGTCCCTGGCGTGGGAGTGGCTGGGCAGGTGATGGAAGACCAGGAAATGGGGGGCCTGGAGGTGGAGACAGAGGACTGCTTCAAGGAGTAGGAAGCGAGGCGGTCACGTGCAATGTCGCTGAACTTCAGAGTAACACGATGACCCACGAGTGACTGGAGCACGCAGTGAGAGAGAAGGACGAAGTTCTCACGTTTGAGAGCAGATAGGGCAACCAGAGTTGACGACAATGTGTGGCATGTTTCAAAATGACTAGAAGGAGGGGCTCCAGATGTTCCCAACACAGAAATGCTGAGCACCGGGCTGATGGCAGCCCCGGGACCCCGGCTCCATTACTGCACATCGTATGCACGTAACCAAGTATCACGTGGTCAGATAAATATGTAGGAATATTAAGTATCCATTTTAAAATCTAAGGAAAAGAAAAAGAAAAAAGCGATCATTGGGTTGGAAGGAACCAGCGTTCTGCAGAGAGCTGGGTGTGACGGGTAGCAGTGGAGCCAGACCGAGAGGCTGGAGGAGCGGACGGAGGGTGCGGGCGTGAGGTGGTCAGGCTGAGCTTGCGCAGGGCGTGCCGTGAAGAGAAGCTGGCGTCGGCAGGAGCGACGGCTGGTGTGCGGGACAACAGGTTCATGACTCCCTGGAGTAGATGAGGCGAGTCAGTGTGTGGAAGAAAATGACCCACTGGAGGAGAGATTGATTTTTCGGGAAAATGAAGGGTCAGCAGAAGGCACAGCCATGGAGTGGCGGAGAGCAGAGGTTTCCAGAAAATAGGAGGAGGCTCTGGCTGCTGACTGTGGGAAGGAGCATTCGCTCCATCAATACAGGAAAAAGTGCGACAGGTGCAGATACCGGAAAGACTGCAGACTTGGTAGTGGGGGCTTGAGGTGTTTACTTTTGCAAGGAACCGTGAGAGCTACGAGCACCACTCTTAGAAGGGCACTGGGGCAGCATCACCTCCGTAACCACTCGTGGAAGCTTTTAGTCAACTCGGGGACTGCCTGGCATTTTCCAAAGGCCACCAGGATGCGTAGCCCAGGTGACAACCACAGAGTCTGTCTTCTTTCTGGACGTTATCAGTGCTGGGCAGACCATGGGAGCTGAGGCTTTCACTGGAATTCAGAGAGCAGGGAAAACCCCGCGGGAAATGAGGCCTGGAGGGGAGGTGCAGGCAGCGCCTGGCCCACGGCAGGAACACTGGAGGAGGATTCTGTGGGCCAAGTGTGCACGGGTTTCATGCCACATCCAGCTCCAAGCATCAGGCCGCCCAGGGAATGATGCTCCCGCCGCCAGGATCTGCAATACGGATCACAGCTCATGCATGCGCTCCATGCCTCCCTGGTTAATGTCAAACACAGCCCCTTACCGAGCCCCAGCTCCTGCAGGATCTGGCCTTTGCGGTGGAGGTGACCAGCCATCCTGTTGACTCAAGACTTAGGGGTTTCCTGAACTAGGGACAGGAGACGACAGAAGCTAGAGTGCCACCCCCACCCTGACCCCGACCACCCCACAACCTTTACGTTCTGTATACTGAGGCTCAAATGCTGGGCTTCTGGTGAGTTTCTGGAATGTTCCAGCCTCGGGGCTTTCACTCTTTTTTTTTTTTTTTTTTTTTTTTGAGACAGAGTTTCACTCTTGTTACCCAGGCTGGAATGCAATGGTGCGATCTCGGCTCACTGCAACCTCTGCCTCCTGGGTTCAGGCAATTCTCCTGCCTCAGCCTCCTGAGTAGCTGGGATTACAGGCCCGCGCCACCACGCCCAGCTAATTTTTTGTATTTTTAATAGAGACGGGGTTTCACCGTGTTGACCAGGATGGTCTCGATCTCTTGACCTCGTGATCCACCTGCCTCGGCCTCTCAAAGTGCTGGGATTACAGGTGTGAGCCACCGCGCCCGGCCAGGGCTTTCACTCTTACCCCTACCTTTGTCTAGAATTCTCTGCTCAGATCTCCACATGGTTTCCAGCTCCTGCCATCCAGGCCTCCATTCCAATGTGGCCTCCTCTAGGAAGCCTGCCAGGACCGCCCCTCCCCCCACCACCACCGCCCTGATTTGAACAAACCCGCAGCCCACCCCCTACCACTGATTTACTACTGGGAACAACTTTATCTGGGCGTTTGTTTACTTGTTGAGTGTCTTCGTCTAGGAGGCAGGCTCTTTGAATATTCATTCCATGAACAAACAAATGAGTCAGAAGTTTGTGGCTGGCCTTGAGGCCAGGCGAAGGGAATTGGGGAAGAAGATGTGAACAACCCCCAAGCACACAAACACAAGTTGCATTTGCCCCCGTGACACCCTGCACCTAGAGGCACACCCAAAATGTGACTCTAAACTAAAGCCGGGCGGCCGCGATGGAGAGGAGGGAGGCCTTTACGTGTGTGCGTTTCCTATTTGTTCCTGGAAACCCTTCTTCTAACTGCAGGCCGCCCGTTTCCCCGTTGAAGCTTCTTCCTGGCTTTTAATGCTATTACGTCTTCATTTCAGAAACTGGCTTTCGTGATTCTATCCCCAGACTGCATTTTCCATCCCTCCCTCTGCCCCTTTCTTATGCCGCTACCTCCTGCTGGCAGACCCATCTCCCTGCCCCGATAATCCCCCCAGGCTCTGCGGATTCTCGGGGTCAACTCTGTTTCATATTTGCTTTGATTTCCTCCTCTGCTCCCCAAACAACTTGGGTTCTCTGTAGCTACAATGCAGGTCTCACACCAAAAAGTAGCTTTGCTTAGGTTTTAAAAATTCTATCAATCTTTCTTCCACCTCTTTTAAATAGACTTTTTAAAGAGCAGTTCACAGCAAAATTGAGCAGAACATACAGTTTTCCTATCCCTCCGCCCCGCCCCCACACAGGCTTAGCCTCCCCTGCGTCAGCATCGCCCACCAGAGGGTCCATTAGTACACTTGATGAACCTGCAGTGACACGTCATTATCGCCCGAAGTCCACAGTTCACGTGAGCGTTCACTCTCGGTGCCGTACCTTCTGTGGGTTTTGACAAATTTGTACTGACATGTGCCCACCATTACAGCATCTGCCCTGAAAGTCCTCTGTGCTCTGACCATGCCTCCCTCCCTCCCCCTCACCCCGGCACCCTCTGATTTTTACTCTCTCCAAAGCCTTGCCTTTTCCAGAATGTCATCTAACTGGAATCTTTCCGTGTGCAGCCTTTCAGACTCACTTCTTTCATTAAGCAGAGGCATTTAAGTTTCCTCCCTGGTTTTTCATAGACCAGTTCTTCCCATGTTTCTTATTTTACCCCATATTGACTGTCCTCTCGTGTAACCAAGACAGCCACTGCAGCAGAAAAAAGAGAGTAACCGCAGCACTCCGGACGCTGAGCCTCCAAAGGGTGCTTCGGAACCTTGGGAAACTCGCTCTTCCCCCCACAAACCCTCTCTGCATGAGGCCTGCTTCCATAGATGCTTGTCTCCCCCACCACCCGCCCCCCACCATTCCCATCAAGTCCCATAAAAATATCAAACAAGAAAGTAAAATCTCTCCCTGTTTTTCAAAAGCAAAACTTTAACGAATGGTCTTTGATCCACAAATGTAATTAGCATTAGAATTGAAGATGGAACGGATATTTGTCTAAAAGCATTAATTTAAATCCTGGCCCAGTTTTTTTCCTTATCAGTGCTCTAATTCTAACAGTGCCTGTGGCAGAATCAGAAATCAGAGGAAAAGAACAAGTGGGTCTTCATGCAGCTAGAATGCAGGGGAAAATCACGTGGGAAACATCTTCAGAATCCAGACGCAAGTGTTGGAGTGACCCAAGGAAGGGAGTCAGGTTTGCATGTTATGAACCCAGATTTGCCACCGAGACATATGTTATGGACCATTTCCACTGACCATGGCTTATGTTCATGTTTTCTTTCTCATCATCAACAAGGAAAAGCGTAAGGTGCGAAGACCAGAAGCTGCCCGCCATTGTCCTCTGGCCACCAATCGACTGGCCTGTAAGTTTCTTTCCCTGGAATTTTAGGAGTTGACATATGGTACTTATAGGCAATTATTTTACAGCCAACGTTGAAGAGTTTAATGGAGGGTTTTGAAGATGAAAGACTTTCTATTATTTAAAGTGGAAGGGACATTTAAATCCGAATTCCTCTCGTCATCTGCTGTAGCCATCCCAAAGTGCCACGGACCATGTGGCTTAAACAGAAACGTCCTCTCCCTCAGTTCTGGAGGCTGGAAGTCCACGCTCACGGTGTCTGCAGGGCTGGTTCCTGCAGAGGCCTCTCTCCTTGGCTTGCGGACAGCGCCTCCTCTCCATATCCTCACGTGGTCATTCCTCTGCACATGTATGTCCCCATCTCCTCCACTTACAAAGACGTCACTCGAATCTGATTAGGACCTGCCCTGAAGGCCTCATTTTAACGTAATCACCTCTTTAAAAGCCCTGTATTCAAGTACAGTCACATTCTGAAGTACTGAGTATTGAGACTCTAACATATGAATCTGGGGAGAGATGAATTCAGCCCGTAGCACCTGCTCTGCAAAGCACCCTGCAAGACCCAACCTCTTGCGTCACCAGCAGGAGAACCAGGCCCTTCCCTGGTCTAGTAAGCCCAACCCCAGGCCTTGCATTGGGGAAAGGCAGTCTCCACAGCCACAGAGAAGCCAGCAGCCCCCCAAAATCAGCCACCGGTGGTGCCAGTGCCCTCTACTACCTTGATAAGTGTGATCCCTGCAAGTTGACTTATGCAAATGACTTCGGCGTGTTTGACGCTTTCTTCTCCCTTGCTCCTGAAAACCTGCCGCAAAGCTTCCCGGGCACCCCGCGTCATCCTGGCGTCTCCCTCCTCTGGCTGGGGGATTATGGTTTTTTAGAGGTTAATAACTTGTTGGTGTTTCCCCGTTCCCTTGATGGCGTTGTCATCTTCTATCTTATTTCATTTCCTAAGGAGGAAAATAACTTCAGCGGAACAAAGCCTGGGCAACTGCGCCAAAGGCAGCCCTCAGAACCTTATCAAAGCCACGGCGGAGTGGGAATAATTACTCATTCTCAGCTGGGGGTGTCAGTAACGCCATCTGAGCACAAGGATCACTCGTTCCTTTCAACGAGGAAAATTAAAAAGAACACGCAGGAGAAATTCAGGGGAGAGGCCAGGCACACAAAGGCAGCCAAGACCGGGGAGGCCGCCCTCCACTCAAGGGCTGCCCCAGAGACAGTAGCCACCCAGTTCTAAATGGTGTTAAAAAAATCCTAGCATGGGGAAGAAAAGAAACAAAACCTTAATCTTCTTTTTTGAAATTTGAAAACAACAAAAAAAGTCAGCTGATAAGGAAATGGGGGTGGTGAGCTGAAGGACTCTCTTTTATTTAATAATTTATGAGGCTGCTCTTCAGAAAAGTCGGCTCTGCTTCCATTTTCTGTTTAAAAATCGGCATAAACTCATAGGAGAGGACAGCTAGGAGCTCCCTCCCGACGTTGGGCGGTCCCGCCTCCAGGCAGAGCAACCCAACTGGAGGCTCAGTGATGGAGACCTCAAATCAAGTTGTGGCCAAACAAATCATGTCCCTGTCAAACGCCACCGTGACTTTAACCCTCTCCCTGAGCAGTTTCCCTCTCCAGAAGAGCATGTGATGGGCGCAAGAACCCTGAAATCAGAGACGTGAAACATATCTGGGAGGGAAGGTGGCTAAGGGGAGGAGAGCATGTGTGCACGCATGTGTGTATGGGAGAGTGGCATGTACATGTTTGTGCATGTGTGTGTACATGTGTGTAGGTGGGTGAGTACGTGTGTGTATGTGCATGAGTTTGTGTGTGCATGTGTGTGTACATGTGCGTAGGTTGGGGAGTACGTGTGTGTATGTGCATGAGTGAGTATGTGCATGTGTGTACATATGTGTAGGTGGGTGAGTACGTGTGTGTATGTGCATGTTTGTGCATGTGTGTGTACATGTGCGTAGGTGGGTGAGTACGTGTGTGTATGTGCATGAGTTTGTGAGTGTGTGCATGTGTGTGTACATGTGCATAGGTGGGGGAGTATGTGTGTGTATGTGCATGAGTTTGTGTGTATGTGTGTGTACATGCGTGTAGGTGGGTGAGTACATGTGTATGTGCATGAGTTTGTGAGTGTATGCATGTGTGTACATGTGTGTAGGTGGGTGAGTACATGTGTGTATGTGCATGAGTGTGTGTGCATGTGTGTGTATGTGTGTGTAGGTGGGTACGTGTATGTGCATGTTTCTGTGTGCATGTGTGTGTACATGTGCATAGGTGGGGGAGTATGTGTGTGTATGTGCATGAGTTTGTATGTGTGTGTACATGTGTGTAGGTGGGTGAGTACATGTGTATGTGCATGAGTTTGTGAGTGTGTGCATGTGTGTACATGTGTGTAGGTGGGTGAGTACATGTGTGTATGTGCATGAGTGTGTGTGCATATGTGTGTGTACGTGTGTGTAGGTGGGTACGTGTATGTGCATGTTTGTGAGTGTGTGCATGTGTGTGTACGTGTGTGTAGGTGGGTGAGTACATGTGTATGTGCATGAGTTTGTGAGTGTGTGCATGTGTGTACATGTGTGTAGGTGGGTGAGTACATGTGTGTATGTGCATGATTTTGTGTGTGCATGTGTGTGTATGTGTGTGTAGGTGGGTACATGTATGTGCATGTTTGTGTGTGCATGTGTGTATGTGTGTGTAGGTGGGTGAGTACGTGTGTGTATGTGCATGTTTGTGAGTCTGTGCATGTGTGTGTACGTGTGTGTAGGTGGGTGAGTACATGTGTATGTGCATGTTTGTGAGTGTGTGCATGTGTGTGTATGTGCATGTTTGTGAGTGTGTGCATGTGTGTGTACGTGTATGTAGGTGGGTGAGTACATGTGTGTGTGCATGAGTTTGTGTGTGTGCATGTGTGTACATGTGTGTAGGTGGGTGAGTACATGTGTGTGTATGTGCATGTTTGTGAGTGTGTGCGTGTGTGCATGTGTACATGCATGTAGGTGGGTGAGTACACGTGTGTGTACATGAGTTTGTGTGTACATGTGTGTAGGTGGGGGAGTACACGTGTGTGTGCATGAGTTTGTGTGTGCATGTGTGTGTACATGTGCGTAGGTGTGTATGTGTATGTATCTGCATGAGTTTGTGAGTGTGTGCATGTGTGTGTACATGTGCGTAGGTGGGGGAGTATGTGTGTGTATGTGCATGAGTTTGTATGTGTGTGTACATGTGAGTAGGTGGGTGAGTACATGTGTATGTGCATGAGTTTGAGTGTGTGCATGTGTGTACATGTGTGTAGGTGGGTGAGTACATGTGTGTATGTGCATGAGTTTGTGTGTGTGCATGTGTGTGTACGTGTGTGTAGGTGGGTACATGTATGTGCATGTTTGTGAGTGTGTGCATGTGTGCATGTGTGTGTAGGTGGGTGAGTACGTGTGTGTATGTGCATGAGTTTGAGTGCATGTGTGTGTACATGTGTGTAAGTGGGTGAGTACATGTGTATGTGCATGAGTTTGTGAGTGTGTGCATGTGTGTATGTGTGTGTAGGTGGGTGAGTACGTGTGTGTATGTGCATGAGTTTGTGTGTGCATGTGTGTGTACGTGTGTGTAGGTGGGTGAGTATATGTGTATGTGCATGTTTGTGTGTGTGCATGTGTGTAGGTGGGTGAGTACGTGTGTGTGCATGTTTGTGAGTGTGTGCATGTGTGTAGGTGGGTGAGTACATATGTGTGTATGTGCATGTTTGTGAGTGTGTGCATGTGTGTGTACGTGTGTGTAGGTGGGTGAGTACATGTGTGTGTGCATGAGTTTGTGTGTGTGCATGTGTGTAGGTGGGTGAGTACATGTGTGTGTGCATGTTTGTGAGTGTGTGCATGTGTGTGTACATGTGTACATGCATGTAGGTGGGTGAGTACACGTGTGTGTACATGAGTTTGTGTGTACATGTGTGTAGGTGGGGGAGTACACGTGTGTGTGCATGAGTTTGTGAGTGTGTACATGTGTGTAGGTGGGTGAGTACATGTGTATGTGCACGAGTTTAAGTGTATGCATGTGTGTTTGTGAATGCATCTGCACGTAGGAGAGAGTTGTGTGTGTATGAGTAAGTGTACGTATGAGTACATGTGTGTGCCTATGCGTGTACGCGTGTGTGCACGTTGAGGAGGAAGTACAGGAGGCCCTCCCCACCTCCATCGTCACCCTGATCCATTCAACAGACTCCTCTCTGAGCTGACCCTGTCGGAGCCTGACTGAACTGAAGGCCTTGATGGCTGTGACACATCCTCTGATCTTCCTCAAGGCTGGGATAGTCTTTCTTCCTTTCACTTGGTTCACTTAGATCACGACTACATATTGTTCATGGAAGCATGTCCCATCTGCCTGCAAGATTCCCACTCTTTTGGAGATCAAATATATACGATTCGTGGGCTGGATACGATGGCAGGTGCGCTGAGACGAGCCAGGTAAGGAGCGGGGAAATGGTTGCGCAAGCGCCCAAGTGAGTGCCCACGAATGTTCAGAGGCAGCATGAGCCGGCGTCATACGTGCCTTGGGAAGACACCTGTAATCTCACACGTACAAGTGTAAGTGTGTATCTAGCCTCTGCCCTCGAGAGAGAACCAAACAGCCGACCAGCAGGACGACACACAAGGGCCAGCTGGGTTGCAGGTGATCTAAGCTCCACACAGAAGGGGAAAGGGGGTGCTCCTTTCAGAAGGGACCATGTCCTCGATGAGGAGCCTTTGTCTGGATGGCACCCCCTCACCTGCGTGTGCCCACCTTACACAATGGCCACTGTGCCCAGCGTCTTCCTTCAAAGCTCAACACGCCCTCCATCACACAGCGATCTGATTTGCCATAATAAAAAATATAAATATGTATTCAATAATACATAAAGAATAACAAAAATGTTTGTTCTGATGGTAAAGGGTGGTTGATCAGGAGGAGACAGAAGGACCTCTTTTTATTTAAACAGTCACCGTTTGTATGTGACTGAGACGAGACCCGAGTCGTGGCTGAAGTAATGGACCAGACAGGCGGGGGAAAGGAATGGGCACTCTACAACAGCAGGTTTTGGACTTTGCCTGCTCAGTAGGAGGGGCCGGGGTTTGCTTTTTGCCTGTGGGAAGGACTTAAACAGGAAGGGCCACCATGCACAGGCAGTCTCGGGTGCTATTTTAGAAGAGGGGCTCCCTGTGAGGTTGTGCGCACGATGAAGCTCCTGGGATTGCAGGCTTGGGCCCTCCAAAGGAGGACGCCTTCATTCCTGGAATAAACAAGTGCATGGCGCCCTCCCCTCCCCTCCCCCACTCACACACCCACTCCCCCTGTTGTGAGTCTACCTAGCTGTTCCATAATAAAGATAGTCCATGCATGGTGTGTATTCTGTAAGACTGGTAGAACTGCGTTCAAAACGAGTTGAGTATCAGGGGAAAACGCACTCTCCATTGTCAAAAAGAAATGGTTGGTAGAGCTTTGATTTTTTTTTTTTTCTTTAAAAAAAGCAGTAGCTACTTTCAAAGTCAAGAAAGGCAATTTTTTTTTAACACAAAGAAAGAAATAGCAACAGCAGGGTGTTCCCTTACTCTGTCTGTGCCCTTTAAAATTCCAGCTTCAGGATACGCTATTAATTTTCTCTTTTCTCTTCTGGATGAGGTTTTGAAAAATACCCGTCCTGCTGTAAATCTCTGGGCGAATTATTTTAGGATCGCTCACTCTTTGGGATCTGGAATGGGCAGGAATTCCTTCACCCAGAGTTCCCTGTCCCTCGGGCCTCGCACCCTGTTCCCACCCCATAAGCAACTGGTGACCACATGGCCCGAGTCCTGCTGGTCCCCCAGAAAAGCAAATGAAAACCCATCAGGTCTGTCTGCCTCCATTGCCACATAATGCAGGGCGGTGACCCCAGGGCCAACAGTTATTGTGAGCGGGTCAAAGCGCTGAATATCAATAGACTCTTTCCTGAGCCCTGCAACCCACCCTCTGCCTGGAATGTAAACTTCTGTCACACACGCTTCACCTTTGCCCCAGCCATCTTCACGGCTTCTTACTTCAAAGGATGTTCTTCACGTGGAAAATGCTTTATGGGAAAAAAATGGTCATAGCTACACAATTATTTTAGAAACTCTGCATTGTATTTTCACGGAGGGCAGTCGCCCTGGCTAAAGTCTGGAGGGCTTTCAAGATTAAGATCTAAATCCTGAGGTTTAGAAACAGGAATGTCAGAAGTACAATCATCCCAACCTACCAGCCTATTCTTTGCTCCTTGAAATAGATTAAATTAAAGGACAAGTCGCAGTTTGACAACTCACCTCACCATTGTCAAACAAAGGTAGCAGTCCCAGTGCTAATGAAGCAGTTTTTTTTTTTTTGAAAATGGAATTACTGATGATTATTTCATAGCTCTCTGAGCCTTCACACAACAGCTACTTTGAAACGTCTGCTGTGCCAGGCAAGAAGTCTGCTGACCTCGAGGTACCCGGATTTCATTTCTGAATTCCACATCACAGCGCAGTCCTTGGCCAAGGACAGTATGAAGATGTTACATTTTGGACCGGCAGGGAGGGTCATAGAAGACGGGAGCTCTGAGAGCCGGCCAAGGCCCGGACACAGAAAAAGCGGATGGTGTGGAACGAGAGAGCAGGAGACCGGCCAGCCCGTGGGTCAGCCCCGCTCCCATCATTGCTTGACGCTCAAGCACATCATCAAAGCATTTGAGGAAATGTCAGTACAACAGGAGGGTGACCTGGGAGCACACCTTGCAACACAGGACCCCACGGCTCCAGGACCCACGTGCAGTGACATGGGAGCCCCCACGACTGGAAGGACCCACTTGCCACATACAAGGAAAAACCAGAGGGCAGCCTCCGAAGAGACACATTTGATTTTGTTCTCTCGGCACAACGTGCATTCTACAAAAATAACGTTAAAACAACTCTCCGATTGAGAGAAGCGGCTTTTTGTGAAACGTTCCCCATTTGCACTCACCATTTCATGTGGGCATGATCAGTCATTCTTGGTTAATTGAATGGCATACGGACAGGTGATTAATTTCCATTTTCAAATGTCCATATATGCAGTGACGGACTTTAAAAGGTGAACCTTGTCCCCTGAATAAAATTGTTTTATCTTTTGGAGAAGGGTCCTTATAGAGACATCCCAGGAGTAAAACCGCATAAAACATGACTTTGGCAATTACGTTCATCTTCTCCCTGATTATTGTTATAATGCTTCGGTTCGTTTGGAGGAGAAAGAAATGGAACTGTTTCTGAGGACTATCAGGGCTAAGAATACCACAGCAGCGGGCCTTGTGTCTCAGCCAGTCATCCCTGCACCTTCCATCGGCTTGCTTTTCCTGCAAACCCGTGGAGACGGGTTCCGTGTGTTTCACACTCTAACCCCCTGAAAGAGAGGAGCGGGCTGGTTCCCTGCATTCTCCCAGCACAGCAAAACCCGACTGGGCACTGTTGATCCCACTGCTTGCTGCTGGCTCGTCCCGGTCTTGGTGCTGATCCCAGATCCAAACAAGCCTAGGCAGGATATTGAAGGACAGAATTGATCTCTGATCCTTTACAAGGCCTCGCTTGACCCTGGATCTCCCTCTGGGTTTGCCTCGGGCTTTCTGGTGCCTTGTATGTGCATGGAAGGCCCCAGACACCCAGACGATGGTGGGACCACACCTGGGAGAAAAGCACCGTGGGGAGGAGGGCACTTGCCTCCCTTCCATGCTGGCTCCTTGAAAGCCGGTGTCACCGAAACACTGGGGGCTGCGTCCAGGTCCCGCTGCTCACTGCACAGAAATCCAGTCACTGCGACCATGAGTTTTGCCAGGGAAGAAGGATTTAGTCAGGCGCTGCAGCCAAGGAGACCGGAGCTCAGTCTCAAGTCCATCTCCCTGACCAGCTAGTATTAGGGGGTTATGTAGCAGGGAAGAAATGAATCACCGTGCAAGAAAACAGGAACCCTGGAGGGTCAAGGAAGCAATCATGATGAATGAGGGTTCCCGCATCTCATTTTCTAGATGCAATTATCTGGTGAGTTTCAGTTCTTTGATACATTTTTTGAGAGGCCTGAAGTTCTTTCCGGCGAAGGATCTCAGATAAAGCGAATGAAGGTTCAAGCTTGAAGACCAGAAAGGTCACTTTCTATGTTTACCTACGGGACTACTGCGTCACCCACGTGTCCTGTATTCCCTTCTTTACCATTTCCTCCTCCCTGCTTTCTGTTCTGCCTGGCTTCAGTCCCCACTAAAATTGCTTAAGATGATCAAAGACCTCCTATTTCCAAATCCAAGGACCGTCTCGGTCTCCTAGGTTCTCATTTCCCACAATCCTCCAGAAAACCCTCCTGGCACCTGCCACACTGCTGTTCTCACACTGCAGCTTCCTCTTTCATCGGCTTCATCCCCTCTCAACTGTAAGCCTTAGTGCTCGCAGGTCTTGTCTGGTCGCCTCTTTCTTCTCAGTTTGCACCATCCCAAACTGGCAATGGCATGGTTATTCACTCTCAAAATCGCCCCGTAAAAATAGACAGAGACAATAAGAAAACGGAAAACTCATGACAAAAACCTACAAAAAAACTGACAAGGTGTCCCCCAGGAATTTCAAAACACAAATGGGAAATACAGATGGAAGGAGGGAGCAAACCACCCGGAGTCACCAAACCTGTGTGGAAACATCCCCTGTCAGGAGCAAGCAGAGAGCAGGGGCACCTGCCAGGCCTGAGTGTCAGCAGAACCAGCAGGTGTTCACTGGGAAGCCTGGAGCACCAGCCATGTGAGAACAGGAGCTGAAGCTGGGAGGGGCTTTGCTCCAAGAGTGGGAGAGTCAAGGGGCCCAAGGAAATTCAGAAGGGACAAGTATACTGGGCCCCATGGACTCTCAAACTCACCAGCCAAAACTTCCCTCCAGGACATGGCTTTGTACTGGGAATCTAAACTAGGGACACAAAGACAGGTAAAAGCACATTGTAAAACAAGAGATGAGAAATCTTAGAGATAGCCTGTCATGTTTTTAAATACAACATGAAAAAATAGAAGAGGGAGGTTGTATTAATCCATTTTCACACTGCTATAAAGAACTGCCCTAGACTGGGTAATTTATAAAGGAAAGCTGTTTAATTGACTCACAGTTCAGCATGGCTGGGGAGGCCCCAGGAAACTTGCAAATGTGGCAGAAGGTGAAGGGGAAGCAAGGTACCTTCTTCACAAGGAGACAGGAGGGATAAGTGTTGAACAAAGGGGAAAGAGCCTCTAATAAAACCATTAGATCTCGTGAGAACTCACTCACGAGATTCCGTGAGAACAGCATGAGGGAATCTGCTCCCATGATTCACTCACCTTCACCTGGTCTCCCCCTTGACACGGCAATGATGGGGATTATGAGGATTATGATTCAAGATGAGATTTTGGTGGAGGCACAAAGTCTAGCTATATCAGAGGTCTGTAACGTGGAGCTCAGAAGATATCTTGGAAACATGCCTCCTTATCCAGTTCCAAAAATACTAGCTCCATGTGCGATGAATAACAGAAGCAGTTGAGATATAATCCCATGCACAGTTCATATCAAATAAGCTAGAAGCAGAAAAGCAAACCCACAGAGAGGGAGAGCACACCAAAAAGACATATGCATCGATCATAGAAAATGTTACTCATTGTTTTAAAAAATCATGCAAAATAAAAATATATATATATAACTCAGAATTAGAAAAAGTCAGAAATGAGATGATAGAATGCCAGAAAGAATTATAAATAAAAAGCATTTTTATTTCAGTAATGAAAAGTAAACTAAAAGAAAAACAAGAGTGAATAAATACAACAGATTGTCTTAATTGATTTAGAAGTTGAAAAGGAGAACCTTTTTGAAAATTAAAAAGAAAGAAATAAGTGTGAAAAAGATTTTAGAGAAGTGACACATTTAGAAGATAAGGCAATGCAAATCCAATAAACCTAAAATCTAAGTCTCTAAAGAAGAAAATCCAAGCAAGGGAAAAGCATAAACACTAATATTACAATTTAATAAAAACTTTTCTGAGATAAAAAAATTAACTGGATCTATGTATTAATAGGGTACATCACATACTGAAATAATCTGACACCAAACAACTAACAATAAGAAATAGTCTAATAAAAGTACCATTTTTTTAAAAAGGATAAAATATTATAAGAATAAAATCAAAATTATGGCACCACTTAAAAAAGAAAGAAAATTAAATTGTCATAAAATTTTCAATGCCAGCATTTCTAATTCAAAAAAAGAAAATATCACCCAAGGATTTTATACCCAGCACAACTGATTCTTTGGGAATAAAGGTTGCCATCAGCTGTTATCACCTGTAAGAACTCAGGCAGTATTTCTCTCAAGAGTCCTTCCTGATTATCTATCATAGAATGAGCTTAGATAACCAAAATGACCAGAAAGCTGTGGACCTAAGAACTGATGGTGCACTCTAAACATGCAGTTATTTGTAGATAAGGCTAATTCAGTGCCATAGGAAGGAAAGTTTGGTGTGTGCCCTGACAAGGGAAGTAGAGGATGAGTACCTGCAAAAGGAAAGCTGGTGGCAAAACATCTGCACATGGTTTGTTTTGTTTTGTTTTCTTACTATTTTCAGTGGAAGTAATATTGATATTGTTATTCTGAGACACCTATGTGTGTGGTGTAGAATGCGGCAAATGAACAATTACATGAAGCTATTTTATCTAGGATTCTATCAAGCTCTATGGTCTTGAGAACCAGGGTTGCTAGTGTGGAAGACCATCCAAACCAGTATATAATAGAAAATACCAAGTTTAAAAACTTGTAGGGCCCAGGTGAAACTGGAAGGAACAGTATGAACCTGGGAGATTTTTTTTTTTTGGTTACAGCATTAGATATGGAAACATATATTGGTTATGTTTCCTAACATAAACAGAAAGCCTAGAATTCACAGAGACAGGCAGACATGGGCGATGCCAGCCTCCATACTGTGATCTCAAAATCATTTCCCCAACTAAAATGAGAAAACAAGACAGAACAAGGCTTTCCTGAGAAACGGCTGATCCTAGATCTGAGTGAAGAGATCTAGGAGATATCTATATATATAGATAGATATCTCCTAGATAGCTTATATATGACAAATAAGAGATATAGGATGAGCCTGGAACCTCCCGTCATGCCATACAACCGTGATGTTATCAAAGACTTAGAGAGTGAAAGGAGACTCTTTAGAGCCAATGGAAAGAGGCTCCCTTTGGCCAAAGGTGAGAAAATTAAAGTATCCAGAATAGTGCTGTGGTTTGGAGGCGTGTCCGCTCCAAATCTCCTGTTGAAATGTGATCCCCAGTGTTGGAGGTCAGGCCTGGTAGGAGGTGTTTGGTTCATGGGAAGAGATACCTCATGAATGTCTTGGTGCCATCCCCTTGGTAATAAGTGAGTTCTCACTCTGTTAGTTTACAAAAGATCCGTTTGTTTAAAAGAACCTGGTGGCTGGGCACAGTGGCTCATGCCTGTAATCCTAGCACTGTGAGAGGCCAAGGCAGGAAGATCACTGGAGCACAGGAGTTCAAATCCAGCCTGGGCAATATAGTGAGACCCCCATCTCTACAAAAAATATAATGGTGGTACATGCCTGTAGTCACAGCTATTTGGGCGGCTGAGGTGGGAGAATCGCTTGAGCCCAGGAGTTGACGGCTGCAGTGGGCTGTGATCATGCCACTGTACTCCAGCCTGGGCAACAAAGTGAGACTCTGTCTCAAAGAAGCAAAAATGTAAAAGACACCGGCACATCCCCTCCCCTTGCTCTCTTTGTCTCACCCTGTGACACACCTGCTCTCCTTTCACCTTCCGTCATGATTGAAGCTCCCTGAGGCCCTCACGTGAAGTAGATGCCAGCACCACGCTTCCTGTATAGCCTGCAGAACCATGAGCCAAATAAACCTCTTTAAAAAAATAATAAATTACAGTCTCAGGTATTCGTTTATATCAATGCAAGAACAGATGGCCACAAACAACAACAGCGATCAGTGAAAACGCATGGAACATGTTAAACCCACAGGCTCATAATGTTGCTACAAAAATGGAATTGACAGCCTTTGAATGTTGAAGTCATTACTTCAAAAATTGGTAACAAAAGAGAAATAAATGTAGCGTATGAACTGTCCAACATAAACTGTATCACTACAAAATCTAATAATAATGAGAGAAATGGCCTTTTTATAAAATTATCCCAGCTAGTAAGGAACACAGTGTCACCATTTCACTACTTCTCGGAAGACCATGGTTCTAAGCACTGAGGACCCAGGATCGCTAACATCATAAAAAGGGAGACAATGGATCACTGCGTACTTCCTGGTGTAAATACCACACCACCTATGAAGCTGCCTCACCGAGTCTCGCTGAGTCTCTCAGTGCAGCTCCCAGTTTACAGGAAGGATGAGGAACAGGTAAATGAAAGCACGGGGATGCTGTCAGAAAAATCCTAACCATGGGACCTCCGCATTGAAACAGCTTGGTATCTTCAACAAATAAAGTATGCAGAAAAGAATGAAGAGACAAAAACAGTGCCAATAAAAAGAGACTTGCGAGACATGTGAAAGTGAACAGAACCAAACCGTGGTGCTTAGAACGCACACTGGAGTGATGAAACTCTAAAGGAAAGCCAGGGATTGATGATAAAGAAATCAGAGTGTTGGTGACTTCCAGAGTGGAGTGCAGGGTGGGGCCTGGGACAGCATCTGAGAGTGGGGAGTGGGGAGGGGCTGACAATGTCCGAATTCCTGACTTGGATGACAGCTATGAAAGTTTTGGTTGATTTATTTACTAGGCAATACGTTTTCTTAATGTGATTTTCTGCATCCGTACTATACTACATACTGTCCTATATATGATAAAGAGTATAGAAGTATATATTACAAAAGAAAAAATTCCGTACAAGTGAACACATTTACATTTATTCCACAAACGTTAGAGCTGTGCTTTTTAAAAAAAGCCCATGATTCCCTATTGTGTATCATTAGATGATGCCCTTGGAATGGATTTAAAAATAGACAACTTCGCAAATGAGTATGATAGAAAGGAAATCTAAGTTACGTAGACTAAATAGAGCTGTAAATTTTGAAGTGATCAAAGGTAAGAGGGATGTGTGTGTTCACATGTGTGAGTGCATGTGTGTGTGTGGTGTGTGCATGTGAGCATGTGTGTACACGTGCATGTGTGTATATGTGGGGTATGTGTTCATGTGTGAATGCATATGTGAACATGCATGTGTGCCTGTGAGTGTGCACATGTATGTGTATGCATGTGTATAATAATTCCGACTAAGGCCCCCACAGCAGGAGGGAACAGTTCACCACTGTGCTGCATGCATTTCCAGTCTCAAGAGTATTTATTTATTTAAGGTGTTTTGTCTTGATCAGAAGTGTGATCACATGAGCATATGTGATGAGCCTGGTTTCCTGGTGCACAGGGGAAGAACTGTTAATGTCAAATACAAATGTAAAAATCTACACAGCTTCATGTACCGAAAGAAGAACGCTTTATTTAAATCAATATATAAACAGCTTTGGGAACAGAAGTATAACCGGAAACGCAATCTGTGGGTGTAAATAAATGAGGCTGAATAAATGCTGTGGGTGTTAACTGGGCATTTCCAGTACCTGCCGTGGGGCCTCCGGCTGCTTGTTCCCTCGTCTTAGCTGTGAAATGGGAAGATATGAGCGCCAACCATGAAAGGTTTTGTTTTGTTTTTTTGAGAGAGCATCTTGTTCTGTTGCCCAAGCTGGAGTGCAGTGCTGTGATCTCAGCTCACTGCAGCCTCCACCTCCTAGGCTCAAGCAATCCTCCCACCTCAGTCTCCCAAGTAGCTGGGACTACAGTGTGTCCCACCACGCCTGGCTAATTTTTTAATTTTAATTTTTGTCAAGATGGGGCCTCACGATGTCGCCCAAGCTTATCTCAAACTCTTGGGCTCAAGTCATCCTCTTGCCTTGAAAGGTTATTTTGGGGATTAAATAAGATGATGCCTTTGGAAATCACTGGAGAGTCTGATGCATGTTGCCAAAACGAAAGATAAGCTGGAGGGTGAAGAAATTGCCACTGGGACTAGAGTAGGGGGCGCTGCCATAACTCAGGCAGAGGAAGACCCAGTTCTGAGAAGTCAAAGAGATGGGACCAGACAACCGGTTATGGAGGGGTAGGAACGGCAGGTGGAAGGAAGTCGCTGACACTGAGAGTGACATCAGAACCAGAGCCAGGTGTGTGTCAGGGAGCCACAGTGAGTTTAATTTTAGATGTGCTTCATCGCAGCTGCCTGAAGGTGAGTAGACAGTGTGTCAGGGCGCCCTGAGAGACGAGCCACCAGCTCAGGGGATGGGTCCGGGGAGCACCAGAGTCAGAACTCGGCTGTGGTGGGAGGCATGGGAGAGGGCATCTGTTGGGGGAGAAGGGGCTGACCCAGAAGAGGACTCTGTCCAACAACATCTGGGTCAGGAGGAGGCAGAGAGGGGAGGAGGGATTTCTGGAGGAGAGTGGGCAACTGTGCGACCCGCTCCTAGGACATCAAACAGGATGGGAGCAGCAGTTAGCCCAGTCATGACCCCGGACGCTCCAAGGTGGCCTTTCAGACATCGGTTTCATTAGCCAACACTGGGGATTAGAGACACAGACTCGCTGCAGGTTTGGGTGGGGGTGGTGGGGAACAGGGCTCTTGGGCCACCCTGGCTGGAGGGCAGTCATAGCTTCGGGAAGCCTGGAGGGAAGGGGGCACATTCGGCTCCCATGGAGCAGCCCTGGCTGTAAGAATTAAGAGAAGGGGTGAGTACCAGGCGCCCCGTAGAGGGGCACTTTGGGAAGGAAGAAGGATTTTGTTTCAAAGAAGAGATGGAGATCTCTGTGGGTTTGTTTATAACCAGAGAGTGGAGAAACTGGGGGGCATTTTGGCTTATGTTCTCTATTTTTTTCTTGTGGAGGAGAGAGCGGAAATCTTGGATTTAGTGGGTGGGAAATTTGTGTCAATCTGGAGCGGCCGCCCAGAAACATACAGAGAAGTTTTGCTGTGTGGATTCATCTTCAGGAGAAACCGTGTGTGTTCTTGCTTAGAAGATGAGGATGGATATTATGGCCCCGAGGTCCTTTCACCTCCAGATTTGGGAAAATGCCTTTTAAGAACTCTTTGGAGAAAACAGGCTTAAAGAAAATGGACTGGGACCATGAGGGCCTCTCGCCCTAGGGGCGCTCGGTGCTTTATAGACGTAACTAAAAATTCCGCTTCTGAAAATACGCCGGCACTGAACTCGGGGAGAGGAAAAGGCATTTGTTGACAGAGCTGATTGTCAGACACTTTAATTTGGAAAATATTTTGGAGTAGGGATTTCCTTTCTGGTCCCCTAAGAGGTAATAGAAACAGATCTGAAACTTGTTCCCTATGTGCTGGAATAACGCTAAAATGCTTGCATCGTTAATTGGATTGTGGTTGGGTTAACAAAGAACGCATTGCAGTTTCTCTCTGTCTCTCTCTCTCACTCTCTCTCCTTTTTCTTTCTGTGTGTGTGTGTGTGTGTGTTTGTGTGCGCGCACACACATGTACTTCTTTCTCTCTCTCTCTGGAAAAAGCATGAGGCCTGACTTTATTATTCATTAAACATCTTGCCTCATCCATTAACTTTGCTCATAAAGCGTTTTTAAGATTCTGACATGAGAAGGACACACACATTTCTGCACAGCCTCCCTGCCCACCCTGGTTTTGTGGTTCGGCAATCCCAGCTTCCTTTCTGTTAAGCCGATTTGTGATGCTCTTCCTTCTTTTAACCCTGTGCGTCTTGGCAACTAGAAAAGGGTGCAGCATTCCAACCTGAAGTCAACTCAGCCTCTGGGAGGACACAGAACAGACTCAGTATTTCTGCAGGAAGAAGAGAGGGTAAGAAATTGGACCGACGAGAAAGAGAAAGGGCCACCGAGCCACATGGAGGAGGGAGGAAGGTGACGGCAGCACCCGGCGATTTCGCAGAGAGAAAGCTCTCTGGCCTTGACCCTTCACCACTGAAAGGCGAGTGGGTTTCATGCCAGGAGACACTCACTCACTGTGTTCCTGGAAAATCTAAACAGGGCAGGTGACAAATAGAAGGTCATAGAAACACAGTCCTGATGGAGATGGGCTTTTTCAGTTCCGAGCGCCAGTGGCCATGCAGACAGGTGACAGCCGCCTGTTAAAGTGCCTGGCTGATTAAATCAGTCTCTGGAGGAGCGAACGCCAAAGGACGAGGGTCCATTTTGCAGGTCTCATTCGTACCAAAATGGAACTGTTAGGAACTCAGGACTCTCTTCTTCTGTGGCTCTAGTCTGGCCATGTTTCATGGTTCCTCTGCACGATGTCTTTCTCTCCATACAGATCATGTTCTGTAGCTGACACAGGGAGTGGCTAGAAATGAGAAGCGAAAAATCCAGGAGCTCTTGTATAAAAACATGGAATCACACGAGGGAATTTAGGTTTTTTTTTTCAAAGAGGAGAGAAAGCAGATTGCCACCATTCAAATTCAGTCTGCTTAGAGGAGTTGTTAACAACACTTCCGGAGATTGCCTGGCCTCATCCCACCTGGGTGATTTGGATGTTCTCAGGTCCAAATTTTCAGAGGAGTCCCCACCAGTAGAATCAGTGGATTCTGACTTTTCCCCGAGATTCCAGAAGGAGCCCAGTTTCCTAGTGAAGGGGCCTTGTGGTTTCAGCCGGGCTTTCCAGTGAACCTGGCATGAACCCACTGAGGACATGGTGGGCACCATGGCGTGGGAGAAAGACCACCTCACAATTCTTGACACCCTCCCCTCCTCCTGGATGAGGAGACAAAAGGTTTTCCTGAAAAGGTCAAGGTCAGACAATACACAGGGTCCTTGAGATGGATGCCTTGGGAGCGGAGAACGCCCAGCACTGATTCCCAGAAGACGCACCCTGCCTGATGTATATTTTCACCAACTCCTGGTAACCATGGCATTTATTTTATTAATTAGACAATTTAAAAACTCCACCCTTCCCATGAGCCACAGATGGATGGTGCTGCCTCTGTGTCCCAGGGCATCTGGGGAACATGAATCATTTCTCCAAGGTCTTTCTTGACACTCCAAGAATCCACCAACACTTCCATTCATGCCTGGATGCTCATCTCTGTCGCCTGCTCGAGGACTCCCTCCCACCAGTCTCCTGTCTCCCACCCATCTTTCCCTTTTTCCTACATCTTTCCTATCAGCTTACAGATGTGTTCTTGTGCAATCTTTAAAAAAAACAAAAATAACAAGAACTAATTAAAAAATTTCTGCACAGGAAAAGAAACTACCAACAGAGTAAATAGGCAGCCTACAGAATGAGAGAATATTTGCAAACTGTGCATCCAACTTAGGTCTAGTATCCAGAACCCATAAGAAACCTGAACAAATCAGCAAGCCAGAAACAACCCCGTTACAAGGTGGATAAAGGACATGAACAGACACTTGGTTTAATTACAATTAAAAAATTTGCCGGGCGCGGTGGCTCACGCCTGTAATCCCAGCACTTTGGGAGGCCGAGGCAGGTGGATCACGAGGTCAAGAGATCGAGACCATCCTGGTCAACACGGTGAAACCCCGTCTCTACTAAAAATACAAAAAATTAGCTGGGCATGGTGGCGCGTGCCTGTAATCCCAGCTACTCAGGAGGCTGAGGCAGGAGAATTGCCTGAACCCAGGAGGCGGAGGTTGCGGTGAGCCGAGATCGCGCCATTGCACTCCGGCCTGGGTAACAAGAGCGAAACTCCATCTCAAAAAGAAAAAAAAAAAAAAATTTTATCCTTCGACCTCCTGTTAAGAGAATGAAAAGACAAAAAGCAGACTGAGATAAAATATTTGCAAAGCACATATCTGATAAAGGACTTGCATCCAAAGCACACAAAGAACTTTTAAAACTCAACAATAGAAAAGGAAAGCACCGTGTTAGAAGCGGGTAAAGACGTGTGTGGATGTGTCACCGAGGAGAGTATGCAGACGGGAAAGAAACATGGTTAAAGTTTCATCGTCACACATCACTAGAGAATCACAAAATAAGCCAACGAGATAGCACTCTACATCTATTAGAACGTTTAAACATCCCCAAACTGGGAATAGCAAATCCTGGGAAGGACGCAGAGGAATGTGAACCCTCGTTCTTTACTGATAGGAAGGCGATATACGTCAGCCACTTAGAAGACAGTTTGGCAGTTTTTGTTTTTGTTTTTAACAAAGACAAACATAATCTTATTATACAATCAAGTGATCGTGTTCCTAAATACTGACCCAGTTGCGTTTAAAACTTCAGTCCATGCAAATTCCTCGACATAAATGTTTATGGAAGCTTTATTTATAATCACCCAAACTGGAAGTAATTAATACACCTTTGATATGTGAATGGCTAAACAAACTATGGCAAATTCATACAGTGGGTTGTTGTTCAGCAATAAAGAGAAGTGAGTTATCAGCACATGAAAAGCTTTGGAAGAAGCTGAAAGGTACATAGCTAAGTAAGGAAAGCTGGTCTCAAAAGGCTGTGTACTTACAGACTGTATTATTCCCACTATATTACATTCTAGAAAATGGTGAATCTGTATAGAGATAGAAAAAAGATCAGTAGCTGCCAGGGGCTTGGGGCTTGGGTGGCACGTGGTGGTAATGGATAGATGAAGCACAGGGGATTTTTAGGGCAATGAATCTATTCTGTGTGATATTGTAATATGGGATGCATGACATTATGCATTTGCCAAAACACATAATACTGTATAACACAGAGAGCGAACCGTAAAGTCAGAATAATTTTAAAAAGTTATCGAAGAGGTCAGGTGATCCTAGTAAAGACTAGTAGACCGTGGCAAGAAAATCTAACTGTGTCATAAATATATGAAACAACCTCACTGAAGAGGGTGTGGAAAAGGGGCTAACCTACCTGACTTTAGAAATAAATGGAATTTGTAAGACTAAAGGCAAAATAACTACAGATAAGCACTTCATTCGTGTTGACAGAATTGTTTCCTATTGAAGGTGCAGGTTGGCAATTCTGATATCACTATACATGTAGACTTTGAATTGAACGATGAAGTAAATGGCCTTTGGTGGGAGCCAGGTTTCTCACTGCTGGAATTGGAGTTAAAGAAAAGCAAAGGGGGCACATACACACCATGGAATACTATGCAGTTCTAAAAAAGACGAGTTCATGTCCTTTGCAGAGACGTGATGAAGCTGGAAACCATCATTCTGAGCAAACTCACAAAAGAACAGAAAACCAAACACCGCATGTCCTAGCTCATAAGTGGGAGGTGAACAATGAGAACACATGGACACAGGGAGGGGAGCATCACACACTGGGGTCTGTTGCGGGGTGAGGGGATTGGGGAGATAACATTAGGAGAAATACCTAATGTAGGTGACGGGGTGATGGATGCAGCAAACCACCATGGCACGTGTATACCTATGTAACAAACCTGCATGTTCTGCACATGTGCCCCAGAACTTAAAGTACAACAATAATAAATAAAAAGACAAGCAAAGGAGAAACACTAGAGTGAACCATGTGGTAAAAGAGCGCCCAATGTCCAAATACGGAGTAATTTGAGAAAGAAAATAGTGTTGGATTAAAACCCAAAGTATAAAACAAATACCCATGAATCTAAACTGATAGAAATAAACATATGAGAAAAACTAGTAAATAGAGGAGAAGAGACAAATCTGTTCAGAATCGCAAATACATTATGCAGACACTCCACCACCCTCAGTGTGGGAGGATCATACTAACGTCCTTCCAAAGACAGTGGGGACAGAGGGAACACGTTTTACAATGGAGAAATCTGACAAACACTACTTTAGACAGATGACCAGTGTCAACTCAGCAGGCATGTATCATGTTGATGTTGTATGCCTTTGATATAATGTGATGAAAATGGCACTTTACCTCTGTGGACTTCCTCCTCCTCACCTGTAACTCTAGTCTCACCGTGAGGAAAACTGGACAAATTCTAGTACAGGACATCCTACAATATACCAGACCAATCCTTCTCAAAACTTCAATGTCATCAAAAATAAGGAAGATCTGAGAAACTGTTGAACAGACACTTTTCGAAAGAAATATACTTATGACCAATAAGCATATGAAAGGAAAATGCTCAACATCACTAATCATTAGAGAAATGCAAATTAAAACCACAATGAGACACCATCTCACTCCAGTCAGAGTGGCTATTATGAAGAAGTCAAAAAATAACAGATGCTCATGAGGTTACAGAGAAAAGGGAACACTTACACGCTGCTGGAGGGAATGCAAATTAGTTCAGCCACTGTGGGAAGCAGTGTGGCAATTTCTTAAAGAACTTAATACAGAATTACCATTTGACCCAGCAATCCCGTTAGGGGGTATATACCCAGAGCAATATGAGGCGTTCTACCATAAAGACACATACACACATATGTTCATCACAGCACTGTTCACAATAGCAAGGACATGGAATCAACCTAAATGCCCATCGATGATGGAACGGATAAAGGAAATACAGTACAACTGCTCAGATGACGGGCGCCCTAAAATCTGAGAAGTCACCGCTAAAGAATCTAAACCACCTGTACCCCAACACAACTGAAATAATAAGAAGCAGCCTAAAAAATAAGAAAAAGTGGAAAGAAAAGAAAACGTGGTACAAATACAGCACGGAATACTATGCAACCATAAAAATAACAAAATCACGTCCTTTGCAACAACACGGATGGAGCTGGAGGCTGTTATCCTCAGCAAACTAACTCAGGAGCAGAAAACCAAACACCACGTGTCACATTTAAGTGGGAGCTAAACACTGAATACATATGGACGTAAAGAAGAGAACAGCAAGACACCCGGGCCTATTTTAGGGTGGAGGGAGGGAGGAGAGTGAGGATGGAAAAACTACCTATCAGATGCCATGCTTATGACCTGGGTGATGAAATCACCTGCACAGCAAACCCCCGTGACACACAATTTACCTGTACAACAAACCTGCACACGTACCCCTGAACCTAAAATAAAAGGAATACAAATCAAATCGCACCTTCTTGGACCTCATTCTCTCCCCCACCTGCTGCCCCAGCTCCACTTCCCTGATGAGCAAAGCTCCTGGGAAGCACCGCCCATGCCGGCCTGCCCCTACTTCCCGCCCGTATTCCTCCAGTCAAAGCCCTCCTTCTCCATGCCCACTGGACCTCCACCAGGAGCTGTCAGGGAACCACGGGGACAGGAGAGTCTGGGGTTTAGGCTGAGGTTCAGGCTGATGATATCCACTTGGGAGTCGTTACCAAAGAGGTGGTCATAAAAACCATGAGAAGAGATAGTCTCCCAGATGGAGGGTAGAGGGAGATGTGAGAGGGCTGACCTGGGCTCTGGGTGCTCCAGGATCCCCTGGTCCAGGGGAAGGGAGGGCCCAGAAGGCCCTGAGAGAGCGTGGGTGATGGGGCAGAAGAAAAATCAAAGGATAGCTTCCTGAAGCCAAGGGGAAATTAGGTCTAAGGACAAGGAACTTCTTCCTAGGACCCCAGACGGCCAAACGCTCCAGCAGGGAGAAGACTGAGGACCAGCAATGGGTTCTGCAGGCAGAGGTCCCTGGGGACCTTGGTGACAGCAGAGCTGGTGGGCGTGGGTTCAGGGCAGGCACTGCAGGCAGCCCAGGGAGACCCATTTCAGACTTCGTGAGAGTGAGCTGGTGTTGTTTTAATAACCAGGACGTTTGATGTCATTTGTTATAGCAGCAGCAGGAAACACACACAGTGCTCGTGATGTCCACACGCCGTGGGCAGAGGGTCCAACTCACCGGGTCTTCTGCACCTGCTTAAAAAATTATAGATAAGGAGATTATAAAGGATGATAGATAGATAGATGATAGATAGACAGATAGATAGATAGATAGATAGATGATAGATGAATAGATAGATGACAGGTAGACAGATGATAGTTGAGATAGATACATAGATAGATAAAAATTGTAGACAGATATATAGATAGATAAGTAGATGATACAGCTGGATAGATAGGTAGAAGATAGATGATAGGTAGATGATAGATAAATAGACTTAGATAAATTATAGATGATACATGATAAGTGGACAGAGAGATGATAGATGACAGGTGGGGAGGTAGGTAGAGCTCGATAGATGATAGGTAATAGGTAGGTAGGTAGGTAGGTAGATGTGAATGTAGTTAGAGGTGACAGATGGACATGCAGGTGTGGTATAGACCACGCTGTAGATGTGGACACACATACAGCCTCTGGGCCAGATAGAGATGATGATAGAGGTGATAGTGATGGAGAGGTAGGTGTGAGTGTGGGTGTAGACCGAGTTGTGGATACGGACACACATGCGGCCTCCAGGCTGGATAGAGGTGATGACAGTGGTGTTAGCGTTGGAGATGCAGGTGTGGTGTAGACCGAGTTATAGATGTGGACACAGGTGTGGCCTCCAGGCTGGATAGAGATGATGATAGTGGTGATAGTGTTGGAGATGCAGGTGTGGTGTAGACCGAGTTATAGATGTGGACACAGGTGTGGCCTCCAGGCTGGATAGAGATGATGACAGTGGTGATAGTGTTGGAGATGCAGGTGTGGTGTAGATCCAGTTGTGGATACGGACACACATGCGGCCTCCAGGCTGGATAGAGGTGATGACAGTGGTGTTAGCGTTGGAGATGCAGGTGTGGTGTAGACTGAGTTATAGACAGGATACACATGCGGCCTCCAGGCTGGCATCGCTGCCTCTGCCCTGGGTAGCTTTCACAGCTGCCTGTCCACACAGCAGCCCCAGTGGTCCTGTAACAGCCCCGTCATTTCCTGTCACTCCTCTGCTCCCCACTTCCAATAACTCCCTGCCTGACTCAGCGGGGCCCCTGCACTGGCAGGCTCCACGCAGCCTCCTGGGATCCGGGCCTCAGCCTCTCCTGCCTTCCTCTTGGCTGATTCTGCTCCAGTCTCCACAGATCCTTCCAGGGCCAGGCTGGCCCTACCTCGGGCCCTTGGCGGGTGCTGTCTCCTCAGCCGGGATGCTCCTCCCTCTGACCTCCGCCCAGCTGGTCCCCTTTCCTCCTTAAACCCTGTTCTCACATCACCTTCCCCAGGAGGCGTCTTCTGCAATCCCCGTCCAGAATTTCAGCCTGTGACCCAGCTCCCTGTCTTCATTGCTTTTGTGTCTCCAGAACCCTGTCCCCATCTAGCACATGAGAGACGCTAACTGGAATCGCACTGAACACCTGCGTCCATGCACTGCAAGGGTGGGTCATGGAGGCAGGGGTCTGTGTGTCTCATTCCCCGATATCATCTGAGTGTCGTGAGCAGCGCCTGGCACACAGTAGGGGCACCAGAGACACTTGTTGAATGAATGAATGAAATTATAATTGATAAGTTGGGTTTGTGAACACTCAGTATGGTCATGACGATAGATTAGAAGGTTCTTTCTTAGGATAAAAGAAGAAAGAGATGATATACTCAATGGACTTTGGCGAGCTTAGCACCACAGTGTGCTGAAAACCCAAATAAAGAAGCGTGCTTGTTCCTTTACATACCGTCCTCTTTTAATGTATCATCAAGAATTGTGTTATTCGGGGACACTGGAAAGTTCAAGCACTTTGATCGTGATCCATTCATTGACTTTTCAAGAAGAACCTTAGAAGGGATTTTGACTGTGTTTGATGTACCTGATTAGAAAGCAAAGCCTCCCCCACCTAAACTTCTGCTGCAAACGCTCAAATCTCTGTGTGGATGCTCACAGAAGTGTATCCTGCAGACTTCAACAGGTTCGTCCAAGGAGCAGGTTTTGTTCATTTGGAAGAAAATAGTATTTGCAGGATTTTGAGAGCACATAAGTTCAGCAGCACTGGCTTCAAATATGGGCAACACACCCACCCACTCCGATGGCGTGCTCTCAGAAGGGGACAGGAGTCATGCGGCTTCCAACTCCCACTCCCACCTGACAGCTGGCCATTTCCAACCTCAGGAGTCTAGGAAAATCTCACTTAGATCCGTTCCTAAGAAGGCAAGAGTGTTGCCCATTCAGACGGGAGCATGCATTTTCCATGGTGCGGTGCAGATGGGTGTGGCCACACAGCACCAGCTCCCACCCTTTCTCCCCTCTCTACCCTACTGACCATTCCAGGGCTGAGGGCCCTGGTTACGATTCCCCGGCACCCACATGCAGAGCGGAGTGCTTCCTAAATATACACCAAGTATCGCTCAGTGATCCCAATAACTGCCCCAAACAGCAAAGGCAGGGGTGACCAACACAAGGGCTTGTCCATGAATAACACTAATAATAAGAACAGCCGCTTTTCTCTCCCAGGCGCCTCCTTGGTGTCAGGCCCTTTACACGCTGTCCCCGTTACATCCTCCCAGCAACACGAGGTGGAGGTGGTTCCCGATCATAGATCAGGAATCTCAGGCTCAGAAGAACCCAGGAGCAATCCAAAGCCCTCAGCGGTTGAGTGTGTGAGGCTGGACTCTCTCCGAGGGTCATGCTCACAACCGTGGTGTGTATATGAACACAACAACAGTACACCTTTGGAGGTCTGTACATGATTCAAACTGAGCCTCACAAAGACACCATGACTGTTTCCTAACGCCACTTTAAGGTAGCACAAACTCCGTGGCTTAAAACGGAAATTTGTTTCTCATATTTGTGGAGACCAGAAGTCCAAGATGGAGGTGCCGCTGGGGTTGGTGTTCTGGAGACTCTGACAATTCGTCCCACGTCTCTCTCTAGCTCCTGGAATTTCCAGCAATCCCCAGTGTTCCTTGGCTGGTAGACACCTCACTTCCATCTGTCTCCCTTTTCACATGACGCTGGCCTCTGTGTCTCTTTGTGTCCAAATTCTTCTCTTCTTCTGAGGACCCCAATCACTGACTTAGGGCTCACCCTCATCCAACATGACCTCATCTTAACAAATCACATCTGCAGAGACCTTCTCCAGACAAGGTCCATTCTGTGTTTCCTGGTGAGCATGAATTTTCAACCCAGCACAATTATTATCCCTCCGATTATTATACCCATTTCATAGATGAGGAGAATTAGAGGAGCTGGACTTTCACAAAGCTGCTTTGCCCAACTGACACACAGATTGAAGCCGAGGCTTTCTAACCCATGGTCCAGTCTTCTTGCTGCTTGTCTTAAAAACAGCGAGTCAAGGGGGTTAGCATTCTGCAAGAGCATGCTGGGCAGAGAGGGATTTTACTAACCAGAAGCTCAAGTGACCTACTTGCAGCCACGAGCCAGAAGAGAAGGCTTCATGATGTGCTTTTGTGAGGATCTTGTATCTGCCTCTTACCCAGAAGGAAGCACCATCGCTTTACCTTCTGCGGCTTCGTCCACTGTCACACCCGTAAACACCCCATCCAGTAATGCACTCCAACCCAACTGCAGACAGGAAGATGTTCCCAAATTATGGTATTTCTCAGTTTCACAAGAAGGCCTGTCATCTGGTCCGATTCCTAGTTTCATAGAGTAATTCCACAGGGGTGATTTCTGGCGTATCTCTTATCTCTAAGAAGAAAGCAAGCGGGATTCCTCTGCCAGGGCACACAGATGCGTGCTTTGAGGAGCTGGAAAGAAATGTAAGCTGGAGTCCCCCAGCTTTCCCAGTGGCCTCTAAGTCCTTTCAGGAAGAGCGTCCGGCTCCCAGGCAGGGATTTGCAGTCTTTGCCTTTGTGAACAACTTTACTGCTCCCTTTAAAATAGCACTGCACTGTAATCCCAGCACTTTGGGAGGCCGAGGCGGGTGGATCACGAGGTCAAGAGATCGAGACCATCCTGGTCAACATGGTGAAACCCCGTCTCTACTAAAAATACAAAAAATTAGCTGGGCACGGTGGCGCGTGCCTGTAATCCCAGCTACTCAGGAGGCTGAGGCAGGAGAATTGCCTGAACCCAGGAGGCGGAGGTTGCGGTGAGCCGAGAACGCGCCATTGCACTCCAGCCTGGGTAACAAGAGCGAAACTCCGTCTCAAAAAAAAAAAAAAAAAAATAGCACTGCAAAATCTTCTTTCTTTATGCTCAGAATCCCTCAAGATTGACTTTTAAGATCCCATAAGTGTAGAGAAATACTGATAAATACAACAATATTCATAGCAAACCTTGATGGAATATCTGCTGTTTATCACAAACTCTTCTGGGAGCTTTACTCATGTTGTTAAACAATTTTCAGACAACCCCTATGAGTCAATTGCTATTATTATTCCCAATCTACAGATAAGTAAAATAAAGTTCAGAGAATATAAGGAACACGGAAAGGTCATACAGCTAAAAAGTGCAAGAGTCATTAAGGTGAGTTTTTTTCAATGCCTCATCACATGTAAAAGAAATTGTCATATAAACTTAAAGTATAAAAATTTCATTCCACTGGTAAGATACCATGATAGGATGATTTAGTGTTCTCCAAAATCATCACAGTTGAAAAGCATCTTGCTCTGTATTCACTACCTGGATAACCTATGAAGCCTTTTTCTGTGCATTTTTAAAAAAGAAAAACAGATTGCCCAGACTTAGCTTTTCTACATCACTTTTCAGTCCTAAATATCTGAGAACTGCGTTACTACCGTGATGGAAGTTGTTATTAATCTGCTTAGATTCAAATTAAGATGTGTCCAAGGACTTTATTAATCAGCCCATTTAGGAATATGGGTGCATGTTCTATGCATGTTCTTCTTGCACAGAATCCCTCTGGATTTAATTTTAAGATCACCATACGTGTACACATAAAGATGACTTGCCAAATCACCGTTCGACAAATACTACGATAATAATTGTTTCCAGCAGTAATCATCAAGGGATGCTGAAAGCAGTGGGTGAAAGTTTGGTGAGAAACAGATATTTTCATAGTCTCAGAGTGTTCCCTGCAATATGCACGCAACTCACAAAGGGAAAAACAGTCACTTTGCAGTAGAGAAATCTCACTGACCCCACCTGGGGACAAGGACGATATTTTTCATGTAACTTGCATTTACCACCCGCCAAAGAGGACACAAAGCAGAATTAAATATTATCACTGACATCAGATCATTTGTAAAGGATGTTTGAGGTTAAGCCAACTTTTATCACTTGTTGAAAGATTAAAGGGGTAGGTGTGAAGGGTGGGGGCTGATGGGCGCAGGATGAGGCTGCGTAATGAAGGTGTTCAGCTTTACTCCCAGGAGGCACAAGCTGAAACCTGGAGAGAGATTCAGTGAGGTTGTGCAATGCCAAGCCTTTTCCTGTGAAGAGGTGGGCAAACAAGACTTCTCCATCGAGCTGAGAGCTTCCCCCCAATAGCAGGACTTACACAGTCATGAAGGGTGCCACATTTTCCTCACCGATGACATGTAAAGATGTTAATAACAGAAACTATACCTTATTTATTTCTTGGTATTGTGCTGCCCATAGGATTTGGTATCCTGTAGAAGCTCAATGGATACTGTTTGAATGGCTAATTAATAAAGTCGTTGGAACTACCTTAATTTGAATCCAAGCTTCTTAGTAACAACTTCCATTCTGATAGTAATGCAGTTGTCAGATATTTAAGATGATGAAATGATGTGGAAAAGTTAAGTCCAAGTGATAGGTCTTTATTTTTTTTTTTAATGATCCTGTCATGGTATTTTACTAGTGAAACTAAATTTTTGTATTTTAGGTTTATATAACAACCCAGTTTCTAATCCATCTTTTTTCTTACCTTCTGTCTTCAAATTACAGTCTCATTTTTATATTGTAGTACTCCAGCATCTACGAAACACTGATTTGTTTATTTAATAAATATTTACTGAATAACAACTCTGTCCCTGGCATCTATTGGACACTATCAGAAATATTAGTAAACAAGACAAATCTGCTCACAGAAAGATGAAATTCAAAAGGCAGAAACAAACATTGAAGAAGGATTTACAAATGTGGGCTTCAGGCCAGGCAGTAGGCACAGGAATGCCAAGGTGATAAAAAGTGATCCCTGCCCTCCAAGGGACTCAGGGGTTCCTTAGGGGTAAAGAAACTAGTGATGATGATGGTCATGATGATGGTAGTGATGATAGTGATGGTGATGACAGTGATGTGATGATGATGGTAGTGGTGATGGCGATGATAGTGATGATGGTGATGATGATAGTGATGGTGATGGTGATGATAGTTCTGTGATGATGATAGTGATGGTGATGGTGACGGTGATAGTGATGATGGTGATGGTGATGATGGTGATGATTATGGTAGTGGTGATGGCGATGATAGTGATGTGATGATGATGGTAATGATAGTGATGATGGTGATGATGATGATGGTGATGATGATAGTGATAATGATGATGGTGATGATGGTGATGATGATGGTGATGATGATAGTGATGGTGATGATGGTAATGATGATAGTGATGGTGATGATGGTGATGATGATGGTGATGGTGATGATGGTAATGATGATAGTGATGGTGATGATGATGGTGATGATGGTGATGGTGATGATAGTTCTGTGATGATGATAGTGATGGTGATGATGATGGTGATGATAGTGATGGTGATGATGGTGATGATGATGATGGTGATGGTGATAGTTTTGTGATGATGATAGTGATGGTGATGATGGTGATGGTGGTGATGGTAATGATGATAGTGATGGTGATGATGGTGATGATGATGGTGATGGTGATGATGATGGTGATGGTGATGATAGTTCTGTGATGATGATGGTAGTGGTGATGGTGACGGTGATGATGATGGTGACAGTGATGATGGTGATGGTGATGATGGTGATGATGATGGTAGTGGTGATGGCGATGATAGTGATGTGATGATGGTAATGATAGTGATGATGGTGATGATGATGATGGTGATGATGATAGTGATAATGATGATGGTGATGATGGTGATGATGATGGTGATGATAGTGATGGTGATGATGGTAATGATGATAGTGATGGTGATGATGGTGATGATGATGATGGTGATGGTGATGATAGTTTTGTGATGATGATAGTGATGGTGATGATGATGGTGATGGTGGTGATGGTAATGATGATAGTGATGGTGATGGTGATGGTGATGATGATGGTGATGGTGATGATAGTTCTGTGATGATGATAGTGATGGTGATGGTGACGGTGATGATGATGGTGACAGTGATGATGGTGATGGTGATGATGGTGATGATGATGGTAGTGGTGATGGCGATGATAGTGATGTGATGATGGTAATGATAGTGATGATGGTGATGATGATGATGGTGATGATGATAGTGATAATGATGATGGTGATGATGATAATGATGATGGTGATGATGATAGTGATGGTGATGATGGTAATGATGATAGTGATGGTGATGATGGTGATGATGATAGTGATGGTGATGATGGTGATGATGATGGTGATGGTGGTGATGATGGTGATGGTGATGATAGTTCTGTGATGATGATAGTGATGGTGATGATGATGGTGATGATAGTGATGGTGATGATGGTGATGATGATGATGGTGATGGTGATAGTTTTGTGATGATGATAGTGATGGTGATGATGGTGATGGTGGTGATGGTAATGATGATAGTGATGGTGATGATGGTGATGATGATGGTGATGGTGATGATGATGGTGATGGTGATGATAGTTCTGTGATGATGATAGTGATGGTGATGGTGACGGTGATGATGATGGTGACAGTGATGATGGTGATGGTGATGATG
The DNA here is from genome assembly GCF_030222135.1 of Aotus nancymaae. NCBI lineage: Eukaryota > Metazoa > Chordata > Mammalia > Primates > Aotidae > Aotus > Aotus nancymaae. The sequence continues at coordinate 2,876,912 of NW_026988433.1, read as the reverse complement.
GTGATGATGATGGTAGTGGTGATGGCGATGATAGTGATGTGATGATGATGGTAATGATAGTGATGATGGTGATGATGATAATGATAGTGATGATGGTAATGAAGATAGTGATGGTGATGATGGTGATGGTGATGATAGTGATGTGATGATGATAGTGATGGTGATGGTGACGGTGATGATGATGGTGACAGTGATGATGATGGTGATGATGATGGTGATGGTGATGATGGTAATGATAATGGCAGAAGGAAGTAGAGGAAGAGGAACAAGAGGAAAAAGAAGGAAGAGAAGGAAGGGGAAAGAAAACTGCCACATCTTTCAAAGCAGAATGAGCATAAGCTTAAATATCAAAAATATCTGGTTTGCAGCCCTCATTTTTCTCCTTATCAAGAGGGATCTCTTTACACAAATTAGTTAATGTCTCTGGGCCTTAATTTTCTTGTCTCCAAAACTGAGATTCTAATACCTATTTTTCAAGGCTATTGATAAGGAAACAGTAGAGCGATTAATTATCCAAAATTTTTAAAGCCAACAAAGTGCTTTCAAAAAGGGTGTTTGGTCAAAAAACTGATTAACATGTGCCTCCCTTTCTTGCTCCAAATCCCCAGAAACTACAGAAAAATATAATTACATATTTTAAAACATATAAATATCTGTAGAAAACAGTAACCATGACATCAGTAAAAGAGAAAACTTCCAGAAACACCTGAAATTGAGCAGTTGGGATTGGGTGAATCAGAGCAAAAGCTGGGCTGGTATCCAGTGCTCCATTAGGAGCTACTAGCTATGACAATGTGAAGAAAATCACACCCCAGCAAGCCCGCAGGTGCTAGAGACAGAACTGAATGTGTACCCAGACTCTTGGTTGGTGGGGTGAAGCTATTGATTAATATTAGATATTAATAAAAATGTTAATGGAATATCTGGTTAAAAATTTAAATTACCTCTAGAAAAATAGAAACACTATGTATAACTACTAAAGCAGTTGTTTATAAAAAGGTAAATGGAATAAATGAGCCTCGCTTAGCTCAACTTTAAAAAAAGAAAGCATGGAAAAGAAACATAAAATAAACAAATAAACACAAGAGTGTAAGGAGGTCATGAGATAATAAAGCGTATTCACGCAATTCCCCTATAAAAGAAAAGACACCATCAACTTGGGTGTTGATGGTGTCTTTCCTTTTATAGGGGAATTGCGTGAATAGACAAACAGAACCTCAACTACATGCTGTTTACAAAAGGGATATTAAGGATGTAGTAAGTTTAAAAGGGAAGGGCTATGAAAATGCGATATTAATTTAGAGCAATGAATTCAAATATAGTGTTGGAAATAAAACAGTTAACGGACATGAAGTAGGAGGTGGGCGTAGCTCTGGAGGTGGGGCATGGCCCTGGAGGCGGGGTGTAGCTCTGGAGGCGGGGTATGGCTCTGGAGGTGGGGCATGGCCCTGGAGGCGGGGTGTAGCTCTGGAGGCGGGGCATGGCCCTGGAGGCGGGGCCTGGCTCTGGAGGCAGGGCATATCTCTGGAGGAGGGGCATGGCTCTGGAGGTGGGGCATAGCTCTGGGAGGCAGGGCATAGTTCTGGAGGTGGGGACTGGACTCCAGACCAGATGAAAGACAGGCAGGAGGTGAAAGCTGCTGTCCATGAGACACACCCACCAGTGCTTTCCCATCGCCATGGCAACACCCAGAAGTGACTGCCGCCGCTTTTTCATGACAATGACCCAGAAGCTCCCACCCTTTTTCTAGAAATTTCTGAACAAGCTGACCCTTGTTTTGGATGGAATTAAAAGTGGGTATAAATATGGCTCCAGAGCTGCCCTGGGCTGCTGCTCTCAGGCCTGCCTGCCAGCCCTGCTCTGCAGTGGTGGTCACGGGGCTGCTACCCTGCACCTCCATAAAGCTGCTGCTTCCTCCTACCACCGGCTCACTTCTGAGCACAGCTAAAAATCTTCTTCTACCACCGGCTCGCTCCTGAGCACAGCCAAAAGCCTTCCTGGGCTAAGCCCAGTGTGGGGTTCACCTGCCCTGCTTCAAATGAATTGAAGATCAGATCAGATACAGGAGAAGAAAGAACTATTGGACTGGAAGGTAAAGCTGAAGGCCTTCCCCTAGGTAGAGAAGAAGGAATGGGAAAGGAAGAAGAGAATCATGAGCTCTGCCAACATTCCCCTGTGGGTCAGTGCTTGGTCTAACCTCACCATTCCTTTTCAATTTTTCTCTGGCCACCTCTTTGTGGCCTCAGAGGTTTCTAAGTGCTATTCCCACTGCCTGGGCCTCACATCTCCTGCCTCTTCACAGGAATCATTTTCATTTCATAGGTGTTAGCTCAAATGCCACTTAATGCATTCAACAGATATCTATCATGCCTTGTGTTCTCACTTTGACCCAGCAGACCCTGTGGATACAGATTGAGACAGACAAGTCCCTGTCCTCATGGGGCACACACTCAAGGCTTGGGGTTGTGGGGGTAGGTCATCAATAGGATGGCACAGAAAGGAAGCATATTTTAATTTTTAATTTTTTAATTTTTTATTGCATTTTAGGTTTTGGGGTACATGTGAAGAACATGCAAGATTGTTGCATAGGTACACACATGGCAGTATGATTTGCTGCTTTCCTCCCCATCACCTATATCTGGCATTTATCCCCATGCTATCTCTGCCCAACTCCCCACCCCCTGCTGTCGCTCCCATATTTCCCCCTGACAGACCCCAGTGTGTGATGCTCCCTCCCTGTGTCCATGTGTTCTCATTGTTCAACACCTGCCTATGAGTGAGAACATGCAGTGTTTGATTTTCTGTTCTTGTGTCAGTTTGCTGAGAATGATGGTTTCCAGGTTCATCCATGTCCCTACAAAGGACACAAACTCATCGTTTTTGATGGCTCCATTTTCCCTGTCCAGTCTATCATCGATGGGCATTTGGGTTGGTTCCAGGTCTTTGCTATTGTAAACTGCTGCAATGAACATTCGTGTGCATGCGTCCTTATAGTAGAAAGATTTATAATCCTTTGGATATATACCTAGTAATGGAATTTCTATTTCTAGGTCCTTGAGGAATCGCCACACTGTCTTCCACAATGGTTGAACTAATTACACTCACACCAACAGTGTAAAAGTGTTCCTATTTCTCCACATCTTCTCCAGCATCTGTTGTCTCCAGATTTTTTAATGATCACCATTCTAACTGGCGTGAGATGGTATCTCAATGTAGTTTTGACTTGCATTTCTCTAATGACCAGTGACGATGAGCATTTTTTCTTATGTTTGTTGGCCTCATGTATGTCTTCTTTTGCAAAGTGTCTGTTCATATCCTTTGCCCACTTTTGAATGGGCTTGTTTGTTTTTTTCTTGTAAATCTGTTTTAGTTCTTTGTAGATTCTGGATATCAGCCCTTTGTCAGATGGGTAGACTGCAAAAATTTTTTCCCATTCTGTTGATTGCCGATTCACTCTAATGACTGTTTCTTTTGCTGTGCAGAAGCTGTGGAGTTTGATTAGGTTCCATTTGTCTATTTTGGCTTTTGTTGCCAATGCTTTTGGCGTTTTGGTCATGAAGTCCTTGCCTACGCCTATGTCCTGAATGGTTTTGCCTAGATTTTCTTCTAGGGTTTTTATGGTGTTAGGTCTTATGTTTAAGTCTTTAATCCATCTGGAGTTAATTTTAGTGTAAGGTGTCAGGAAGAGGTCCAGTTTCTGCTTTCTGCACATGGCTAGCCAGTTTTCCCAACACCATTTATTAAACAGGAAATCCTTTCCCCGTCACTTGTTTTTGTCAGGTTTGTCAAAGATCGGATGGTTGTAGATGTGTTGTGTTGCCTCCGAGGCCTCTGTTCTGTTCCATTGGTCTATATCTCTGTTTTGGTACCAGTACCTTGCTGTTTTGATTACTGTAGCCTTGTAGTATAGTTTGAAGTCCAGTAGTGTGATGCCTCACATCAAGCTGGAGGAAGCATATTTTAATTTTAATAAGTGTTATCAGGCAAATAAAACAAGGTTTCTTCAGGGATGCCTTCCTCAGCCATCTGATCTAAAGTGGCCCCCTGTTCTCTAACATACTGGCCAATTTATCAGGCCCATTGAGCTTAATACATGAGAATGTCAGTTCTCTATGAGCAGAGGCCTCATCTGCCTTGTTCATGACCATGTCCCCAGGGCTGAGTACACAATAGGTGTTGGACAAATAAAAGAGATTGTCAGTAAATTAGTGACTTTTAGTGGCTCTCAGAGGCAGGTTCTGGCCTCCCATGGCTAATTTTAAGTCTAGGAGGTCTTTCCTCTCATCCATACCCTCCCTCATGGCCAGTGGTGTGCTGGTAAAGGTTGAACAATCAACTCCTCAGGAAAACAAATGAACACAATGCAATAAACACACTTGATTTGTCACGTTTGCCAATTTCCATGGTGTAAATACTCCCATCATGGGCAACTTCAGGCTACCAGCATGACTCACCAAACAGAGACGGGAAGAGATGTGCCACAGCTCCCGGCAAGCGTGCCCTCCGCGCAGGTGAACCGGGCAGCGAGCCGCAGGAGCACAGGCCATCATGGAAGCACTGAAACTCTGAGTTCTCGTCTACCTTTATTTGCAATACAATTTCTTTAAATGTAAATTTATATGATTTAGTTTTTAATAATTCTGTGTTTAAAACTGGCTCACAAAATTCCTGAAAATAAAACTTTTTTAAGAAGCCTGTATGAACAGACTCCAGCGCACCACTACCTAACGCTGAGAATTACCAGCAGTGTCAGTGGACTGAAGGAAAGCCAGGTACTTAACTCCCAAATGGCTTCATACAAAGTGAGAAGTTTCTTCCTGCACTGGTACACGGAGACCAAAGACCAGAAGACATGTTCGAGTGCAAACCATGGGTGTGTTATGCTGTTTGACTGCACTAATGGCACTCAATTGGCCAAAACCTCCTTTTGTGAGTGAGGCCCACATTCTCACAGCGTCTGAGATAAATGGGCTCCACACTCCAGAATCCCAGCTAATTCAGTGAGGAGGAATGCAAACATTGATCTAAATTGAGGCCCCAGAACAGTCTCTTACATCTTCCTCGCCCCGGGGGGGATGAATGAGAAAGATTACTTGTGGATTATAATTGCTTAAAATAGGTTGTGATGTAAAAATCTAATCCCTTCTCCTCTTCAATAGTAAAGTCCTACAGACAGAGAAATTATGCTTAATGCCAGTGTATTGAAGGTAAAAAGAAAATTCCGTTCTCCCTTTGGGGGAAGAGGAAGGACATCTTTTTAGAGCTGTCAGAATTCGCAAGCCATAATAAATTATTCTTTTTCATTACTGATTTATTAAGCAGGCTGCTTGGTGTAATGGCAGAAAATTTCTGTTTAATTTTCATAGTATTAGACGACTGTGATTCCTGATCTGAAATCAACTTGAGTTATTAAAAGAAGAGAATGTATTTAATGTCATGCATCAGGGTCTGTCTTCATTAAGTTCTTCCAAGTACAGGGTTTAAGCATTTATGCAACATGGCCATTGTTTGCTTGGAAATGAGACAGCAGCCTCGTTCTTGGGACGGTCTGTGTCAGGTGTGCACAGCTCAATACTCTTCCATATTAGCATGACTGGCAGGAAAGTCAGTCATAAAATGCTAAAAATGGGTCTGAAAATCCCAAGCTAAAGAATCATAGGACTCGGTCATTTGCAGTGGCTCACGCCTGTAATCCCAGCCCTTTGGGAGGTCGAGGTGGGTGGATCACAAGGTCAGGAGTTCGAGACCAGCCTGACCAACATGGTAAAACCCTGTCTCTACTAAAAAAAATACAAAAATTAGCCTGGCATGATGGTGCACGCCTGTAATCCCAGCTACTCAGGAGGTTGAGGCAGGAGAATCACTTGAACCTGGGAGGCGGATGTTGCAGTGAACTGAGATTGCGCCACTGCACTCCAGTCTGGGTGACAGAGAAAGACTCCATCTCGGAAAAAAAAAAAAAAAAAAAGGAAAATCACAGGACCCAAATAATTCTCTACCATACATTTCTACTGGAATGAAGTTTTTAAAATGACAAGCAATTGACCAAAACGTGACAATCATTGATGCAGCTGGAATTGGGATAAGCATGGGATGTGTCAGAAAACTTTCAGTCACATTCATGAAATTATAATTATCTGAGCAATATTTGTGCCCATGAAGGAGCAAAACAGCTGTGCTTGGCTGCCTTTTGCTTATCCCTCTGCTGATGGGAGGGCCTTACACTGAGTTACAAGGTTTCACAGATCTTAGGATAAACCAGCACTCAGCAAGTTCTTACTATGGGATGGTTAAGACTCATTTTCAGCCCTAGAGGAGGTTTTCAGATATTCTGGAGAGACAATTATCTATCAAAGGTCCAGATGAAATACGGGATGTACAAGTCAGGTCTGAGAAAGTGCAGAGAGGCATACATTCCACCCCACCTGCGGGTCTCACCAGGAGCTGAGCCTTCATGGGTTTTGTGGAATTTATCTGCGATAGAAATTTTGAATAAATGCCGTCTCTTACTGCCTTTCATAATGAAATATCATTAGATTTTTCTGGAATCAGCAGAACCTGTGAGTAACCAGTGCTACTCCATTCTAGGTAACATAATTTCTAGGTTGTTCTGTTGGGGTTCACTTACTAATCAATCCCTAAGTTTGCAGAAACTGGCCAGGTACAAACTCAGTGTACGGGGCTTCTGGCCATGTTCTAAATACCTCCTTTGTGTCTTCATGTGGGCGTCCACTTTTCTTGGATTTAACTGGCCAAATAGTTGAGACCATTTCTGGAGTCTTCACTGGGTTTCTGCTACTGGATTGTTCCTTAAACGTGGTGCTTGGAATATTAAGACCACCATGAAGGCAAATGTCATTTGTTCACCATGAATAGAGGGAGGTGGCCCGGATCACCATCCAGCAGCGTGCC